>NC_141217.1:1587500-1715000 GCF_054856515.1 Filicampus tigris
TCCTCACAAAGTCACTCAAAGACCTCACACATTCTGCTGCTCTCTGCTTGACTGAAACTTAACCCAGGCGGTGCGCCACAGCTCCCAGGCTACACTCTTCACGGCGCAGACCATGTCACGGAGCTCTCTGGGAAAACAATTGCTGCTTAATTCATATTCCACAAATGCAATTTTTTTTTAATATAATTAAAGGTTTTTATTGAATTATAGAAGTAAAACAAAGAACATCAACAATAACAAATATTTATTAGGGCTGTCAAAGTTAAAGCATTAACTATGGAGAATAGATTAACTTAAATTTTATAACGCACAAAAAAAAAAATTATCATTAGATGCAATTCTTCAAAAGGTGTGGATGCAGCAGGAAGAAAATGCAAATGCACATGATATTTGGTTAATTTTGAACGTGACCAAAAAATGGTGTTCAAGAAAAAAGTGTTCAATGTGCAGGGATGAATAGTCATGGGAGGGTGATGGTAGTTTTGAGTAGTACATTTAGGTAATTGAATAAATAAAACGTTTTGAAATCAATGAATAATCATTTTAATCATTGTGATGTCAATTATCATTCAAAATAACCGCGATTATTATTTTTTCCATAACCACCCAGCCCTAACTGATCTGCTCATTTTCCATAATGGTTGAAAACGGATTGAATTAAAACAGAATAAACTACGTGGAAAATATTGTTTCTGGCCAGGAAATGTGCAAAAATTAAATATTGTGGTCAAAGGAGGATCTTAGCAGCAGTTCAAGGCAGTACTTGTTCCACAAGCAGTAGGCTTTACGCGATCAGAGTTTTTGGGGTCGATCAGCGAGTTTGAAAAATTGATACTTGATTCAGATGGAGCAACAGATCTATTTAGACAACTTGTGTATTTGCTCTACAGTCAACCCCACCATAGCGAAAATGCATTGGAAAAAAAACATTTAAACTCCCCAAATTCTTCAAAAAAAACAACAACAAAACGCTGATAAACATTAAATACTACGCAATGTTTACATATTTATTACATTTTCTCTGAAAAATAAAAAAAACATGAACATTGCCAGACATTGAGCTGGCCGGGGCTTTTGCTAAAGCTATTGCTATCCTGGTTCAAAAGCTGTAAACAAGTTCATAAACTTGCATACTTAGCAGCTACGCAAATTAGCCTATGACTGCTCCTGGCAAGAGAAGCTGGCTGTGTTGTACACGTCCCGGTACCCATAGACTGCAATGATTATTTTGTCGTACATTGTTTGTCCATTTTGTACCTGGCGTGTGTGTGCGATGAAGCAAGCACATTCTCTAAGCCGTTTGGCTCAAGTGTAGCTGTACAGATTCAGCCCCATCCACGCAAACTGGATTGACTTTACTGTATGTGTAATCGCATCGCGAGAATAGCTCAACTCGCGTTGGGTATGACCGCAGTTCATCTGGTATCCTCGTTTAGCAAAGGTTTGGTGCGTCTGTCAACAAAGCGCCTACTGTATTTACGTGTTAGCCCAAACAACACACCTGCCTGCTGGCGGCATCTGTAATTGGCTGAATGTGCATGGCCGGAAGTTCACATAACCTACACTGAGTGATGAACGCTGTTTTGAGTTAAAGAGGTATTCAAATTAAATACATTTCACACATACTGTGGCTAGTTCTTTTTTGGCCGTAAATAAAATGGTTTTCGGACATTTTACCAGTAAAAAAAAACAACCAAAAAAAACACTATTACTTTGCGATTGAATGCTCAAATTCACAAATTAAATATCACACATACTGTGGCTAGTTCTTTTTTGGACATAAATAAAATGGTTTTCGGACATTTTACTGTACCAGTATAAAAAAATGTTTAAAAAATACACAAACGCTATTACTTTGCGATTGAATGGTCAAGGGCACGGAGGCGGAACTTCTGCTTCCCAGAGTGATGGTTTAAGGCTTCTTTATACTCCCACGGCCGACATCCGCGAGCACGTCACTACAGCAATGCTGCGTGCAGTTTGCCTTTATACTCATGCATAACCCACACGTGTTGTTTTGAAAATGTGTTGTAGTTTCACACCAAGTCGGGGGGCATCACTACACCGCAGGGCGGAATTTCCTCTCCCTTTTATGGCCAATTCCGGTCGTTGTTTTTACTGCCAAGCAACGATCAAAAAGACAGCAACAACAATGGATATCGTACCCGCTACAACAAAGTGACCTAGATGACTGGACGATGCATTTAATTGTATTGCGAAAACAATCTGGAAGGTGGCGGCGAAAGTGCGCGTGTAGGCTTCTTTACACACATACGTGACATAACACTCACGCCGCTGCCAAACTAGTTTGCTTCGCAGCAGCAAGAAGCCGCGTTGTGGATCGTCTCCTCCGAGCTAGGGGAAAAGTGTACATCATTGCAATATGTGACATAACGGACCAATAACGAGAGCGAATGCGGGCTGCGTCGTATACGCGGCAACAATTTGTGACATGTGTTCCAGACCTGTCGCGCAGCACAATGTGTCAGTCACAATGCAAATGCGGCAGTTGTCGCCCGCGCCGATGCGGGAGTAGAAAGAAGAAGCCTTTAGGGCTCACACGACATGAGACAAGGCTAAAAATAGATCTGCTTTCGGGCTCACATGTACACAATGCTAGGGCTGAACGATTATGGAAAATAATATAATTGCGATTTTTGTCCAAATAATTGCGCTTGCGATACGAGTTGCAATTTTTTTTTTCCAAGGTACTTTCTATTGTAGTTTGTAAACAATTAATCTTTATTACATTATTATGCATTATAGAATACTGAGGTAAAGGCAAATGAAGCATTCATTAATATAAAAGACAGTTTATCTACTACAATTAGAGGTTTATAGTTACTAAATATTTTGATGTGCAGTTTGGTAAGCGTTCACCACGACAACATAATTCTGCCACACAGGTATGGTGTAAGCTTAATTGATACTATACTGTAAAGACACAAAGTCAAGTGCAGATTACAACAATAGAGATAGACCGATTATCGGCCTGGCCGATTATCGGGATTGATATTTGGCATTTTGGCGATTATCAGCATCTGCCTTTTTTATTAAAAAGTCTCTGTCTGCTGTCTCCTGAGGCTGTGACTCTGTCCGGCATTGACCCGCCCACAGCACCATCTGATTGGTTGCTCGTGCATTGGGTAAGAGCACTACGTCTCAAGACTCACATGCACGGGAAGAGGAGAAAATATTGCAAACGGTCCAGTGAGCAAAGGTAAGTTAAGGCAACAGACGTTAGCGTATTAATGCGTCTTAATATCGGCTTCAAATATCAGTTATGGCCTCCTAGACTACTAATAATCAGTAACGGCCCTGTAAAACCCATATCGGTCTATCCCTATTCATGTATCAATCATGTAAACAAATCAGTAGTTTTGCCACTTCCTTCATACCACTTTGCTACATGAAACATGATGTAAACGTGGACTGCACTTCTTAAATCACTTATTCGACTTAACATAAAGATGGATAAATAAATACAATTAAAGCTCACCCGATCTCCATTTAGTAACATCACACACACCACCTGGTAGGAAATGTAAGATAATGCGTACTTATGACTGTAGGAGCCTAAATTCGATTTAAGTTAAATCATTGTTTGAAACAGCAATTATTTATGTTTATTCTAATAGGAGACTTTTTGTTATAAACAAGTTCGGGAAAAAAAATGATCGCATTTAAGTGTTTAATTACTTGCGTACCTATGTAAGTTCCTGTGTGGGCGGAAGGAAAGCAGATGGATGTGATGCGGCCGGTCAGGCAACACGGAGTTAGAGCCACACAGTTTTTTGACCTCATTCTCACTCTCTCTCTTTATATCTTTCTTTCTCAATCTCGTTTCTCTTATCCCCCCTTTCTTTATACCGTGGTTATTTTTATATATACGCCTAGTTCTTGGTTTTTGTATGATCGATTTAGTTGCTCGTCTGAACAAAGCCAAGGGAAGCGTATGGAGTTTAAGTTCATCGACGAAGTTGAGGACACAAGGAGGTGAGATTGGAGCGTCAAACTAACGCTTACAAGTTACGAACCTACAATGACGCCAGCGGGAATTACCTCTCGGCGGCATCTCAACAGCTTTTCGTCCGGAACATACGGTTGAATTCATCCTGTTAATGTTTGACCGCTTGACAACTTGACAACTGTGTGTGTGCTCAAACTTTGAACACACGTAAAGCGAAGTCAAAGGTGGCACGCAGCAACGCCATGACAGAAACTTCCTCACACACACGCTCTCAAAAATAGACAACACACGGTGCGTTTTTCCCCCACGCGCGGGATGTTTTAACCATGCGAGGTGAAACGGATCAAGAATGCTGTAGCTGCTGTAATATCTTATTTCTCGCATACGATCAATGAGGTCATTGATTGATCGCACAAATTACGAGATTACAGATACATAAAATGCAAAATATCGACCGATTTCGATCCAAGCGATTGGTGTATAGTCTAGCAAGCAGGTCCTTAAATACTGCCAAGTATGAGTAATATTAAGCTAGGCTAAGCACTGCTTTACAGCAGTTAGAGGCAGCGCTAGCTCTGTGAGCAGGCCTACAATAAGGACTTTTGGTGCAAAATCAAAGTTATTCAAGAAGAATTAGTGTGATGCTGTGTGTAAAAAACCCACCTCTTCATCAGCACAGTCTAGGTCAGGTAGATCATCACCTCCCATGCTGTTCATCATCTAGAAACAACACGATTCCATTAATGTGTGTGTGTGTGTGTGTGTGAGTGTGTGTGTGCATGAGTGTCATCTATAGGCTGTTACCTCTGAAAACTTGTCAAAACTGTTTAAGTCCTCATCTGAGTCATCTTCCCAATCTTTCCAGTTATTGAAATCCACGCTGACGCAGTTGCTCTGGCAGTGACAAACGTCGACAATTGAAGTGCAGTTTTTAGTAATGATGCATATCACAATCATTGAAAGTTGTCACATCAGGTGCTGCTTTGTGTCAAGTAGGGCATATCGCATTCTCGTGCCTCGCGGTATTCTCGTGTGACCTTGCTTCCGTCTGCTAAAGCTGATTTCCCATCACGTGAAAGCAGCCATTCGAAAATAACGCAAATGAAAGTGAGAAAGATTGTAGTTATAATGTAACAATGGCAGAACCAGATGTTCTGTATCTCATGTTTTTTTTTGTATTTTTTGTGTAAGATTATATACACACAGATATGTACGACAGGTATGCACTCACCGTTTCTGATGATGAGAATTTGCCTATAAAGTGAAGGAACCATCTGAAAACATCTCGCCTGTTCATTGAGCTTTGGGACCACGAGAGTGAATATAAAGTCTACACACCCTTGTTCAAGTGCCAGGTTTTGTGATATATGTGACCAAAATAAATAATTTCAAAACTTTTTCCGTCATTAATGTGACCTACAATCTGCACAACTCAATTGAAAAATGAAAATGAGAGGAAATAAACATGAATAACTTCAATAATGTGGTTGCACAAGTGTACATACCCTTTCTAGATGAAAGTCATCACACACCTGCTACTATTTCATGTGCCTCTGATTAATCCAAAATAAAATGGCATTTCTAGCAGAAGCAGGAAGATTTAGTGGAGTGGTACTTGGAACTGTTGATTATTTGCTCCACTTTGACTAAGGCTCAAGTTCCAGCTGATGAAAATCGGCCCCAAAACATATTGCTTCAACTACTCATCTTCAATGTAGATAAGGTGTTCTTTGGTGATGAGAGGGTTGGGCATCGTTTGAATTTTGGCGATTCCGAGTCCTCGAGTCGATTCCGGTTCCTAACGTTTCGAGATTCCTTTTTTCCCCCTTTTTTTGGTCAGGGGGGACAAATATTTGTTTCATGAACTTTTCTACTCTTTAAATTAATAAATAAAATTATATTATAAATTATAAATAGATAAATACATGAATATCAAACCTATTATCTTGAATTATCCACAAGAGAGCTTCATTTTGGAGTGCCTCAAGAAAATACAATACAATAATGCAGCTTATAGCATGCTACTTAATTAACACCCATGGCCAAGCCAAGTGTGCAAATAAAAAGAAAAACTTGTGCTTGATGTGGACATTAAACACATTTCATTTGTATACTTACCCAATTCTAACTCACTGTCGGCGTTGTGAGCATGCATCAACGGTCTCAACGGGGAGGAACAAATTTCAGAACACCGGTAGACCGACGCAAAGAGCCAAAGACCGAACATTCTAACAATTCTACCCCATGTAAGTGGAGGTGTTTAATCATATTAGACGTGCAACCTCATTTGTGTCGTGTAATGGTTAGCTGGTATGCTTTTATTTTGAAGGCCGGGAATAGGATTAGAGGCAGAAGTGTGTGGAAAATAAGTAACTTGCTGGAAAACAAACAACTTCTTGCCGTCTGTTGAACCCACATAATTACAGAATTTTGCACAAGATTCATTTTTTACATGTTGCAGTGAGTAGCTTGGTCTTTTTTTTTTTTTTTTATGAAGCGCAGCCACACTTTTGACCTGTGTTGAACATCCATAATTATCACACCCCGCGAACATTATCCTGTAGTCCTCGTTGCTGTATTGCTACGTTCACACCAAACGCGGATGATGCGTTTCTGGCGGTGCGTTTGAATTGGAGTCAATGTAGTTCGCGCAGGCGGGGGCGGTTATGCGCGGGGCGGTGCGAGTGATGCGTTTGGAGCGGTTTGGAGCGAAGCACCGAAAATCCATCCATTCTCTCCATTCGTCCCGTATTAAACAAGTCAACTTTTTTGCCATTACGCCTCGCGGCAGCCAATCAGCATTGGGCATACTACGTCACACACAGCCTAACAGCGTCCTGTTCACTCTGCGGCTTTTTTTTTTTTACAGTTCTTGAACTAACCAACACAGCAATAATGTTAACATTAGCATAGTGTGTCGGCCATTTGATTGCGATGTTGAAAAATGCTGTCGTAGTCTACTACTAAGCGAAGGCCCTCCCCTCTCCGCTCTGAGCGAATGAGCGGCTTCAGCATTCAAGATTCAAAATTTCCGCGGTCAAACGCGAGCGAATCAAGCGACTCGTTTGGTGTGAACTTAGCAGATGTGTGATGTCGGCAGACTCGGCACTTGCTGCACGTAGGCGTGGCGCGCACACACATTTCCTATTGGTTGGACTACGCTCGTGTCTGTCGATGATCCGCGCAGCGCGCACAATATTGGTACTTTGTTTGTTTTGGGTAGCTTCCTCCGCGAGACGGATTCGGAATCGAAATGTGGCACCGAAATTTTAAAACCTGAACGATTCCGGGAGAACCGAAGTGCTGGTCCCGGTTCCAATCAGTTCCAATCGGTTCCCGATTCCCGGTGCCCAACCCTAGTGAGGAAGTGGTGTTTTATGTCAAATGTACCTATTGAAAATTCTTATTTTTTTACTGTTAAACCTTGGTTTTATCGCGCCATAAGATGATTTCCCACATGCGTTTGGAAGTGATTTTTTGCTAAATGTAGCCAGACTTGGATGTTTTCTTTATAATGCAAGGCTTTGCCCTTGCCACTCTTCTCTCTTGTCCAAATGTATGGAGAAGACAGGAGATTGTTGCCACATATACTCAACAGCTAGTACCTGCCAGAATATCGTGCAGCTCCTTCAATGTTGCTGTCTACTTGGCAGCCTCCCGAACAGTTTTCTTCTCTGTCTTTTCATCTATTTTGGAGGGACATCCAATTCTTAGTAATGTCACTGTTGCGCCATATTTTCTACACTACTTCTACTTCACCATGTACCATGGAAAGTTATATTTGTACCATTCTCCTGACTGTTATCTTTGAACAATGACTTCCCCTCTGATTCTGTGGAAGCTCTCTGTGGACCGTAGCTTGTGCTGTAAGATGTGACTACAAAAAAGTCTGAAAATGTATATGAGGTAGAGGTGGGCATTCCTTCACTGACGGACACCCATTTTGCTTACGATTGACGAGACACTTTTTAAAAATGACTGAGCACTGATGGATTTTCTTCTGACAGAGTAATCGTCACTAACCGTGTCCATCAGTGAAGGACCATCATTTCATCACTGACGGACATCCATATAGCTGATTTTTTTGGGGGGAACTGACTAATGGGCCAACAGACTTCTGATGGACTAACTAACAGACTTGACTGACAGACTAACCAACTGACAATCACAATTCGGTTCATCACAAAAAAATGACGGACTGACAAATGACGGACGGGTACCCAAGCTGCTGACCAGCAAAATCGAGTAAAATGCCCATCTCTTACTGGAACAGTGAACTTTTTGGGAGGGTAGTTAAATGCTGGCAGGTGTATGATGCCTCCAATTTAACCATAGTCTGAACACGATTAATTCTGAAAACAGCCACGTCCCCATTTATATGAGGGTGTGTGCACTTGTATAACCACATTATTTCTTTCGTTTATTTTTACTTCCCCCTTCCTGAAAAGATTTTTCAATTCAGTTGTACAGGTAAGGGGTCAGTGGAAAACATTTTTAAATTATTCATCTTGGTTTAATTTTTTTTATATACGGTAAACAAAAAAAAAACAAAAAAAATGGCATTCAACCTGGGGTGTGTGTAGACTACTAAAATCTACTGTATGACTAGTTGAGTTGGACAGTTATGAAAAAAATTATAATCACAGGTATTTTGATTGAGATTTAAATCACAATTATTGAAAGGATTATTCATTCATTTCAAAACTTCAACTACAAAAACTACATAAAACTATCATCATAGCCTCACGTCCATTCATCCCTGCATGTTAAACATTATATTCTTTTTGTCAAGTACAAAATAACCTTGTAAATCATGTGAAATTCAAGCCTCTTGCATTTTCATTCTGCTACATTCACACCTTTGATTCCTTCCATCTGTGCAAACATTGAAGCCTTGAATAAGCATTACCTTTATTTATATTATTTTATTTTCATAACTCTTGTGACTTACTGGGCTAACCTGCGATATTGGGAATTTTATTTCATGCCATGTGGAAATGTGTGTTGGTATGACGAAAAAAAAGTCCTTGGATCTTTGTAAGCTTGAATTTTGAGGAAACTCCCTTGAATCTTTGAAAACTCGACTTTAAATATGAATTGAAAAAACAACTTGAAAATAAATTAGTAAGAAGGTAAATACAATTTTTCTTCAATTATAACGTTTGAAAGATTAAAAGATGCCAAAATCCAAATCACAATTTAAATTTTGATTAATCATCCAGCCCTAATAACTAGTGTTAGTTTTTGAGAAATTTAATTTGGAACAGTTAATAAAGGATATACTGTATAAAGACATCCAATGACCCTGGAACAAAAGGATTCCTCATTTTCAAATGAGGGAAAAAAATGATAAATTCTAAAGAAAAACCTTTTAGAGTTCAAGCAGCATGTGGGAGCAAATTGCGTCAGACGTTAGCGGTTGCAATGCATCAGTGAAAAACAAGTCAAAGTTGCCAAGCGTTACCCTTGTCTTATCTTTGGTCAGTCGAGGCCACGCCTTTCCAGTCTCCACTTTTCGTAAACAACACAACACAGATCTGTCTGTGCGTCTGTGTTTAGATTCCTGTGTAACGACAAAGACACAGGCTTGGACTCATTCAACACATGGCCCAACATCCATTCACAACATAAATGTGTAACACTCACTTTGGGGTCAATCTCCGTATAAAGTTCCACTATATTCTGATGTTTGATGTTATTTGTTTCACTGGCACAGCTGTGTTAGGGTGACAATAGATTACTATAATAACAGAATCAAATGAGACATGATCAACACCTGACATGGATGGGAAAAGACTTACCTGAAATCAAGTTTAGTCTTGTCAAAACGCACAGTCACGTCTTTACTGTCTTCCACACAGAATTCTATAAAGACAGAGTCCCGTCTGTCGTACCACTTGGCAGTTGCAGGCTGCCTAAATACCACACACGCGCAGACGCGCGCACACACACCCCCACACACCCACACACGCACACACACACACAGTAAGTAATTGCATGTGCATTGGAGTTTACTATCATGCACAACTAATAAGACTCATTTCAGGTCATGTAACTCAAAATATTTGTCTCGCTATTGACCATTGCGACAATAATACACATCCCTTGTACAGTTACTAACTGCCAGTACCAATCAAAAGTGAACAACATTGTCTTTTTAAAGGCTTGTAAATGTTTTAAAGCAGCTTCATTAATGATCAGAATCATATTAGATGTACAGGTGTAGCATACAGTATGTTGTGGACATCAGTGTCAGGTACGACCACACCATTCTCAGGCATCTTTTTTTTGAACAATGCAAAATAATTTGTGTACATAAAAACAAAAATAGGTTATTAATTCAGCGCAGAAAATATTATTTGAAAGTTAGTGATCGTTAGCTACGAGCCAATCCTGACAATAGGCTGTGACACTGGATCCTTTGCCTTGCTGATTGGTTGACGGTAGCTTAAGAGCTAAAGCGAGGGCATATGAAAATGAAAACAAAACTACAGCAAATCACAACTTTTGAGACATTTTTCCAGAGGAAGGAATGTGGTGATACACCAATCGGGTTCAGTGAAGAAAGTTTGTTGAGTTAAACATTTTTTTTGTCCTGACAGGCACGTGTGTTTCGTATGAATACATTGATGCAGCTAAATCATGTGTTAGTCCCATTAGCTACTTGACCCGCAATGAAGGCAAAGACTAATTGCCGTTAGCAATGACGCGTACATAGTAAACAAAAGACTTACATCTTCACTGCGTTTGCAATATAAGTCCCCCGTCGGACCGCGATATCAACAGCAAGCACTGTATAGCTAGCAAAAAAGATTAGTGAGAAAAAAAATCGCAAACGGGATGACAAGGAGCCTGTTCAAACATCGCGTGATTTTGGTATGCTGCTGCTTCTTCTTCTTCTTCTTCTTCTTCTTCTTCTTCTTCTTCTTCTTCTTCTTCTTCTTCTTCTTCTTCTTCTTCTTCTTCTTCTTCTTCTTCTTCTTCTTCTTCTTCTTCTTCTTCTTCTTCTTCTTCTTCTTCTTCTTCTTCTTCTTCTTCTTCTTCTTCTTCTTCTTCTTCTTCTTCTTCTTCTTCTTCTTCTTCTTCTTCTTCATTCGGTTACTGGCGGATTGCAGCAATTTACAGACGCATACCGCCACCTACTGTACAATCGTGTGTAGCACCCATTTCCCCACTTTCATAATCTATACATCAGTTTAGTGTCCCTCAAATATTTAAAAAGTCCTTCCCTCACACATCAGATCCTATCTCCCTCTCCCTCCGCTCCAAGCACACCACCATGATGTTGGTGTTCACGCGTGACATGCGAGTTGCCGCCTCACGGACAAATGTAAACAACAAAGATGGCTGATTCCGATCAATGGTTTGTCGTTCTGGTTCATAACAACACATTTCGACAGTGTTAAAATGCTAAGGTAAAAAAAAGTGTTGCACATTTTTTGGAGGGGAGGGCAACCAGTCAGATGCCAAAATTAAAATTTCATGGGAAAAAAATTGGGTATACAGATTGATGATGATTTCTGGGAGCTTGCCAGACACAGGATACGGTCTACCACCTCTTGTGCTCATCTGGGATTCATCCAGTTTAAGGTTTTGTACAGGGTCCATTTTTTCAAAATCCAGACTCTCTGAAATGTATCCAGATATCCTGAATAAATGTGACAACTGCCAAGGTTCTCCCTGTAAACTTAGTCATATGTTTTTTACTTGTTCCGACCTTGTTAATTTCTGGACCGGATATTTTGGGACTATGTCTGCTGTACTCCAGGTGAGTTTGCAGCCTTACCCATTGGTTGCTATATTTGGTGTATCTTACGCCTCTCTTGCATTAAGTGCATTTCAAAAGGATATTATAGCTTTCACTTCTTTACTGGCAAGACATTGTTTATTGTTGCATTGGAAGTCCCCTAAGACAGTGTTTTTCAAACTTTTTTCAGTCAAGGCACATTTCTTTCATTGTAAAAAATCCCACAGCACACCACCAGCCTAAATTGTGTAAAAAAAAATTTTTAACAATATATGTGGTATATTCAGAGCTGGGCAGTCCGTCCCTTGGCTGGACCGGTCGGATGTCCATTTTTGGGGTGTGGGCTGACAAATTTTAAAAAAGGGCTTGACTAAGCATGGCCGGAAGTGGATTTTAGTCTGGCCCACTAATCGGCCCTCATGCGTGTGATGTGCTCGCAAGGCACATATCTCGCGGCACACAGTGTTTGAAAAACACTGCCCTAAGACTCCTTCTATCTCTCTGTGGCTCAAACACACCATGTTTTTCTTGAAACTTGAGAAGATTAAATACATATTGAGATGGTTCACTGAGGTCTTTTGGGGAAAAAAAAATGGCAGCCCCTGATCGCTTACTTCAAGAATTTGAAGCTATTATTATATTATTATTATGCTGACAATGTTAGGTTGAGCCGAGGTAGGGCATGGGTGGGTTGGGGGTTGTTGTTTTCATTTGTTTGTATTGTACATAAAACATATTTGTACCCGTTCATTGAACAGATGTGTTACTGTTCATTTTCTTATTCAACTTAAAGACAAAAAAACCCGATATATTTATCGTTGTTATTGTATCTTTCTTTTTTGTAACAATAAAGTATTTTGGGGAAAAAAAAAACAGGAATTGATTGTTATTGCCCCCCAGCCCATTTCCCCTCTCAACTCCTCCGTGTACCACCTAGAGGCAACTAACAGAACGCAGGGAAACTAACGAAAACACAACAATGCTTAGACTCTAAGCCTTAGAGGGATGGTTGGGCCGGGATGGCCATGTTTTCACTAACAAATTCATTTTATATATTTTTTGATCGGGAAAATGAAAATAGCTGTCATTTTCTATTTTATCAATAAATTTGGGAGAAATTAGGAAATAAGTGACTCAATGCCTCTTGTTAATGAGGAAAATGGCCGCACCCTCTACCCTACCGTTCCATCTTTGTTCGGTCGGAGTCACTGGAGGTACCGATTACAAACTCTCCATTGGAAATCCTTGTACTTTCATTGCTTACAACGTCTAAAAATGTATGTGGACATCCCTACTATGCCCACTTCAACATATCAAAAGGATTAACCTCTCCGTGGCTGATTTATATGAGAATGAGCAAATGTGGAAGTGAGCAAGGCTACATAGATTTATGCTGGGACGAGCGCACGCTGCTTATTGGCTAAAAAAAAAAAAAAAAAAAAAGAAACACAGCTTCTTTGCTGATCACGGTTAGGACAGGCGAGGCCTTAACCTTAAACACCAGTCAGGATATTTACTGAGACTGAAGTGGGAATGAGTAGACGTGCACGTTTATTTGGATGAGGAATGGCCCCAGTTTTTCGACCTACAACACGCTGTCCAATTTGGAACGTAATAGTCGAAATGGTGCGTTCCGATGCGGGCACACTCGGCTGAAAGCAAATGCTGCTCTGCGATGATGCGTAAGTTCAAGACAGCCTCTGTGTTTGATGAGGTCTTAGCTCACTCTCACGCCAAAGCTGTGCGGTGTCGGGACAACGCACGCGACTGCTTGGGAGGCAACACTGCGACATGAAGATCGATGCAGGCTGGATGGGCAGTAAGGAGCTAATGTTGTTGTGCTAATGCCTTTTGTTTTAAAGGCCTGAAGCTAGTTGTTGCTATTAGCGGTGCCGTTATCCTACTGTTAGCCGGGGTGGGAGACTGCGGTCAAGCCAGCCTCCACTTGAAAAAATGAAGTCAAGCCAGCCGCCCCGGTCTGGTATCATGATAGCTAAAGGATCATTTTTAATTATTTTTTTTAAATCAGGCCTGATGACAGTGAAATGTGCATATTTCAGAGGACTATTATTTTGAAATGCCACATCAGATTTGGATGGGACCACCTTTGGTGGACAGCTGGGGTTGTTTCGTATCCTCCCGAACTGGTCTGGTATCACGATAGCTAAAGGATATTTTTTTAATGACGTTTTAAAATCAGGCCTGATGACAGTGAAATGTGCGTATTTCCGGCGACTTTTATTTTGAAATTCCACATCAGATTTGGATAGGACTTGCTTTGGTGGACAGCTGGAGTGGTTTAGTGTCCTCCAGAATTGGTCTGGTATCACGATAGCTAAAGGATATTTTTTACTGATTTATCTAAAATCAGGTCAGATGACAGTGAAATATGCATATTTCAGGGGACTCTTATTTTGAAATGCCACATCAGATTTGGATGGGACTTGTTTTGGTGACAGCCGGGGTGGCCTAGTGTCATACAGAACCAGTCTGGTATCATGATAGCTAAACGATCATTTTTAATGATTTTTTTTTTTTAATCAGGCCTGATGATAGTGAAATATGCATATTTCAAGGGGCTTTTATTTTGAAATGATACATCAGATTTCAATGGGACTTGTTTTGGTGGACAGCTGTGGTCGTCTAGTGTCCTCCATAACTGGTCTGTTATTACGATAGCAGAAGGAATATTTTTAATGAAATGCTTAAAAATCAGGCCTGATGACAGTGAAATTTGCATATTTCAGGACACTTTTATTTTGAAATGGAACATCGAATTTGGATGGGACTTCCTTTGGTGGACAGCTCTGGGGTCCAGTGTCATTCACGACTGGACTGTTTTTCAATGTCAATTGGATTAGTTTGAATAAAAAATGAAAACAAATTATACTTGGAGACATATATCCATATTTCAAAATTAATAGTCTTTACTTTTCAATGCAGCTCAAGATTCAAATTAACCATTCTACATTCTCTCAGAAGTGGACTAGCTGCGTTATGACAGAGAGCTCATTTAATATATTGTAGCACCAGACGGAGTGTAATTAACGCATTTTATTAGTCCAACCGGCTACTGTGGGCCGCAGCCGACGACAGTACAGTACAACAACCGTTAAGTTCAAAAAGTGTCACGGCTCCCTCTCCTTCGTCCTCCGCTTTTCCTCTCTCGCCCGCACCCGCTCCCACATAGCGATCCGCGCGATACATTCATTAGCCTCGGAAACAACAACTCGCTCGGCAAAACACTGATTCGACCACAACACAGATAACCCAATTCGTTACAATGTGTATTTCTAACCCGAAGCATTGGCGTCCAGTTCAGCGTAATGGTGTGCTTTTGTTCTGAATGGGGGCTTTCGCCGCTCGTCAGCGAGCGACCTATTACCGTAATGCCTGATATAAAGGAAATTGTGGGCGGCTGGCTTGACTTAATTTTTTCGAGTGGAGGTTGGCTTGACCGCAGTGGGGGGGGGGGGGGGGATAAAGATCCATGCTTGCCTGATGGCTGCCTGCTGTATGAATTTTGGATTTTTTTCCTAATTTTCACGTTAATGCTGAAACTACATTCATTCAAAAATGAAAAGAAATGGACATTAACAAATGGTGTTCTTCACAGGACAGCGACGATATGCCACCTCATATGAAACCACAATTTGGTAGTGATGTGCTTCTTCGGTCGAATCCCTTAAGCGTGTGCCGAGTAATGTAGATAAGTGGTTCTTGAACGGCGGGTTGATGACGTACGTGGTGACGTTTGAAACCCCGCGAAGCGGGTGTACCACGTGACTGATTCAGGAAATGATTCACTAGGTTTGAGTGTACAGTAGTTCGAAATAAAAGCGACACTGAAATGCTTCGGCGGCACGGTGGCCGACTGGTTAGCACGTCCGCCTCACAGTTCAGAGGTCGTGGGTTCGATCCCGGCTCCGGCCTCCCTGTGCGGAGTTTGCATGTTCTCCCCGTGCCTGCGTGGGTTTTCTCCGGGCACTCCGGTTTCCTCCCACATTCCAAAAACATGCATGGTAAGTTGATTGGATACTCTAAATTGCCCCTAGGTGTGATTGTGAGTGCGGATGTTTGTCTCTGTGTGCCCTGCGATTGGCTGGCAACCAGTTCAGGGTGTCCCCCGCCTACTGCCCAAAGAGAGCTGGGATAGGCTCCAGCATGCCCCGCGACCCTTGTGAGGAGAAGCGGTACAGCTAATGGATGGATGGATGAAATGCTTCCAAATTTATACAAACTTGCGATCTCATATCTATGCACCCTTGCTTCATCAGTATCATGTGAAAGAGTTTTTTAAAAGCAGATGAAATTCTCTGCAAAAAAGAAACCGCTTGAGTCCAAAAACGTTGGAAAAAAATATTGTTTTCAAATAAAAATGAAGAAACACTTTATTTTACCTGCTTATTTCACATTTTCTTTTGTTGCATAAGCACAAACATAAACAAAGTAACACAGAACAATAAAACACTCTTCAAATTATTTTTTGTATTCGGACCATGACTTACACTCCACCGTTTTATTGCAAGCACCAAGCATGTTATACATTTTTATGTCCACACGATGGCGTAGTCGAGGAAATGAGTCATCTTGAAGCCCCTACGTGTGTGAAGTATTTCCCGGCAGGGCTTGACTGCTTTATGGGGCTTCATTTTGCCATCACTACAATTTGGCTCTTTTCATCAAAAAACGGGCGTAAGGAATCTGGAATGTAAAAGAGGAGTGTGGCTCACCGAATCTATTTTTTCTATGGATATTTCTGGCTGCTTTTGACTGACTCAAGCAGTCTTCTGTCATTTTGTGCAGCCAGAGAGAAGTCCTTAAATGACAGGTGGCGTGATTGCCGCTTGTTCTGAGATTGACGCTTTATCTGATCTAGGATCTGTCATGTGTAGTACTGAGAGTCTCCGTTAGGAGCGCTGTAGTAATGTGCTATCACTGTTTAAGAACCAGCAATGTATGTTCGAACAAGTATACAAGTAAAAGTCATTGAGCTGCCAAACCGTCTGTGTCCGTCGTTATTGACAATCATTGCCATCCAAAGCTTTACTAAAAACATCTTATATTACAGGATCGGTAGATTGCAGTTTTCTGTATTTGCAAGAATTGATAGTCAATATACGGGACATTAAAGGTCCCGTATGGGACAAACCAAATTAGCCCAAAATACATCCCGGCTAATACGGGACAGTTGGCAACCCTAATTACCACGCTTGTCTCCCTCCCGTAACGCAGACCGCTGAGACCGCTAAAATAACAAGCCGAGCACCAAAAGGGGGGTGGGCCAATTTGTCGTAAATGTAATCACAATAAAGCCTTAAATCACTACAGAGTCTTTTGGGGTGGGGGGGGGGGCATTTTAGTACTGATGTTATTTTTACATGCAAACCTATTATATAAGTGCCAATGTTAAGCTCATCCAAGTGACTCCTGAATATATAAACCTAAAAAGCAGAAGCGCTACAACAGGCAACAACCTAATTAAGTATTTATGGGATTATTTTGCATTTACCTTCGTCTATTGCCGCTGCACATGGCTTCCAGTATGCGATTGTCAAGTCCTTTGGCCCACACGAGGTGGACGGTGCGTGGATGGCGTCAAGTCACTCGTACCATTTGTAAACTTTTCTATCGTTCCCACTGCGGCTATTGTGGTTATTGAGTTTTTTGTACTCTTGATTTAGCTTCTTCGGCTTTGCACGGACTCGTTTTGTAATGTGGTTAATATTACAGCTCAGCCATCTTCACCTGATGAACTTTATCATTCCTCGAGGCCGATTCAAAGTTTCGTTTGTTGTCCTCGTCCACATAAATGTTTAGGAGGGACTGTACCTCATTCTCCGTCCACCGATTCAATGTTTTGCCTCCGTCAATTATTGCAGAATATTATGGACGACAGTGAATTATATCACTGGCCAATATAGTATAATCTTTTGTCGTCGAATGTGTTTACTTCATAGCTGGATCAATCAATCATTTGCTGTTACTCATTAGACCACATATGTCAAAGTCAAGGCCCGAGAAGGTTTTCTACGGCCCCTGGGATGATATTTTTTTATTATTAGATCCGGCCCGCAGCAAGCCGGTGTGGGTAGCAGATCTGATCGGGTCCTTCGCGCCTGCCGAAGACGTCACGCTTTAAAATATATTGTAGTGACTTAAACGAACACGCCGTCAGACGTAGTATAATTATCATCTTTTTATTAGTCCAATCGGCTAATAAGGGCCGCAGCCGACGCCAATACAGTACGACAACCGTTCAGTCATAAAAGAGCAACGGCTCTCCTATTTGTCCTCCGCTACTCTCGCTCGCATGCCCTCCCACTCATCGAGCCGCGCGATGCATTCATTAAACTAGGAAACAACACAACTTGGCAAGGCACAAATTCGTCCACAAGACAGATAACCCAATTCGTTACACTATTTCTGTAATATATTTCTTTGAATCAATGTTTGCCACCCCATGGCTGTTTTACATGCTGACTGAAGACTTCACGTCACTTTCAGTAACTGTTGGCATTTGATAAATTCATTGAGTTTCGACGTAGTACTGAGATGTCCCACACTGTGAGCAGGCATTGAACGCTATTCGAGCACTAAGTGTTCATAGTGAGTGACTTTTTTTTCTCTTTCCTCCTTCGACACAGCTCGTAGTTTCTTCGTGCCAGCAAACTTAGTAGTTGCAGATTGCCCATGTTTCACCACGTTTGTTGTTGTGTGTGAATGTTAAAAGGTGAGTTTAATAATTTAAGTTCGTGTCAGGTAACTGCTGTACATAGCCTAGATATGTTCTCGTGAGTGATGTCACGTTGATGAACACTAGTTAGTTATTTTGGCTCATATGCTAACTATTCTAGTGATGAAACGTGTGAATGTGTATTGTATGTATTGTTTGGCTGATTATTTTCTTAATACAGTGAATTGTAATGTTTAGGCATATTGTTAACAAATGGCTATGCACTGGATGATGTTGCTAGGTTATTCTTTGTTGTTGCAGACCACAATAAATAGACGTGTCAAGTGGAATACGGGCCTGTGTTTTCTGACAGGATCACCCACATTCATACCTTGCCACTCTAAAATAGGGTCAGCTGGAGACATCAAACCAATCATATGATCCTCTCCGTTTTACTTCACATTATGTACAGTTCATACAATCTTGCAGCCTGAGTCAACCAGAAAATAGTTTCCAGTTTGGCAGGAGAAACGCAAACGGAAGTGACGTACAAGCAAAAGTAGCAGTAATGTCCATCGATCCATTATCTATACCGCTTATCCTCACAAGGGTCGCGGGCATGCTGGAGCCTACCCCAGCTGTCTTCGGGCAGTTGGCGGGGGACACCCTGAATTGGTGTCAGAGACAAACATTCACACTCACAATCACACCTAGGGGCAATTTAGAGAGTCCAATCAACTTACAATGCATGTTTTTGGAATGTGGGAGGAAACCGGAGTACCCGGAGAAAACCCACGCAGGCATGGGGAGAACATGCAAACTCCACACAGGGAAGCCGGAGCCGGGATCGAACCCATGACCTCTGAACTGTGAGGCGGATGTGCTAACCAGTTCGCCACCGTGCCGCCCTAGCAGTAATGTACTTTATTTTATTTTTTATTTAGTAACTCCAAAGATAAAAACAACAGCCAGGGGGGTGACAAACATAGACGCAAAGAAATCAGCAGACGCGAAGGACCCGATCCAATCTGGACATTTGAAAAAATTTCAATGAATATTCTATCAGTCCGGCCCTCGGCTTGTCGCAAAATGTTGTATTTGGCCCTCCGTCCATTTGACTTTGACACCCCTGCATTAGATGGACATGTTGTGACAGTTTCACACGAGGAGACCAGTGAAAACTCTCCATCCACGAGTAGAAGCAGCACTTCTCGTCCAGCATCTCCTGCCCTTCTTGCCCATCCCGGTAAATGACAAAAAAATCAGACTTTACAAAATTGTGTATTATATAGCAGTTGTTGCTAATGATTTACTGTTGCTCACTGTGCATTCGTATGCCTAAAGGTAAGCGGAAGAGGGACAGAGAGAACCTCTTCATGGATGCCTTAGAACGAATGGAGGAAAGAAGCCAGGCCATCTTCATGGAGGAAATGGACATGCAGGAGCTCCACATCCTCGAGGAGGCCAGAAGGCACGAGCTCCGGAGTTCGGAGGAGAGCGCCACACTGGAGCGAGAGACGATTCCAGAGAGCAGAGTGCAAGAGAGGGACTTCCAATTGCACTTTCTGGTAGTGATTAGGTAATTGGTGGACAAAACTGGCCAGAACCAATAATTTATTTCATTTGTAAAATCACCCATTTGTTTTTTTAAACAAATAAAAACTTGCAAAGCACAATCTATTGTTTTTTTTGTTTGTTTTGTTTTTAGAAAAAACAGATCATGCAAACACAAAATATTTCAAATCCCATATTTAAGAACTTCATAATAGCTGCACGGGCATGGAGGGGTGGTCCATTACTCTCCTCCCCTACTGACCAATTTGAATAAACTACCTTGCCCACTGTCACTCTGTGTGAACGCAAACTAGTGGGCCACACACAAGTCCTAACTACCAGGAACTCCTGCTACCAGGAACTCAAAGTTCAGGGGCTGTTTGGTCTGAAAGGGGCTCTAGTGGCTAGGTGGGACTCGGATAGTTCCTGGTGGAACCTTTTTTGTGTGTGAACACGAGTGTGACGCACACTACCAGGGTAGATACGGAAGTTCCCGAATTAG
This sequence comes from Filicampus tigris, assembly GCF_054856515.1. Lineage (NCBI taxonomy): Eukaryota > Metazoa > Chordata > Actinopteri > Syngnathiformes > Syngnathidae > Filicampus > Filicampus tigris. The sequence continues at coordinate 1,607,950 of NC_141217.1, forward strand.
TTCCTGTAGTCTGAAAGGGGCTATATGACAGTCCGGTGGTTACTTGAATCATATTCATTGTTTCACGTTTCAGTTTGATGATGTTTGCTTAATGGTAGTACAACTGTTGAAATAAAGCGCTGGGATGGATATGACACAGATAAAGTAAATATGATTACCAGAGCAGGGCATTTTACGATAATTTCCCGGTCCGTTTATCACCTTCTGCCTGCAGCCGGGTTACCCTTACCGTTATACCCTCTGTCTATCCGCCTGTTTGTCCGGCCGCACCAAATAGTAACCGCCTATTTTGTTTCGTTCCACAATCCCATGCGATCCCAAGCGCTCGTCTATTTTGTATGGCCACGCCTCCTTTTCTTTGCGAACACGTATGGCACGCTGGTCACTTGGACTCTTTTACACGACTACGCGTTTTTAGTGCATTTAAACCGTCTGTTGCGATGGAGAAATACACAGAAAATTTGAGCGGGAAGGCAAATGTGTGGTATGCAAACAAGTTGCGTTTGATTGGCGATTTGGACCCATATAAACTTAAACAAAGAGATGGGATCGTGACTTTGATTCATCTTGCCCACTGTAGAACTAGGCGCTAAGTATTGTTTATACGCATTATGTCACCTATGAGCTACCATACGAGTCCAAGGGTGGTATGTGCGCATGCGTGGAAGTGAAGGTCAGTGTCTAAATGGTTGGATCGCTATCCGTTTGAAAGTGTTAATAAACACGTCGTATGAAACCAACTGCTGTCTTTTATGAGGAGCACATAAAACATGGTGTCAGAAGTCTCGAACCAGCCACATCCTACGTCGGAGGGACGCCTGGACGAGTACTGAAAAAAAAAAAGAAGAAGAAAGAGAAAGGAGAGGCGTGGGACTGTTCCATACGTGTGCTAACTCGTAGTAAGTGCTAACATTAGCAGAGGGATGCAGTGGCAGAGGGATTCCGCAAACCAGATCCACTGGTGTTTGACGGCAAATTTGGAAATCTCCAGGATGAGCTTGTAAAGGACAAACTGGTCACGGGCATACTTAATGGTAAATGATAAATGGGCTGTCACTTATATAGCGCTTTTCTACCTTGGGTACTCAAAGCGCTTTACACTGTACCTCATCTACCTACTGATGATGCAGCATCAGGAGAAAATGGGGGTTCAGTATCTTGCTCAAGGTCACAATGGCCGGGGATCGATCCCACAACCTCCGGGTTGGGAAACGACCACTCTACCACTGAGCCATGCCGTCCCGACAGTGTTAATGACAGTGTAAGAAAAATCCTGCTGCGCAACAGTGAGCTAACCCTGGCGAAAGCAATTGAAACTTGCCAAATCCACGAACTTGCAGAGCAACACATCAAGACTCTTGCTACACCAAGACAGAGTGCCACAAATGTGGACACCGTACGTTTTAGGGCAAAGCAGTCGCAACCTCGCCAATTCAGACAAAAGACTTCTACTGCAGGTGGAATAACACAGTCAAATACTTCTTGTAGTAACTGTGGGCTAAATCATGACATGGACAGAAGAAAATGTCCTGCATTTGGCCAGCAATGCCGCAACTGTAACAAATGGAATCACTTCAAACTATGTTGCAGATCATCACAGAGCACCCACAGGAGCGGGCAAGAGAGAACAGTCAACGTGGTTGACGCTGCCCAGGGTTCGAACAGTGGGGACGAATCGTTATGTTGATGGAATATCTGTAGCCACGGATGCAGTTGGAAAAAAGGGCCCTCAGGAAGAGAAAAACAAGGAGGAACTATTTTGTACAGTTTACGTGAATGGAAAACCACTGGAACTCAAAGTGGACACTGGAGCTAAATGCAACGTGCTATCAAGTGAGGTCCTGACACAAGTTAAATGCAAAGATAAGCTAGACACCTCAAAGAAAGCAAGGCTTATTGCATATGGAGGTAATGAAATTCCCTCACCGGCTCAGTGCATGTACCTTGCCACTTGGCACATCAGCTGTACAACCTACAATTCCAGGTAGTACAACGTGATGTACAGCCACTACTTGGTCTGCGGGACAGCCTCCGGATGGGCCTTGTCGCCTTAAGTAAGGATGTACACCTACTGCATTGACCTGAGGAGGAGTCTGAATTTGCATGTCATGTCTTCAAAGAATATGCTGACCTCTTCAGAGACGATATCGCCACCCTTCCAGTCACCTACAAGATGACACTCGATCCTGGAGCACAGCCTATTGTCAGGCCAGTGCGCCGCATACCAGTTGCGATGCGTTACAAGGTCAAAGCTGAATTGGACCGGATGACGAGTCTGGGTGTCATAGCCCCAGTTTCGGAACCGAGTGAATGGGTCCCGGCCATGATGGCGACCCATAAGAAACACTCTGATGAATTATGACTTTGCATCGACCCACAAGACCTAAACAAAGTACTTAAACGCCCACATCATCCTATGCGCACAGTGGAAGACGTAGCTGCCCAAATGCTACACTCCACAATTTTCTCCACGCTGGACGCAAAGAGCTCCATCTGGCAGATTCCCCTGGACAAAGGGTCTACCAAGCTGACAACATTTGGCACGCCTTTTGGGAGATTCAAGTTCTTGAGGATGCCATTCGGAATCAGCTCTGTCAGTGAGGTCTTCCAACACACAATGGAGCAGATCTTTGCTGGCTACCCGTGTGCGATAATAGTCGATGACATTATCGTCGGGGGTAACGGTGAAAAGGAACACGACGATAACCTGAAGAAAATTCTGGATCGAGCACGCCAAGTCAACCTAAAGCTCAACCCACTAAAATGCAAATTCAGACAGAGTGAAGTCAGTTATGTTGGCCACCTGTTCACGAGCGACGGACTCAAACCGGACCCACCCAAAACTAAGGCGATCGAGGAAATGCCAGCACCCGATAACGTCGCAGCGGTACGGCGCTTCCTTGGTGTCATAAATTACATGGCCTGTTTCATCCCACACATCAGCGAGATCTCTGCCCCCCTACACCAGCTGACGCACAAGGACACTGAGTGGTGTTGGTATGAACAACAACAAACTGCTTTTGAAGCGCTTAAGAGAGCTCTCGTCAATCCACCGACGCTAAAATACTATGACGTACACAAGCCAGTGAAAATCACCTGCGATGCTTCTCAGCATGTCCTTGGGGCGGCGTGTTTGCAAAACGGAGCCCCCATCGCTTAGGCTTCTCGTACCTCGACACCAACTGAGATGCGCTACGCGCAAACTGAAAAGGAACTGCTGGCTGTTGTGTTTACCTGCTTCAAATTCAACGACCTACACATACGGCAAGCACATACAGATTGAGACCGACCACCAACCTCTGGTTACCATTCTGTCGAAGCCCCTTCACTCTGCCCCTTTCAGATTGCAGTGCATGATGCTGCGTCTTCAAACTCCTTCCAGCTGGTCTACAAGAAAGGCAAGCAAATGCACCTGGCAGACACTTTATCTCACGCTCCGCTGGAAATGACAGAATGGCATAGAAACAAGGAGATGAGTTTTGAGGTCATGTCTGTCCAAAACATTTCCTCCACACGTCTTGACGAACTCAGAGACCACAGTGCGAGAGACACAGACCTGCAGGCGATCTGCAAAATCATACAAAGTGGATGGCCCAGACGTGAAGTTAATTTGCCAGCAAGGGTACGCCAGTACTTCACATTTCGAGATGAACTGGTGATTGAAGATGGCGTCGTCATGAAGGGACCCAAGGTGGTCGTTTCACAGTCGTTAAGACGTGTATATATAGTCAGTCAAAGCCAAATGTCCAATGTGGCCATCGCCACTGCCACTCAGTCGTCCCTTTAGCTTACTGCACGCCACAGAGTTCAACCAAACATTTCCGGCAGCGGGAGCGGTTTAATTAGGCACAGGCGCCCCCAGTGGACAATTAACGTACAGTACATATAGAAAATGATGGAGTAAGATAGCTGTCAAAAAGGCATATGCAAGATTAACGATTCATATCCGTAATAGTAATAATTTGTGAGTACTAATTAAAATTGTGAGGGTTTGACTTCTTTTCTTGAGAGTACGAATCAAAATTGTGAGGTTTTGAATGTTTTTTCTTGTGAGTACGAATAAAAACTATGAGTGCATTGTTTCGTGAATACAACTCTTGCTTGTACGACTACGAATCTTCACTACACACTAATTGCCATCTGAGGATACGAATCACTTTGCGAGAGGACGAATCTGCACAACATACAAATTAGGATGACGTCATGCAGGCCACAGGCAGGTCCCAAGGGGAGCTAATTAGGGGTGTAACGGTACGCTAAATCACATTTCGATTCGGTTTCTTGGAAACTTCGGTTCGGTATATTTTCGGTACAAAAAAAAGATTTTTTTTTTTTTTAATGTTTACTGTATTTTGAAAAGATGACAGGTAAATCGTACATTTTTTTTTGAAAAAAAAATAAAAGCGAACCATTCGGGTGACATTCTAAGAAATTACACCAGAATAAAAAATACACTAACAATGAAGATCTTAGTTTTGTAAATTATTAAGACACTGAAATCTTTAAACACTCAGCAACAGCCTATGTATTTAAACTATTTTTATAATGAAATACAGTAACTTTAAAGTCTTTATGAAATTATTTACACTTTTTAGGCATTGAAATCTTTGAATGTTCAACAGCATATTGTAACGAATTGGGTTATCTGTTTTGTGGTCGGATTTGTGTTTTGCTGAGTTGGGATATTTCCGAGGTTCATGAATGCATTGTACTGCTAGTGAGAGAAGCAGCGGAGAACGAAGAACAGAGCTGTTGTACTTTGTTTTTGGCTAAAAATACTGCTTGCTTCCTTGTCTAAAAAACATTCAAAGTCGGATATTTGTTATTATGTTAGAAGTGTTACCTGCAACAATCTCATGTAGCAATGTCGGCACACAACTTTGGGACATACCTTTCCCCATCGGCGATTTTAACAGGAAAGCTAGAATGTTCCCAAACAGGAGACCACAGTGTACGGGGGACCGTCGAGCTCTGGCTTGTTTGCGTATGCCATTATAATTCCATTTGTCCAAGCATTTATGATTTATCACGGCTTCTGGCGTCCAGGCTTCTCTTTAGTGCTCCTCTCCCGCATGCAACAATCAATAGCATCCGTGCGTAAGCTCGTGCTAATAAGTGGACCGAACCGAACGCAAGTGGACCGAACCGAACATGCCATACCGCAACGTATTAATACACCCACGTGTACCGTTACACCCCTAGAGCTAATCGATCCGCGATTCATCCCTGCGCGCATGCGTAGAGAAGAAAACAAAGTTGGCGAATGCGAGTGGCGCGGACGGCGCTTCCAGCGGCTCAGGAACACATCTTGACCACAGGTAAAGTCAGCAACACATGCCACGCACACATCAGGAATTGTTGTCGGTCCATTATGTCACATGTTGCGATGACATACAGTTTCCCACACGGAAGAGAGAATGCACCACCAGCTTGTTGCTGCTGCAAAGCAAACTAGTTTGGCAGCGGCGTATGTGTAAAAAGAAGCTACTCTACCCCTTAGTCGCCACCTTCCAGATCGTTTTCGCAATAAAATTAAATCGCAATAAAATTAAATCGCAATGAAATTAAATCGTCTAGTCATCTCTGTCCTTTTATGGTTGTAGCAGGCACAATATCCATTGTTGTCGCTGTCTTTTTGAAGCGACGCCACCCGACTTGGAACATAACTGTTTCAAAACAACTTGTGTCCCGAGTATAGTCAAGCTGCGCGCAGCACTCAAACGCTGGCACATCAAGGTGGAGTTCATGCACTTCTTCTGGCGTCTTTCCTACTTCCGGAAATACGCCGTAGCAAACCTGCTGTATAGTGGTTTGCTGGTATGCTTTTATTTTGAAGGCCGGGAAGTGTGAAGGAGGGGAAGTGTGGAAAATAGATAAGTAACTTGTTCAATGCTTGCAAACTTGTCGTCTGTTGGACCCAAATAATTATACAATACGACAAAACCAACCCCAGGGCTCGCAATGGAAGTAAGCACACGCAGCAGGGTAAGTACTAATGGCGCATTTGAAGCATGTTTGAAGCGTGTCCACAGCGGGTTTGAATCGTAACTTAGCCAGGTAATGGTCTTTAAATAAACCTCTTCCGTTAGCATCTCTACCGCGGCGGCATCATACACGTTTTTTTTTTTTTCCGGCGGGGGGTGGAACGGGGCGGGGGGTGATACATTTTATGAATAAGGGCGGGCGGTCGAGGCCGGAAGGGTACCCAGGTCAAGGGTGGAGGATCGCGGCCGGACCGGCAAAAAAGGACAAGTGCCCAGCTCTGACCATTACAGTTGCAATGCGGGGCAGGAAGCGGTGGTAGTAGTTTCACCATGTGAGTAAATTCCTGTAAGCCCTTGACAGCGGTCGGTGTCGGGAACTCACTGACAGCGGGGAGTTTGCTAGGAGGAGTGATAAATCACTCAGCCCTAGGTGGCGGGGATGCTCGGCCCGCGGAGCGCCTCTTTGAACAGCCCCTGGTCAGGTTACAACCAATCATGGCTCAGCTACAGAAAACAAGTGAGCCGTAATATTAAACAGAATGCTGTGTTTCGACTAGTGGGGCTGAATAGAACATAATGTTGTAAAGAACATTTCTGGATTGACTTTAAGATGCTTCTCAGATATCCAGATGTGAAACGGCTCCCAAAACACTTTGGTGTATACAGTCAAACAAAGTAAATGTTCCAAAGTCTCAATGTCAATGTCCACGTTAGCTGACCAACAATACACCCGCCAGGACATCGTGGACATCGGTTACAGACACAAACAAACTGTCTCGATGGACTACCACAACATCCCAGATGAAATAGCGAGGCCACCGGGCTCACCGTGGATCATTATCGGGCCTGGGAGGCAACGCAGGCGACGGCGGAGGGAGAGGAAGCGGAAGCAGGGCCACAGGTCCGGGCTCCTGCTAAAGCTACAAAACCACCCACACAAGCCACCTCTGCCAAGTCTGTACCCCACAAACGCCAGATCCATGGCCCACAAAATGGACGACTTGGAATTCCAACTGGGAAACCGCTACGTCAGAGACTGTTGTGTGCTCGTTATCACAGAGACCTGGCTAACGCCTAGGATCCCCCGATGCTAGCGTCCAGCTAGCCGGACACTCGCTGCATTCCGGAGATCGTACGGCAAACTCTGGTAAAAGCAGGGGTGGGGACTCTGTATCTACGTGCATGAGGACTGGTGCAACAACAACTTGGTCATAGAGAAGCACTGCTCCCCTGATATTGAATACATGTCTGTTCATTAAATGTCGGCCTTATTTTCTCCCGAGAGAGCTAACAGTAGCGATCGTCACTGCTGTTTACATTCCCACCGATGCTAACGCTAGCACGGCGCTCTCTGTACTATCAAACGCCATTAACAAACAGCTGTGGGTCCACCCTGATGGTGTTCACATAGTGCCGGGAGACTTCAATAAGGCCAACTTAAAGACTGTACTCCCAAAATTCCACCAGCATGTAAAGTGCCCAACAAGAGGACGAAACACTCTGGACCACGTGTACTTGAACATCAAGCACGGTTCCAGAGTCATACCCCTACCCCACCTCGGCCAGTCTCCTTGCTGCTCCATGTCCAGCCGGGCCGCTCACTCCTCAAGGCCCGCGATACCGCCTTCAGGTCAGGCGACAGAGCTCTGTACAGTGCAGCTCGCGCTGACCTGAAGAAAGGTATCAGACAAGCCAAAGCAAACCACAAGAGGAGGTTAGAGTCGCACTTTGCCAGCAACAGACCACGGGAGGTGTGGCAGGGCCTACAGAGCATCACCAACTACAGAGGCTCTGATGTAACACCAGGCGACCTGAGTGTGTCGCTGGAAGAGGAACTGAACTGCTTCTTTGCCCGCTTTGACTCATCTCAAAGGACCCTCCGTGCGCCCCCAGGCCCCAACACCCCCCCAGTGACTGTCAAGGAACATGATGTGAGGCGTGTGCTCCTGGCAGTGGACCCCTGGAAGGCTGCTGGTCCTGACGGAGTACCCGGCAAGGTGCTCAAATCGTGTGCCCACCAGCTCTCACACGTCTTCTGCATGATCGTCAACCTCTCACTGGCCCAAGTAGTCATCGCCTCCTGAAATCCTCCACCATCATCCCAGTCCCCAAGAGGTCACCAACATCCACCCTCAATGACTACCGCCCTGTTGCCCTCACACCCATAATTATGAAGTGCTTGGAGAGACTGGTTCCCCAGCACATCAGGGCTGTCCCCCACCCCGACACTCAGCAGTTCGCACCAGTTCCCCCTATCACATGCGCCTGGATCAGGGACTTTTTGAGCAACAGGCCCCAGGCTGTGAGACTTGGCCTCCACCTCTCCTCCACCCGAACACAGAGGACCGGATCACCCCAGGACTGCATGCTGAGCCCCCTCCTGTACTGTTTCTACACCTACGACTGCAGTCCAGCCCATGAAAATAACGCCGTCGTCAAATTCGCGGATGATACCACGGTGGTCGGCCTGTTCTCAGAAAGGAGATCCAGAGACTAACAACCTGGTGTAAGGACAACAACCAGGAGCTGTACACGGCAAAAACAAAGGAGATCGTCATCGATTTCAGGAGGAACAAGACCGAACCATCCCCCCTCTACATCAATGGTGTTTGCGTAGAGAGGGTTACTTGTTAGAAAAAAGTTGTATAAAGTAATTTAAATATTTTTCTGTCTTCAAAACATATTAGTGTGAACTACTACTTTTCTTAGCCCAAAGACTTGGTTTTAAATTTTGATGCTTTGGAAACTTATTGCTGAGGTCATAAAAGAAAGGCAATGATGTCATGGCACGATCAAAGCTTTCATGAAGCAGCCGATTCTATCCTCTGCAGCTCGTATGGAACACAGCATTAAAGGTTTGCAATTATATAAAAGCTGTGGCAACGATGCCACACACATTACCTTGGAAGATCATAGCACTTACGATCGGTCCAGCCAGACCGCTCTTATGCCATCCCATTATGCTCCATGCACAGGCTGTGATCTGTAGCATTGGGGTGGTGGGGTTGTTTTGTGTGCTCCAAGCACAAGGAAACAGAGCAGTGCCGACGTTTGTGTCACAAGGAATACAAAAGGTGAGAGTCCAATTGAAAGCTAGTACCTTTTGGCCAGGTGAAATAGCGTGTGGCACTGCATGTAGTCTTAAAGGAAATGGCATGATTGCGGGACATGTTTTTTAAACTCCCCATAAGGGACTTAAGTAGGAAGAGAATAACATACATAAAGTGGAACTTGTGATTGGAGCCATACCAAGCCTTGTATACCAATACCAATTAAGCTGGTCCTTCCCTTTGGAATGACCTTCTAGTAAATGTTAGACAAGCCTCCTCTCTGTCTATTTTTAAAACCTGTTTGAAGACACAGTTCTATTCTTTGGCATTTGATACGACGTGAGACTGACAGTTTTCTGTTGTTTTGAGGATTTGAGGAGATTGTATATAGTATTTTGTGTGTAATTTATTGCTTTCACTTGTTATATTATTGCTATTTTGTTGTTTTAATGTATGTAAAGTGCTTTGGTATACAGCTGTAGCTGTTGTGAAATGCGCTATATAAAGAAATAATGGTATTGTACTGTATTGTACAACCCCTAGCAAATATTATGGAATCACTGCTCCTGGGGGATGATTGAAATGTTTAACTTTGTGTGAAAGACAACTCACAGCTGTTCCACAATTCTATTTTCATTCAAAATGGCACCCTTGTGTGTTTAATTTAAAGAGGAAGTCAACCCCAACATTTTCTTTGCTATATTATGTTTTATGTAGCCCCACTAGTCTAAACACAGCATTCTGATTAATATTTGTGTTTGTGGAATATGAGTTAAGCAGCAAAATCCACATGTTTTTGTGAGCCGTGATTGGTCATTACCTGATCCCTAAGCAACTGTGATGTCATGTTTAGTCAACAGAAAGTGATAGTGAGGTGGATAAAAATCAGTGGATTTTGCTGCTTAATTCATATTGCACAAATGCAATATTAATCAGAATGCATTGTTTAGACTAGTGTAAGCATGTGCATCCATTATCCTAACCGCCTATCCTCACAAGGGTCGCAAGCGTGCTGGAGCCTATCCCAGCTGTCTTTGGGCAGTAGGCGGGGTACACTCTGAATTGGTTGCCAGCCAATAGCACATAGAACATGTTATTGTCTAGAACATAACTGAGAATGAAGAAAAAAACAAGAAAGAACACTTTTGGAGTCAGTCAAATTCTTTTTAGAGCAAATAGAGGGGGAGGAATTACGGAATCCGCTTGTAATTTTCAGTTCGAAAATAAACACCTGCATCTGATTGAATCTGCTAATTAGTTAGCAGTTAAATAAGAGTGTTCACAAGGGTCACGGGCATACTGGAGCCTCATCTGTGTACATGGACCTAAACTTCCTACCGAAGGCTTTAACTAATAGCTAGACATAATTTACATTACAGTCAGTAACCTCATTGTTTAATTTTTTTGGTTTACTTATTTGTTATACCATTTATGATGATTATTATTATTATTATTATTATCCATCCATCCATTATCTATACCGCTTGTCCTCACAAGGGTCGCGGGGAGCTGGAGCCTATCCCAGCAGTCTTTGGGCAGTAGGCGGGGGACACCCTGAATCGGTTGCCAGCCAATCGCAGGGCACACAGAGACAAACAAACATCCGCACTCACAATCACACCTAGGGGCAATTTAGAGTGTCCAATTAAACTACCAAGCATGTTTTTGGAATGTGGGAGGAAACCGGAGTACCCGGAGAAAACCCACGCAAGCACGGGGAGAACATGCAAACTCCACACAGGGAGGCCGGAGCCGGGATCGAACCCACGACCTCTGAACTGTGAGGCGGACGTGCTAACCAGGCGACCACCGTGCCGCCATTATTATTATTATTATTATTATTATTATTATTATTATTATTATTATTATATAGGGTATCCAATGTAATTGTGGATGTTGAAAACTGTACAAGTGTGTATGTAGTTTGTTTATATATGGATGTTCAGTTATGCTTTGGTAATTAGCAGAGCTGGGCAGTCCGTCCCAGGGCCGGCCTGGCCGGACGCCGGTTTTTGGGGCCGGTGGTGGGGGCTGACAAATTTTTAAAAAGGGCTTGATGGAGCAAGGCCGGAGGTGGATTTTAGTCCGGCCCACTAAATTATCTAAAGATCGGGGGCCGACAATGTTTATGAATAAGACTGGAGGATCGAGGCCGGAAGGGTACCCAGGTCAAGGGTGGCGGGTTGCGGCTGGACCGGCAAAAAAGGGTCAAGTGCCCAGCTCTGGTAATTAGGATGTCAAGTACAAAAGAGAGTGTTTTGTTTGGGTAGAGTGGGGAAGGATGGGGTTAAGCAATGTATAGCGTTTTTGTAATTGTGTTGAAACTGATTTTTTTTAAAAGTTACTAAATTCCCACGGATACACTTATTGGTGTTGTGCGCATGCGTGCGCAAGCGCACTGGGCATTGTTAGGCTGTTCGACGGGTAGGAAGGAATTTCAGAGTAGCGGTCCGTCGGATAGGATGAATGCCCACCTCTGGAAATAAGGGAGGACTTTTGAGGAGAGGCAGTTCAAAATGTCAAATTTGGGGAATGAGAATAATAGCACACATGTCCTGAATTTCTGACATATGTTAATAGTTGGAATGGCTTAAATCTGTCGGGAAATGTGGAATTAATTTGATATCGAAAAAGTGGAGAGTGAAAGATAGGAACAAGTGTACATTGCATTCACGCAACTAAATAACAACAACGTTTTAATTAGCAGTTTAGATTCACGCGCTAATTACATTCGGCATTCACGTCATATTAGGTACACCGTTGTCATAATTAGGTACATTTTGTCATAAAGTGAGCCATTATTTATCACTGTAAAGCCAGCCCCCCCTCCAGCCAATCACATCAACACTGACGAACTTCCGGGATACGCTTTTATTTGTAAACGTACACTATGTGGCTAGGGCGCGGTGTCACGTCGCCGAGGCTTCCGGAAAAAAAGTCCAAGGGCATTACCAACAGAAGTATCGGTCTCCATCTTTGAGAAGCATTCGCCGGATAGCACAATTGCTCGATTTTGGACGCTAACTCAAGACAACTCGCTTTTAGAGCCGCACCACCAGGCGGCACTTCCTCTTCCTCTTCTTCCTCCTCGCTTTTAAGCTTCACCGGCCACAAAGCTGCTAGCAAGGGGCACCGCTAGCTTTACGTTCAAAACAAACAAATGACGGTGGAGCTCAGCTAGCGAGCACAAGACAAGGTGGAGATAATAATTAAGGTTTGTTGAATATCACCAGGAAATAAACCGTCGGCTGAGCCGATGTTGCGAAATCGCTAACTCCCGTCGGAGAATGGCGGACCGCCGAGCAGCTGCGATAACATTGGCTCCTCCGCACAGTCATCGCGTCTTGCTCGCCTTTTCTCGCCCGCTGGAAGCCTCCGTTGCCATTGAGGGGATTTATGGGCTCACAAGGTAACCAACAGTGTGTTTGTGTGTTGTCACGCCATTGAGTCGTGTATTGTTTACAGCCTCAGTTCGTGATCAGCTGATCGCAGCTCAGGTGTTGCGTGTCGGTTGTTATTTACGTGGCACCACGCACAGCCCCGCAAATGTGTCATGTGAAGCCCTGGCGACCGTTTGCTCGAAATGCAGCGTGTGCTATACAACATACACTATGTACTTGTGGAGACACTTTTGTTTGCCTTGTTTGTCTGCAGTTTCATCTGATGAGATGAGCGTGCGGGCTGGCCAGGGGAGTGATGAGGTGCTGGTCTCACAGGCTGTGTGGGACTACCTGGCCGCCGCCGGCAGGCCCTGGCTTCTAGACTTCCAGCACAAGCAAGGCATGAATGCAGGCATCGTCCGGCGGGGTGAGAGGGGGGGCTGCTGCGCGGTGAGGCTGCAGCCGGTGCCAGGCGCCAGGATGGCCGGGGTGGCCGACGCTCCCGTTTCCAGTGAGACACGCAAAGCCTTCATCGATCTGTGCCGCTGTGCCCGCAAGGAGATGAGCAAGCAGGATGGCGGCCCCAAAAGGAAGAGGGCTCTGCTGCCCTGTGTGGGTGTCCTGGAGCCAAATGGCGAGGGGAACCTGCTCCAACTTCCGCCCCAGCCCCCGTCCCGCCGCTCTCTGAGACAGCAGCAGCAGCAGAAGTTCCGTAAAGCTGCGGATGAAGAGGCCTTCTCTGTGCTCCAAGAGACAGCCCACCGGAAAGACTGTGGAGCGACTTCTCACAGCGAGGTGGATGACAACACTTCTTGCTCCATCTGCATGGGGGACATTGTAGACAAGACCACCTTGGAGAAGTGTGGCCACTCCTTCTGCCGCTGCTGCCTGGATCAAGCTTTCAAGGTGAAGAGGGCCTGTCCTGTGTGTCGCCTCGTTTACGGCCAGCTGATCGGTAACCAACCTGCCAATGGCACCATGATTGTTGAGCGGGATCCCGCCCTTCAGCTCCCAGGTCATGAAGGCTTCGGGTGCATCTGCATTATCTACAGCTTCCCTCCGGGCTTACAGGCTGTGAGTACTCTGACTGGTATTTTTACATGGAAAAATTGATGGCGCGCCCTAGGGTTGGGAATTACACTGACAGTATTGATTAGAAGACTCCATGATCAAGATTTTTGAGGTGATCACAAAGTTTGAATAAACCAAGCACCAATCTTATCACAAGATGGAGCAATATGTAAATAACTTGTTTATTTACTACATATACTCGTGTTCTGTTTATACAGAGTATCAACAAAAGTATTCACAAGCATCTTTGTTTAAAAATCTTTCCCATACTCCAAGGAAGGAAAGGAGAAAAAAACGTGTGATTTCAGTATGAAATGTTTATTCGTTGACACATGAGCAGAACGTGATTTTTAAAATCAAAACGTTTAAATTGCACACATTATTATTAATGCTTCAAAGATGAAATCATTTGCAAAATTATTAAAATAATGACTTAGAACTCACTGACATTCCAAAAATGGGCAGCCTCAAATATTTTGGTATTTGGATATACTACTGCAAATTCTATCGAATAATTGGGTATTCAGTTCCCCCCAAGATGTTTGGTTATAAGTACTGAAGACAAAACACATTTCCACTTCATAATGAATTACCAACTGGTTTTCATTTCATTTCTCGTTCAACATTTTATACATAAAGCAGAATTCAACCCCCCCAAAAACCATTGCATTAATATGTACTATGCGCCTTCACTAGTCAAAAAATGGCTTTCTGATTAATATTGCGTTTGTGGAATATGAGTTAAGCACCAAGATCCATCCGTTGTTAGCAACCTCAGGGGGCGGCCATTTTGTCACTTCTGTCGACTGAAAATGGCATCCCAGTTACGCGGGGCTCAGCTAACGACCCATCCATGGCTCAGCTTCAGAAAACAGGTGTGATTGGCTAAATCACTGGGCACGTTGCAGGGCCATCCATGGCTCAGCTTCAGAAAACAGGTGTGATTGGTCGTTAGCTGAGCCCTGAGCAACTGATGTCATTTTCAGTCAACAGCAAGTGGCAAAAACGGGTGGATTTTATTGATTAACACATATTCCACTAACGCAATATTAATCAGAATGTCACGTTTCGACTTGTGGGCCTGCATAGAACATATTCTTGTAGGGGTGTAACGGTACACGTGGGTGAATCAAAACGTTTTGGTATGGGATGTTCGGTTCGGTCCACTTAACGCGAGCTTACACACGGGCGCTATTGATTGTTGCATGCGGTAATGGAGAGTGGCGGCACAACAGTGACAGCCAGAAAAGAGCCAGAGCTCGAAGTTCCCTCCGTACACTGCGGTCTCCTGTTTGGGAACATTCTGGCTGTCCTGTTAAAAACGCAGAAGGGGAAAGGTACGTGGCTAAGTCCGAAGGTTGTGTGCCGACATTGATACATGAGATGGGCAGCAGGTAGCACGTCTAACATGCACGGCATCATCAGACGAGGGAGCAAAAACGTCAAACTTAAATAGCGAGATTTTCATATTGTAGCGTCTTCCAGGAACACGCTGTCAGACGTAGTTCAATTATCACGTTTTTATTAATCCCAGTACAACTGCTCGCGCTCTTCTTTCTCCGCTGCTCCACTCGCTTGCCGTACGATGCATTCATGAACCTCGGAAACATCACAACTCGGCAACACACAAATCTAACCACAACACAGATAACCCAATTCGTTATAATATGCTGTTGAACATTCAAAGATTTCAATGCCTAAAAAGTATATACAATTTCATAAAGACTTTTTAAAGTTACTGTATTTTTTTTCTTTTTAAAAATAGTTTTAATATAGTTAGCAAAAATTGGATATATGTACTGTAATAACAACTTGACTTTAACTTGAATACTTAGGTGTGTCATAGGCTGTTGCTGCTTAGTGTTTAAAGATTTCAGTGTCTTAATAATTTACAAAATTAAGAGATCTTTATTGTTAGTGTATTTTTAATTCTGGTGTAATTTCCTAGAATATCACCCGAATGGTTCGCTTTTATTAATTTTTTTTAAAAAAGTACAGTTTACTTGTCATCTTTTCAAAATAAACATGTTTTAAAAAAACAAAAAAAAAACAAATATTTTTTGTACCGAAAATATACCGAACCGAAGTTTCCAATAAAAAACGAACCAAACCGAAACGTGATTTAGCGTACAGTTACGCCCCTATATTCTTGTAAAGCAAATATGGCGGTTGACTTCCACTTTAAAATTATACTGTGCATAGCAGCACACTATTTTCCCTTCGAGAAACATGAGTGAGATTTCGGACAAATCTCCATGGTTTTTGGTCTATGGGACAAAGGGACGTCAGAACCACAGTAGCAATTTTGCTGGCTACAACAACACAGTAAGCCTGGTTTGTTAAAAAGTGACCATTTGGAAGGGCAACTGTGTCATGCTGTCAGCGTCAAAGTGTGTGGCGTCATTTACATGAACTGCCTTTGAAAAGTAATCCTTATGGCTCTTGCCTGCTGATATGAGCACTGTAGCCGCTGCAGTTGAAGTCTGTAGGAAAATTTTTGGGAGATGGGACGTTTGACCCTGAGACTTCCGAGCTCTTATCAGCCAAGTGTTAAGGTTCATTTAATCAGATAAAGCAATGCGGGAAGACGTCTCCCAAGCCTTTTTTTTTTTTTTCAAATGTAGAAGAGAGTGAAATCATATGAGTAAACATAGGGAAAAGCATTGTGCCAAATACAATTTAACTGAACAATTATATTGGTTTTTAATTTTGTTTTTATTTAATCCAAAATGTTTTGTTTTGCTTCTCTAATATGCATAATTTGATCTACACATTCAAAATGTGGAATGCACCCGGAATGGAAAAACACTTTAAAGATTAGGAGGAACATAATGTTTTTAGCACTCTAAATTAGTATATTCTAACAACCTAGGGATGTCATATCTTTATTGTTAGCTGTTGCCATTTAGGGTTTGTGGGAAATAGGTCATGTTGTTAACTTTGAGTGGTGAGATGTCTGAGTTCATAAAAGCTACAGTGGTCATTGTGACCGTGAGGCAGCACATGTCCTCTCTTGCTGTCTGATGTCAACCGCGGGTATACAAAAACTGTTTTGGTTTTTAATAAATGTGAGTTAGCTGACTAATGCCTCCATAATCCGTAGTAGACGCTTCAAAATGTTAGCGTACCACAACAGGACGTGCGTGCGGCTTTCCATCAGACATGCTAGCTAGCTATCTTCCAGAAACGACTGTCCCAGTGTGAGAAGTGAAATCGGGCATCAGCAACAACGTGCTGGTTTTAGATGCTTGTTCATCTTATCACCGCCATGCTGCTTTGAAAGGGAGATTTACATCGTTTTAAGTAATTTTGTGAAATGTGCCCGGACCTTCGGAGTCTGTTGTAAACACTCACTCTGGAAGTCATGACACCATTATCCACAATGCTTGTGTTTACATCACGGATGACCCCGGATTACCACCACTACTGCGCATGTGCGTTGCAGACACGCCTGACATGAGAGAGTGGCTATAGTTAACGTGGTGTTGCGAATCAATTCTTTTTATTTAATTTTTTACATCGATGCATATTTTAAGCACTATATAGATTTTTGATAAATACATTCCTAGTAATTGTTTATTAGTTGTCATTTCAATGTCAATCTAAATAATTGTGATTGTTGGTTTTGTCGTAATCATTCAGCCCTAGCCACAGTTGTAGTTCTTGTGTATTCATCAATCAGCCCAGACCTTATTGACGGAGTGTGTTGTGAACTCTTGATGCCAACAGCCAGAGCATCCCAACCCGGGCGTGCGGTACCCAGGAACAGACCGTTTGGCCTACCTCCCTGACAGCCCCGACGGAAACCGTGTGCTTGGCCTGCTGCGCCGGGCCTTTGAGCAGCGCCTTACCTTCACGATCGGTACCTCCATGACGACGGGCTTGCAAAATGTCATCACCTGGAACGACATTCACCACAAGACCTCAATATGGGGCGGGCCCCGCTGGTACGTGATGTCTGTCTTTCGTTAACTGAGACCGTTTCAATTTCTCCACTATCGCTATGATTGTCAATCCCTCGAAGCACAGAGTGCGCGTGGGCAACTTATTTCCATCATGCGTAGAAAGCTCTTGCGGCCGCGTTGTCTTCCTTCTCCATGCATTCCCAATCAAAACTTAGTCACGCCTGGAGAGTGAAATGCTTGGATGCCATGTTAACATCACAACATTGCTAACCCAATGTAGCCAATTCCAGCTCGCACTGCCCAAGTGTACATTAGTCAAAGCTCACTCCTCGGAGCCTTCAACAACGGTGGAGTTAACAGCCCGGGTTCCCAAGCCGGTGACGTGGCAGTGTGGCTTCAAAGTTCGAGCAGAGGTGGCTCGGACGGCGTAGTTGTTTTACCAATACCAACCCCACACATCAAAGTAACCGTTTAAAACCTATATATATATCATTGCTGTCCTGTGGAAAACACTTTATGTCCAATTTTGGGGAAAAAAAAATATTTTCACGTTAATGCGATGTCTGTAACGCGGAAACAGCATTCATGTAAAAACAGCGACGATATGACACCAACGACATTTAAAAAATTTTTGGACATTGACAATGACAATTTTCAGCAGTCCAGCTCTGTACAACGCCACAATCGATTGGAAATAAATGAATAAAGATGTGGAAATAAATGAATCAAGATGTGCTTTAAGCACAGACACAGCTGTAATTTGAGGGCATTTATAATTATATATAAGTATGATTATTGTGGTCAAATGTTTACATACATCTCAGCCATAAATGTAATACAGTACTGCAATTTTTGCAACGTTTCAGTTTACAAGGGCTGCACGATATTGGAAAAACATGCAATATGGATGTAGTGATAAGGTAAAATAAGCAAGCACAGTGTATTCTTAGCTAATTAATTGTCATTCCTTTAGATAATGTCCATCTATTGGATAGTTAGGATGTTGTGTTCAACAGAATACAAAGATTTGCAAATCATGTTCAACCTGTATTTAATTGAATCGACTACAAAGACAATATATTTAATGTAACTGATCAATGTTGTAACTGATCAACTGATCGTTTTTAACAAATAATGATGAACTTAGAATTTTATGGCTGCAACACCTTCCAAAAAAAGCTGGGACAGGGTCATGTTTACCACCGTGTTACATCACCTTTTCTTTGAACAACATTCGACATCCATTGTCAAATTTTCACTTCATAATGTGCCACATATTTTCAATGGAAGACAGGTCTGGACTGCAGGCAGGCCAGTCCAGTCGAGTACCCGCACTCTTTTAGGCGAAGCCACGAACACATACACAAATGTGGTTTGGCATTGGCTCGCTGAAATAAGCAGGGGCGTTTCTCCAAAACCTGTATGTACCTTGCTGGCAACTATCGCTCCTAAACGCATTGCGATTTCACTCCTACGTCAGTATTCCGTTTCCATTACGGTGATTAAGCGACACTTGTAGGTATCATTCCCATGAAAGGATTACAAGGAGTAATTAACTGAGGGGAAGACGGGAGAAGCTATGCTACTTGCTAAGCTTAAGCCCAATTAAGTGCTTGGGTGACTAAGTACACGTCACAGAGGTCTCCACATTAAAGCGGAGCATATAAATATCAGGCAATTTAATAAGTGTCAGTGACGGTGTGAATGTGACTAGAAATGGTTATTTGTCTCTGTGACTGACTGGTGACCAGTTCAAGCTGTCGGTCAGCTGGGATAGGCTACAGCCCTCCTTGCATCACTTTGATATGCTTAGATGTTACCTTCAAAGTTCCTGACATTTGAAACTGCAGGAGTGATGTTTTTTTGGTTTGTGTTTTCCCCCCTTCCCAGTTTTGGCTACCCAGACCCCACCTACCTGGTGCGCGTGACTGAGGAGCTGCGAGAGAAAGGCATCACTGCGGAATGAAGTGAAAGCTTGAGGAGTGGGCAGGACTTGAGGGCGGGTATGTTGTCATGGTGTGTCCAAGACATCGCGTCAAGTTCGACAGCGGGCCCTCAGCAGACAGGTGCTGCTGCAGCCGTGTCCATGTCGCTGTGCTCCCACTTTAGTTGACTTGAGCTCAGTGCGACTACGTGTGGGAGGTACGAGTGAGCGCAGCTCATGCTTCAGAATTTCTTTAGGAATGACTCTGTCATGAAGACACATTTTTGTTTTGAATGTTTAGTTCTGCTCTGGGGATTCCCTCTTTTTTTTCAAAGCACATTTTTGTGATCCTGTGTAAGTTGAAATTGAGTTCCTTCTTTCCCAGATGACCGAATACCATAGCTGAAAAATACTTTTGCAATCTAAAGCACTTACAGGCACTTTTTTGCACCTATTTTCTTCTTGTATTTTTTTTTTTTTTTGCGCAGCAGCTGTCTGTAGTCGCTTGATGTCATTAGTTAAGACTTGTTTGTGATTTGTTTTACTATCCGTGTTGATCCAACTAAATTGGGGAGTGTTTGAAATCAGTGATGGGGCTTCTTTCACCCATGTTATCCCAAGATGTCTCAGGCATCGAGCCCATAAGACCTTAGTTGGTTGGTTAGTTAGTACTGTCCTTATCTCATAAGTAGTTACCTGATTTATAATGATGTCAAATGATGAAGGGCATACAAGCCACTAAACCAAATCAAAGGCACAAAAGCTCTTTAAATCAAATCAAATTGATGCCTCTATCCCTGTCAAATTGGGAAATTTGCCCGCTGAAGCTCGTTTAACATCACGCGACTGTTGCAAATGTTTATCTGGATCGATGATCTACACTGGGTACGGAAAGTATTCAGACCCCTTGTAATTTTTCACTTTGTGTCATTGCAGCCCCAATCAAAAAAGTTCATTTTATTTCTCATTTCTCCTTAATGTACAGGCAGCACCCCATCTTGTCAAAAAAAAATCTGAAATGTAGAATTTTTTGCAAATTTATTAAAAAAAAACCCTGAAATATCATATGGTCATAAGCATTCACACCCTTTGCAAAAAAACTTTCATATTTAACTCGCATGCTGTCTATTTCTTCTGATCTTCCTTGAGATGGTTCTGCTCCTTTTATTGGAGTCCAGATGTGTTTAAACTGATTGGATGTGATTAGGAAAGGTCTATATAAAGACCTAGCTAGACCAGTCCGACGTTGGCCAACAGTGACCGACACTTTTACCCCCTGTGGCGTTCGAGAGGGTAGCAATGTGGGCAGCAACCCTACCACGTTAAAGTACCTCCTGCGCATGCGTGAGATGTAATAACCCTTCCATACCATTGGCGGAGGTAGTCACTATTTCTCATGGTTTGAAAAATCCAATTGGAAAGCTATTGGTCGGGGGCGGATTATAAAAACGAATACAATGCATTCAGCTATATTCACTCACGATGAACTCCCATGCGAAGTAAACCCTCACATTCTTGACACAGTATCGTGAAATACTTAAATTGTCAACCCTCGCTCTTGTACTTGTAAGAAGATTAAGGCGGTAAAGGCGTGCTCACCGCTTACCCACATTTGTCACTTCGCGTTGGTGCTCCGAGCGCTGATTGGCTAGCTCAGAGTGACCAAATGTTACAACTCCCGACGCCGATTCAACATGTTGAAATGCGCACCAAGCGCTTCCTGACGATGTCCGACGTTACGACGGTTGGACACTACACCAATCAGACGGCGCAATCACATGCCACGACGCTTCACGACACCTGACGTCGGATTGGTGTATCTCGGCCTTAAGAACTTACAGTTCAGTGTGCATGTCAGAGCAAATGAGACTCATGAGGTCGAAGGAACTGTCCAAGGTGATCAGTGACAGAATTGTGGCAAGGCACAGATCTGGCCAAGGTTACAAAAGAATTTCTGCAGCACTCAAGGTTCCTAAGAGCACAGTGGCCTCCATAATCCTCAAATGGAAGACGTTTGGGACGACCACAACTCTTCCTCGACCTGGCCGTCCAGCCAAACGGCAACCGTGGGAGAAGAGCCTTAGTGAGAGAGGTAAAGAAGAACCCAAAGACCACTGGCTGAGCTCCACAGATGCAGGAGGGAGATGGGAGAACGTTAACACAGTCAACTATCACTGCAGCCCTCCACCTGACCTAAGGTGTGAAAAACTTTTTGCATCATTCCCGAGAAGACTCATGGCTATACTAACTCAAAAGGGTGCTTCAGGGTGTGACTACTTATGACCATAGGAGTTTTCAGTTTTGCAAAAATTTCTAAATTTCAGATTTTTTTTCTGTGAACCTCTGGTGCTGAGTGTACAATAATGAGAAAATGAAATGGCTGCACTGACACAAAGTGAACAATTTCAAGGGGTCTGAATACATTCCGTACCCACTGTATAATATGCAGTTTGGGGAAATGAAGAAAATTTAAGAGCAAATCTGATTAGAATTGTCACAGTGTGGATTTTGTTGTGCCTTTTCTGAGAATCACTTTGATAAAAAGTTGACCATGACATGACTCATGAATAGAAGCTAATCACATTGTGGTTGTATTTCCACAGTCCATGGGAAACGTCTGTTTGTAGAGGAAAGATTCTCACAATAGATCAATATATCAAACCGCTTTGCTTAAGCAGGTTACGCACATACCGATTTGTAACATTTTTACCGATGTTAACAAAATGGGAAACCCTACGACAAGCAAAAAAAAAAAAAAGTCAGTGTGAGAGGCAGCATATTACTACAAGGGACTATGATACGGAAAAATACAAAGAAAAGGCACAAATAACTGTTAGCATATCGTCGCTGTCCTGTAAAACACACTTATCTCCAATTTTGGAAACTTTTTAAATTTTCACATTAATGCGATATCTGTAATGTGGAAACACCATTCATGCAAAAATAAGAAAATGAAAAAAAATGGACATAAGTGTTTTTCACATGACAGCGACGATATGTGGTAACTATGTGGCGGTTGAAAACTCACGTTATGTTGACCGCAAATATAAGGATTTGTAATCCCAAATAACAAAGGGGTTCAAAATATCCATACGTAGGTGGGTTGAGTGTTTTCTATGCAGGTGACACAGCCGACGTCAAGGGAGCCTCACTCAGGAGGACATCGGGGTCACAAACGACACTGGCCCTGATTTTAAAAGAAGGCAAAGGAACCCCAACTGTAATGACATATTTGCTCTTTATGATTTATTTGGGTGTTAGTAACATAATATTTTCAAAAATAATTTCCAGTTGAATGTTTTGTAGAAACTTTGCATATATGTCACCATTGTCCAAGTTGCAATGCAACCTAGGGTAGCTCCTCTTCAATTCAAACCACAGAGCATGGCCAAAGACATGAGGAAAGTCAGGAAGAAGCCTGGGATGAAAACGGAAATCACGGACATGTGGAAGCTAGAGTTGGTCATTTTTGGACTTGCATGTCTGAGTGGATGCGCCCACCACGTCCTCCCACTGCTTTCTTAACTTTATTTCTTTTAGCAAAGCTAAGAAAGGCTTACTTTGTTTATTCCCCGTTGACATTTATATCCAAAAGTCACACAGTGTGGGATTTTGACTCCTTTTCTCTGATACTGGCACTACTTAGCAAATGTTGCTGTGCTCAAGAGGGTAGTAATGTAGGCAGCAACCCGACCATGTCGTCATCCCAGAATGCATTGCGCACTCAACAATGTGGTTGCCGTGTATGAAATTACGTGGTAAACCGCAAAAGCAGTAAAAAGATTAAATTAAATTTAGAGGAAATTATTTATTTCTAACAATGCGTTTAGTAGAGGTCATTGGTTGTATTTTGAGACCCGTTTGTCGTTATGATCGGGGTTCCTCCAAAAAAAAGACATAATTATATAATTATGTAAAAAAACTGTGGATGAAATAAGTGAAGTGTCTAGTCTCTGTGGCCAAAATGCACGTATATATGGCGATCAAAGCATCCACTAATAAAATTTACATCTACTCCACTCCCCAGTATATAAGTACTGTGATTTAAAACAATACTTAATCAAATTTATATTTCGCCGGTAGGCCTACCTGTGGATGAAATAGTGAAGTGGACTCTGGCCAAAATGCATGTAAGTACAATGTATTTTGAATGGGGTCGATGGAATGTGCACAGCAGGGGGTAAAAAGCAAACATGATAAAGTGGATAAAAAAAAAAAAAAACCTTAAAAAATATTTAACACATTTATAAATTCATCAATTTGTATTGGCCCAGCCGGTCCAGTATCAGTGAACTGGGGGTGACCCAACGCAGTCACATGGTAGCCCCGGGCCATCGAGCCGCTGTTAATGTTGGAACCTGGGACATGTTCCAGACATCAGAGAATCGGGCCTTTGCTGACTATTATCGGAAGACGCAGGCCAATTTAAGCCGGTTATTGACATGTGTGAACTCCGTGCAAGTGCAGTAAACCTGCTTGGCTTAGTCATACATTATGTCATTACATGCATTTCACCTGAGTGTTTTTGTTGCCATCATTTCTGTTTAAGGGACCAACAGATCTTTTTGGACGCAGGATTGTAGTTTTGCGAAAGCTACTGTATAAACATATTTCTATGCATCATATGTGAATGAGAAAGTTGGGAAGGGAGCTTACACATGCTCCAGACAGATAAGGTCGCAATTTTACTTTTTTTGGTCAATTGGTACTTTGTTGATATTCTGAATAATGTGCTTTACATTTTAATACTTGAATAAAATTTTGTTTGGCAGTGTGTTTGCTATTTGTCTGCACCCATCACCAACCAATTTAAATTACGGCATGCCTCCTCTGTATGGGTGGAATTTTTTTTTTAAGTATTTCTCTTGAAGTCTGAAGAATGACTGTTCAAAATGATTGTACTGAAAAGGTTGATTTTAAAAAAAGTATAATGTAAAAACCAGTCCCAAAACGATATTCAGACAGAAAAAATGTCACTTAAGTCTTTAGTTTCCTCCCTCCTGTTTTCTTCTCCATCTATGCTCTGCCAAAATGTCCTACCCGTGCGAAACTTCATTCCGGAAGCTAAAAAGCTACAAGAAAACACAATGCTTAAAAGCTATGACGGAAAACGCCCTAAAAGTATTTTTGAGGCAATAAAGTCAAATATTTGACTGAATAAAAACGAAAATAGTAAGTACTCACCGCTTTTAACCGAACGCACATACAGTTAGGACATAAAGTTACAAAAACACATCTGCATTGTGCGCAAGCAAGTGCACTGGGCATTGAGATCTTCGACCGGCACCTTTATTAGACATTGAAATACGTGCAAGCTTTGCACATACTGTTGCCTTTTTTGTTTTTCATCAACTGTCACAAACTCCGAACCGTAATCGTAGCGCACCTCTCACTCTCTTCAACCACAGTGGTGAAACACAGACGAATAAACGGCATGTCGTATTGCTTGCTTATTCAACTGGGGCGCTTTAGCAATCAAGTGACTGTAAAAGGACTGCCACCGCGAAAGATCTTCGTCGGATTATTCCTCCTTACTCGCATTCATTGCCTCAAGTGAAACGATTTTCTAGACATCCTAGCTTGTATCCTAGCTTGTATGTGTTTGATTCGCGTGTTTTTGTTCGTGTATAGCTGTTTTTTGTTTGTTTATGCTGACGGGTTTTTGTTTATTTTTAATTGGGTTTTTCCTTGTTCCGTGGTTAACAAGTGATTTTGTAGTTTCTCGTTCTCACATTTTAGCCAGCGTCCTTTGTTGTTCATGTTTTTTCCTGGCAGTGTTTCGCCAGCGACTTCTGTTGTACTTTATTCGGCAGTAATCATTATTGTAAATAATTTTTTGTTAAATCAAATTTTTGCGTTCTCTCTGTCTACGTTTGTGGGATCCACTTTATTCCAACTGTCACTGGAACGTGTCAGAATAATCCGACCATGGATCCCGTGGACGCAGAGAAATTTAAGAAAGCGCTGGCCAGTCAAGGGCGAATGATGGGCCAGCATGAGTCCTCTCATCAATCAATCAATCACATTTTATTTATATAGCACTTTTCATACATAAAAATGCAACTTAAAGTGCTTTAAAACATTCAAAGCAAAACATAGATAATTGGAAAAATAACTAAATAAATAAATAAATTATCTTCAATCAAAAGAAAAGATAAATTATTTAAAAGTTGTTGAAAGCCAAACTAAAAAGGTGTGTCTTGAGCTTCCTCTTAAAAATATCAACAGTCTCTGCAGGCCTGACGTCCTCTGGCAGGCTATTCCAAAGGTGAGGACCAAAACGGCTGAATGCAGCCTCGCCATGCATTTTGGTCCTCACCCTTGGAATAAATAAAAGGCCGGCGCCAGAGGACATCAGGATCCGCGAGGGCTGGTATTATAAAAGCAAATCAGATAAATAAGATGGCCCAAGACCATTAACACATTTATAAACTAATAAAAGTACTTTAAAATCGATCCTGAAACACACAGGGAGCCAATGCAGCACTTTCAAAACTGGCGTAATGTGCTCCCGCCCTCTGGTTCTCGTCAGCACCCGAGCGGCTGAATTCTGCAGTAGTTGCAGTGGTGAAATGCTCTTTTTCGGGAGGCCAGAGAGCAGGGCATTACAGTAATCTAAACGACAGGAAATAAAAGCATGCATCAGCCCTTCCGTGTTAGCCTGAGAGAGAAACGGGCGGACTCTGGCGATATTCTTAAGGTGATAAAAACAATCTTGGTTACATTTTTAATATGAGGAATAAAACTGAGCTCAGAGTCAAAAATGACGCCAAGGTTCTTCACACAATGTGAGGGATTAAAAATGTGTAGTTTTGGTAAAAGCTTCTCTCTCTGACCTTCGGGACCGATAACTAAAACCTCAGTTTTGTCCTGATTGAGCTGTAGGAAATTATCTGCCATCCATGACTTGATATCCTGGCTAGCCGAGCTCCATAGCGCCGTGTCCATGCTTCTGCAACGGTTTGATGAGATGGGCTCACGGTTGGAGCAGATGGCTCCTCGTGGGGCACCACCTGTGGTGACTAGTACTACGGCAGAAGGAGCGCAACCACCTCAAGTCCGTGAACCTAATTTACCTCATCTATCACATTATGGGGGGGAACCTGGACTGTGCAGTCAGTTTATTCACCAGTGTTCGCTTATTTTTGACCAGCCACCTACTACCACGATAGTTCAAAGATAATGTTTATAATGAGTCTCTTGACTGGTCAGGCTGCCTCTTGGGCAATGGCTGTAAGCAACGCTCGGCCGGAGCTCCGGTCTTCCTACACAGACTTTATTCATGAATTCAATCCCGTCTTCCACCACCCTGTCCAGGGTAGAGAGACAGGGGGCCAATTGTTAGATTGTACACAGGGAAGCCAATCGGTAGCTATTGCTATTTCCTTATGCATTCTTGCGGCAGAAAGTGGTTTTGATGATTGTGCTTTGCGTAGCATATTTCGTCGCGGCCTCTGCTCCTCCGTGAAAGATGAGCTAGCGATACGTGACGACACTTGCAATCTAGAGTAACTCATCACATTGGCCATACGAGTAGATAATGAGGGAGAGACGGCGTGAGAAAGAATGGGAAAACACTCGTATGACTGCAGCAACCCTCCGGCCTAGCAGGGGGCTCCAAGGTCACTTCCACCCTGGTCCCAATGCTCCAGACGGGCCGGCCTCCCAGAGCAGAGTAACCCCGGGAGATGAACCGATGCAACTCGGAGGGGGACGTTTGCTACCGGAGGAGAGACGGCGGCGGTTCCAGACCGGGCATGCCTCTACTGCGGACAAGGAGGTCATCGAGTGGCGAACTGCACTGCCAGATCCGAGCAGCACGTCGACTCCTCCTCCTGGAGACGCCAGAACGAACGAACACCGTGTGTACGTTCCTACTCAGAAGGAACCGAGCGAACCTTTGAACAGTGCTAATAAATCGAGTCGGATGGAACTTTCGGGGGAAATGGCAGGATATGGTCAGAATATGCGGGATATGTTAGAATAACGGCACTCATTGATTCCGGAGCGGACGACTGTTTTGTTGACCCATGTATCGTGGAAGCGTTAGGTTGCCCTTTAGAGGAGCTAAAGGAAACGCGAAGGGTCAATGATCTCAACGGGCGTCCCCTGGCTACAGTTACGCATATCACCGGTCCTGTGGACCTTAAACTCTCGGGGAAACATTGGAAACAAAGAACATTTTTTAATCATGCCTTCGCGGGCAGCTTCCTCTCGTTTTGGGCCTCCCATGGTTAAAATTTCATAACCCTGACATTGATTGGGATAGGCCGGCGTTGGCAAATTGGAGTACCTTTTGTCATGCGCATTGTCTCAAGTCCGCGGGAGGAGGGAACCCTCGGTTTGACATGACCCCTTCGGAAATAATTTGCCTAGACAATGTCCCCGAGGAATACCACGATCTTGGCAAAGTATTTGGCAAGGATCGTGCCCAATCCTTGCCACCCCATCGACCATATGATTGTGCTATAGACCTTGTGCCCAACTCCCCATTCCCGAACTTGAGATTGTATCAAGTTTCTCAACCAGAACAAGAAGCCCTACGCGATTATATTAAGTTTTCTTGCGGCCGGGCTGATTCGCCCATCGACGTCCCCCGTTGGAGCAGGTTTTTTCTTCATCGATAAGAAAGACAAGACATTGAGGCCATGTGTCGACTATCGGGGACTTAATGAAATCACAGTAAAGAATAAGTATCTGCTTCCTCTGTTGGACTCTGCATTCGCCCCATTACAGACCGCCACCATATTCACCAAATTAGACCTCCGTAGTGCCTACCATTTGGTTCGAATTCGTGAAAGCGATGAATGGAACACACCACTAGGGCATTTCGAGTATCTAGTCATGCCATTCGGCCTCACCAACGCCCCGGCCGTATTTCAATGCTTCATCGACGCACTGAGAGACATGCTCAACGTATTTTGCTTTGTCTATTTGGATGACATTCTTATTTTTTCCCGCACGGCGGTAGAACACAAGCAACATGTTCGTATGTTATTACAAAGACTGTTAGAAAATAGGTTGTATGTCAAAGCCGAGAAATGTGAATACCATACCGAATCTGGCAATTTCTAGGGTTCATTATCGAGAAGGGTCAGCTCCGAGCCGATCCCGTCAAAACACAAGCGGTCGTAGACTGGCCGCCCCCAACCACGCGCTCCCAACAGTTACATTTTCTGGGGTTCGCCAGTTTTTACAGGCGCTTTATTTGGAATTACAGTCAAAAGGCGGCGCCCCTGACCAGACTTACCTCTTCCTTGGTTGTCCACCAAGGATCTGCATCTGGAAGGAATTTCCCGTTAGATGGGGCCTCGGTTCATCGAGCTGTTCGAGGTGGAGAAGGTATTGAATCCCGTGACGGTGCAGCTGCGCCTGCCACCTACCTTGAGGGTCCACCCGGTGTTCCACGTCTTGCTGCCGCCGCCCCCTTCCCCGCCACCTCCGCGTCTGGTTGCCATCCTGGACTCACGGCGCAGGGGCTCCCACTATCTGGTTTACTGGGAGGGCTATGGCCCTGAGGAGCGCCAGTGGGTTCCCCGCTCCTGGATCCTTGACCCTTTCTCTCCTTTGTGATTTCCACGCTCGTTGCCCGTTGAAGCCGGGTGGTCCGTTGGGGGGGAGAGGGGTACTGTCATGTTTTGGGCCTGTCTCCCCTGGCTGGAACTTGTCCTATCTTGCCACACCTGTGGTGCATTAGCAATCAGTGACTTTAAAAGGACTGCCACCGCGACAGATCTTCGTCGGATTATTCCTCCTTACTCGCATTCATTGCCTCAAGTGAAACGATTTTCTAGACATCCTAGTTTGTATCTTTGGTGAGTTTGATTTGCGTGTTTTTGTTCGTGTATAGCTGTTTTTTGTTCGTTTATGCTGATAGGTTTTTGTTTATTTCTAATTGGGTTTTTCCTTGTTCCATGGTTAACAAGTGATTTTGTATTTTCTCGTTCTCCTCGCATTTTAGCGAGCGTCCTTTGTTGTTCATATTTTTTTCCTGGCAGTGTTTTGCCAGCGACTTCTGTTGTACTTTATTCGGCAGTAATCATTATTGTAAATAATTTTTTAATTTTAAATCAAATTTTCGAGTTCTCTCCGTCTACGTTTGTGGGATCCACTTTATTCCAGCTGTCACTGGAACGTGTCAATGAAGTGCCTCCGGACAGGGTGCAAAAAAAGTGTACATTGGCAAAAAAGGACGTTTGGTCACCCTACTGTAATGTAAATATGATCGATCCCAAAATAAGACATAGCAAACACAACCTTGTTCACTCCAGGGTAGTTTTATGCTGCCATAGTGTATATCGCTGGCGTCGGGCCAAAACCTCATAAGTCACATTTTGGTGAATTTAATATTTTTTCAAAAATCTATACTACTGGTCTAGACACACACACGTGCCTTGGGTGTTATTTTTACACATTATTGACCAAGCTAAAGTTTTGAAAATGGCTTGCTGCCATTTTTGGGGTCTCGTGAAAAGTGACTATTTCGGAGATACAAGGTTTTGGCCTGACGCCAGCGATATGTGAGCCGGAAAGCTAACCTATTTTTATAAGGGATGGGTGGATCGATACCAAAATATCGATATTCTGATCCTGAGTGCTCAATTTCAAGTATTGATCCACAAGCAAAAGCATTGATATTTGCAATTAATATATTTATTCATCTATAATTCAATCCAATCAGAATTTTCGCGATGTGTTGCCAAAGGCAAAGAACTTTCTGCCTTGGCAGAAACAGACTGCTGGCTATGGTCCCGCCCAGCAGAACTTTGCAAAACTTTGATTCGATGAAGAACGATCAGGTTGAACGTCCACATCTCATAAGCACTGCATGGACCCCACGCTACTGTTGACAAGATCCCATGGAAATGGTAACAAAATAGTATGAAGTAGTTTGGTTCATCTGATCATGTGTGCGCTTCCACTGATGTCAACGCACATGTGGTCTTGTTCACAGCTTTGTGTTGAAAAAAAAAAGAAAGAATCGGATAGGTATCGCAATACTTGGTCCAGTATTACTTGGTATTGGATTGAATCCAAAATCACTGGTATCGCCCATCCCCAATTTTTAGCCTTGTCTTGTGTAATGTGAGCGGAAAGCCTTCGTGCTGGAAGCCCGAAGTTCTGCCTCCGTGGCCTCAACAATCCAATCACAAAGTAATAGCGTTTTGTGTATTTTTGGGACTGGTAAAAAGTCTCCAAACCATTTTATTTATGTAACATCTCTTTAATTCAAAACAGCATTACTCGCTCAGCAGAAGTTATGTGAACCTTCAGCCATGCACATTCAGTCAATCACAGATGCAACCAGCAGGCAGGTGTGCTGCTTGAAGAAGCATGAAAAATAGCTCTGTTGACAGACACACTAAGCTCTGGACACTGCTATCACGCATCCCACAATTGACCTACGCCAAATGCAAAAAAGGCCATTTTAGCAGGGTAGAAAAGCTGCCGCTTATTTTCAGAGATGGGCATTCCGTCCCAGGGACGTAACGGTCCATCGGAAGACATAAAGTCTTTAAAAAGGACTGACTAAGCAAGGATGGAAGTGGGTTTTCGTCCGTGCCTCACCGGGTCAAGTACCGACTTATGTGTTGTGTTGGGTTCCTTTAACCCAGGGGTGTCAAAGTCAAATGAACGGAGGGCCAAATACAAAATGTTGCGACAAGCCCAGGGCCGGACTGATAGAATGTTCATTGAAATTTTGTTAAATGTCCAGATTGGATCGGGTCCTTTCGCGCCTGCTGATGTCACGCTTTATATATCTGTAATATATTTCTTTGCGTCTATGTTTGTCACCCACCTGGCTGTTGTGTTTTTATCTTCGGAGTTACTAAATAAAAAATAAAATAAAGTACATTACTGCTACTTTTGCGAGGCAGCTCGTACGTCACTTCCGTTTGCGTTTCTCCTGACAAACTGGAAACAATTTTCTGGTTGACTCGGGCAGCAAGATTGTATGAACTGTACATAATGTGAAGTAAAACGGAAAGGATCAAATGATTGGTATGATGTCTCCAGCTGACCCTATTTTAGAGTGGCAAGGTATGAATGTGGGTGATCCTGTCAGAAAACACAGGCCCGTATTCCACTTGACACGTCTATTTATTGTGGTCTGCAACAACAAAGAATAACCTAGCAACATCATCCAATGCATAGCCATTTGTTAACAATATGCCTAAACATTACAATTCACTGTATTAAGAAAATAATCAGCCAAACAATACATACAATACACATTCACACGTTTCATCACTAGAATAGTTAGCATATGAGCCAAAATAACAAACTAGTGTTTATCAACGTGACATCACTCACGAGAACATATCTAGGCTATTATGTACAGCAGTTACCTGACACAAACTTAAATGATTAAACTCACCTTTTAACATTTACACACAACAACAAACGTGGTGAAACACGGGCAATCTGCAACTACTGAGTTTGCTGGCAAGAACAAACTATGAGCTGTGTCGAAGGAGGAAAGAGAAAAAAAAAAAGTCACTCACTATGAACACTTAGCGCTCGAATATCGTTCAATGCCTGCTCACAGTGTGGGACATCTCAGCACTACTTCGAAACTCAATAAATTTATCAAATGCCAACAATTACTAATAATAAAACAACGTGAGATTTCTAACATGAAGTATTTCTAATAAAGTGTGTTTGACTCCAAATAACTTTTCACCACAATCCGATTCTGAAAGCCACGAAAAGTGACGTGAAGTCTTCAGTCAGCATGTAGAACAGCCATGGGGTGGCAAACATTGATGCAGCGAAATATATTACAGAAATAGTGTAACGAATTGGGTTGTCTGTGTTGTGGTCGAATTTGTGTCTTGCCAAGTTGTGTTGTTTCCTATGTTATTGAATGCATCGCGCGGCTCGCTGGATGGGAGGGCATGCGAGTGAGAGTAGCGGAGGACGAACAGGAGAGCCGTTGCTCTTTTTTGACTGAACGGTTGTCGTACTGTATTGGCGTCGGCTGTGGCCCACAGTAGCCGGTTGGACTAATAAAAACATGATAGTTAAACTACGTCTGACGGCGTGTTCTCTGAAGTCGCTACAATATATTTTAAAGCGTGACGTCTTCGGCAGGCGCAAAGGACCCGATCAGATCTGCTACCCACACCGGCTTGCTGCGGGCCGGATCTAATAATAAAGCAATATCATCCTAGGGGCCGTAGAAAACCTTCTCGCGGGCCGAATGTGGCCCGCGGGCCTTGACTTTGACACGTGTGACTTACAGTAACATAAATTGACAACAAAATCTCTAAGTTGTCTGAGTATCTACACCCACATGTTTATCTATCAAGGCAAGCCAACAGGTCACAGATAATAACAATAGTAATAATAAAAAAAATTAAAGAAAATAATTTAAAATACTTTCAGTTATTGGCTATCCAGAACAGTAGCAGTTAGGGTTGGGCATCGTTTGAATTTGGACAATTCCGGTTCCGATGTTTTGATTAGATTCAGATTCCTAACGATTCGCAATTCCGATAAAAAAATAGGAGTTATTTTTGGACAATTCACATGAACTTCTCTGTTCTTCAATTTCTTGAACTTTACCATGGATTACTCAAAGGGCTGTTTTTAACCAGTATTTATTTTAATACATTTTTTTGCATTATTATCTCGTATTATTTTTCACAAGAGCTTTAATTTTGAGAAATTCAAGACAATACAATAATGCAGCTGTCACTGAAAACATGCCACTGAACACCAATTGATTGGCTAACCTTGTCTTGCTTTAGAAAGAAAATATATATGACAAACACAACGCTGCATTTTATGGGCAAGCAAGGAAAGACTATCTAATCTCAGCAGTCTATGTAAACATATGATGCATATGTATGTACAGTGTTTATGTAAAGGCTGCAGCTGCGTATGCTATACGCTAAATATTAGCTGGGTAGGTGCAATTGTGTGTTGAACTTGTTGGCTCAATGTTGCCATTAGACGTACTTCGCCGATTCTGACTTTTGGGTCATAAACTGCATCGAGTCAGTTCCATGGCGAGGCGTCGGCGAGCAAGCCGGGCCGTGGCCCGGGGAGGATCAACGACCCCGCAAAGAGCGACCGCGGCGGCTGCTGGGGAGATCCGTCGGCAGTGCCGGGCGCACGCCCAGAGTCGACGGCACCGCGGCCCACGCTTGCCGGCCGGTTAGAAGCGAGCGGGGGGCCGAGGGCTGACCGAGAGGACCATGGCAGCTCGAGTGGGGGCGAGCTTCCGTGCTATTGTGACGCAGCTTCGGCGGCAGGAGCTCAGGGATGCGCGCCGTGCCGTGTGCGCCCCCTTATTTTTATTTTATTTTTTTAATTGGTCGTACTTCGTTCGTAGCTTTTCTGCGCGGCTAACTAGGGAGTCGACGAGCAGTCTGCATTCGGCAGAGCAGGGAGGGAGGGGCGCACGGGTCAGACCATTAAGAGCACACGTTGGCAAAGCGCTGTTGGTATCGAAGTCAGTGGTTGGTATCGGTAATATCGATGCCACAGCAAGCTAGTATTGTATCCGTTCAAAATGTTTAGTATCGAGTGAGTACCGAGGTCTCGATATTTTTGACAAGCCTACAAACACGGTATACTGTACTTATATAATATTTGTACCAAAAAACATGTAAGGACAACAACACTCAGTAAGATGTTAAAGTGGATAAACCTCACTTGTGTCACTACATTTCAGTTTAAACTAGTTTGCAGTATAACAAAACAGCCCACTGTGATATGTCTTCAGAAGACAAGAAATTATGCGCAACATTTTTTCTTTTGCATTAAACACTACTTTTTTTTTTTTTTTTTAGTTCTGTGAGAATACTTTAATCAATAAAAACGGAGCGACCAATTTAGCAAGAGC
Source organism: Filicampus tigris (assembly GCF_054856515.1). Classification (NCBI taxonomy): domain Eukaryota; kingdom Metazoa; phylum Chordata; class Actinopteri; order Syngnathiformes; family Syngnathidae; genus Filicampus; species Filicampus tigris. The sequence continues at coordinate 1,642,118 of NC_141217.1, forward strand.
TATTAACAGTATCCATACAATAAATTTTTGTCGACGTGCTAAATTGTGGGTACATAGACAGATACGTTTAACACAGAGCTACATTAGCCAAGTACTAATGCTAACAGTGAAACACATAATTTGATTGCAATCTATCGTCGTAAGCCTGATTCCAAAACTATTATTTGAGACAGAACGACTTCATGAAATACGTATTAATTGGATATACACGTTGCTGACTTTACCTGCTGTGAAGATGCGTCTCCTGAGCCGCTGGAAGCGCCGTCCGATCCGCTCGCCATCTTTGTTTTCTTATCTACGCATGCGGGGGGAGGATCGATTAGCTCCCCTTGGGATCTGCCTGTGTTCTGCGTGACGTCATCCTAATTTGCATGTTGTGCAGATTCGTTCTCTCACAAAGCACAAAGTGATTCGTATCTTCAGCTGGCAATGCGTGTGTAGTGAAGATTCGTAGTCGTAGAAGCGAGAGTTGTATTCACAAGACAATGGCATTTCACAGTTTTTATTCGTACTCTCTAGAAAAGTCAAACTCTCACAATTTTGATTCGTACTCACTCAAGAAAAAAATTCAATAGTTCTGGCGGGAGTAAAGCAAGCAGGTTGGCAAGGTCGCATTTACGGAACAGGGGCTACAGAAAAACGCTTTACAAAGGTTTAAAAAAGAATCAGCTTTAAAATTCAATTGATTCTGATCTGATAGAAGGGAGTACAAATCAGTTGAGTACGGGGGTTTCAGCACTCCAATCTTCTCTCTGGGTCTACTTAGCTCACGGAGCACTTGGCTGTCAGTTCCAAATCATTCAATCCTCTTCCATTTGCAGCACAGCCCAGCAGTTCTTCCAGAGCTCTCCCACAACCTGTTGCACCCGTGCTGAAAAACTTGTCAGAGTGAGAGAGAGGGGTTTAAAGGCCGCCGCGCACCTGTGTTTGGTTGGGGTTAATCATTACTAGTAGTCACTGTCAATTGAGGCCTCGGTCTTGGAATCTATAGGAGTGCAGATGAATCAGTTAAGGCTTCAATCTGGTGTTAGGATTAGGACAGAGTCCCCTGGTGATGACTGAACACTCTAATTTGTCCCTATGTGAATGGCTGTCTGCCCTACGATTGGCTTTTTTTTTTTTTTTAATGGGCAAATTAACCAATATCTTGGTTAAAATGACCAATTTGTATGGCCCTATCACCAATATGGATTGGTTTAAAACACTACCATACTAGATTGTTTAAGAATTGGTCTGACACATAACTAAATTGGTCAAATTTAACCAATTTTGGGGTAAATTTAACAAATCCGTTTTTAGGGTATAGGGTGGACGTTTGACTCTGCCCACACGGATTCTAATCGCCTTCCTTTTTCTTATTTGTTAAACTATTTCCTTGGAGGTTTTAATGATATGCCGTCTTATGAAGTCATTCTTACTTTTTAACACTTTATTGAACATTGAAAATTACAAACTCAACCTTCAGTTGGTTGGGGCAGATTTGTGAACTGTTTGGCGGAAGTGGTCCAAGGGGATCTGGCCGGAGGAGGGGTAATCTCAGACAGGGGTACTGTCAGACGGGAAAGGGTATTCTCAGAAAGGAAGTGGTGGTGGTGGTAAAGATTTGCAAATAAAAGCGTTTACGTTTTCAAGATGAAGTGATGGTAGTAAAGATTTGAAAATAAAGTGATGAAAATAAAAAAAGATTACATTTTCACAACAACTTGTAAAATGCGCATTAACGCCGCTTACTATTGCCCCCCCCCCTTTTGTGAAGATCAGGCAGCGTATAAGCATGACAGTAACGTGATTATGTTGTATTGTATTGTATTGTATTGTATATGGTTATGTATGCTATTTTTAACTATAGTATAAAAATTTAGAAAAGCCTTTGTAACATCGACGTGTGGACATTGTACTGTTTCTACTTATAATACTCAATTATAATTTCTGAAAAGTCATGTCATGATGTTGCATTATAAAAAGAAACTTGGAATAATATTTATATAAAATGTCCTATAATATTTATGTACCTGTATCGGAATGTTATGACCAGTAGCTGTTTTTAATATTCATGTTCTAGTTGTTAAATATCTACATATTTAGAAAGTATTGTATAATTGTAGTAATCATAGTTTCATTCATTCATTCATTATCCATACCGCTTATCCTCACAAGGGTCGCGGGCGTGCTGGAGCCTATCCCAGCTGTCTTCGGGCAGTCTGCGGGGGACACCCTGAATTGGTTGACAGCCAATCGCAGGGCACACAGAGACAAACATCCGCACTCACAATCACACCTAGGGGCAATTTAGAGAGTCCAATCAACTTACCATGCATGTTTTTGGAATGTGGGAGGAAACCGGAGTACCCGGAGGAAACCCACGCAGGCACGGGGAGAACATGCAAACTCCACACAGGGAGGCCGGAGCCGGGATTGAACCCACGACCTCTGAACTGTGAGGCGGACGTGCTAACCAGTCGTCCACCGTGCCGCCGTAATCATAGTTTATTTCTTTTTATTCATGTATTTTTTCAATACTGTACAGAATATCAGAGGAAAAGTAGGATCTTATATAAGGGGTAGGACTAGATATTAGTTTATACTTCCTCATACCCCCTTTTGAGCAAGTGATAGTCTGATTTGCCTTGCCATATTTTTTAATTTTTTTCTTCTTCATTGTTTGACCTATAGAAAAATGTATATTTGTATTTCAATTTTAATTTGAATATTATTTTATTTACATGTACGAAATAAAGACAATCAATCAAGAGTGGTTGCTGCAAAAAAGATAAAAACCATTGCATATAAAATCGTAATGTATGAGTCAACCGTCTGCTCGATGAATTTTGCACTGCGGCGTTTGTCTTATAATGTGTCTTATAATGTAATTAACACTGACACAAGACTGAACCACTACTTCCTATGTATACATTAAGCTGCAGCATTAATGAAATAACTGAATATGAAAGATGAGATGGACACAATCATTTATTTGAGATAATCTGTTCTTGTCTTTGATACTTTACCTTATAGGTCCAACATCAGTTGCCATGATTAATGATTACAAAAACTGTATTCTGTTTGTACTCAACTTTGTGTACAATTGACTGTTCGAAAAGACACATTCAAAAAGGTTAGTGAGGTCAAATTTATTCAATGAAAAAAGTCTCAGGGCTTTTAAAAAGACCACGAGGGCATTCCCTCATCTTAATCCCCAGGAGGGCAAGAAAAAACTCCAAACACAATTGAGAAAAATTGAGAAACCTTGAGAAGAGGCCACAAATAGGGGAGATACCCCTTCCAGGAGGACCAGGCTGCAATGGGTGCTGAGTGGCAACAGTTAATAGTGCTAACAGTGCTATACAACGCAAACTCGAATAGTGTGTAAGTCCATTTCAAGATAAAGCGCTGCAGGATAACTCCTTTGGAGAATTAGGTCCTCCTCAGAGTCCGGCCCAGTTGGTCAATCTCTCATCTGATAGATCTCCGTCTTTTTCACGTGGGTACAGCCGATAGAAGTTGTTGTTGCTCCTCTTGCTTCAATTTTTTTTTTCCATTATTCAAATACATTTGTTTTTTAAGTCAATAGCAACCAATTTTTAAATGTTGTTGTTTATTTTAATCATAAGGAAGGATTTCTCAATGAAAAGAAACATTGTTATAAAAGTGGGCTTCAAAAATAATGTCATTGATGAAATCAACCTCAGAAGTGTTGTCCAGCTGGTGCTTCCTAAGTCAGAACTAAGGAAGGATTTCACATCGCAGAAATGCCTTTGAAGCATCCTTCCAGCGTGCAAATAATTTCCCATAGCTGAAATAAGACATAACATTACATACCATTTTTCATTCAAACAAATTATACAGTTGCACAGTACCAACCTGCCAAGGATGAAGTTTTGATGAAGTATGTGTGTTAGTTTTGAGCTACACAAGTATTAAAGTTACAAGAAACTATAACTAAAAGAACATTTGGGACGTGACAGGTACTGCAGTACCGAATGATTACGGCTGTGCACGTGATAAAAAGAGTCATCAAAAAGTACAGTCAATGTCAACGAAGTCTTCTAGAGCTTGCTTAAAAAAAAACATTTAAAAAACAAAAAAAAGATGGTTAACCTACAATGGTGAAGTCATGGGCAGCATCCAGGACTTGGTAATCTTAGGAAGGGTTCACATGATGTTTGACTCCATGTTGGAACAACATAAAGGTCTGCAACACATATGGTCCTTCCCTGTGTAACATATTGGTGCCATGCACTCAATTACATAAAGTAGCAATAACATAAAGACAAAGCACATTTAGAGAACACATTTTCTATTATTTTTTTCACCTGTGAATGGGCAATGTGCTGAATGAGGTCAAAGCAAGCATTTCTTTCCTATCAGCAATTGAAAAAATGGTTGAAATTGTTTGGCTTTTCTTTATATGTCAATTTGAACATAATCCAAAAACATCCATCTGTGGGTGACCTACCGTTTATTTCATTTCATTGTCCATCCAAAGGTTGGCACGCATCAGTGCAGCTGTCTGCATTTTCACTATCAGTTCTTTTCCTGGCTTTTTAATGTCCAAGACATAGTCAAGTTGATTAAAACACACATACAAAAAATTATTTTTAAACAAAAATACAATGTAGCACTATCTTACCAGGTACCTTATGGATGGCTTCAATATACTTTTCAATAATACATAACAGCTGCTTTGGGCAGAATGTAATTCTAGTGTCCGTGAAGTGTCCACAGAGGCATTTTAGCAAGAAATACACAAACTGGCATTACCTTGAAACCTAATTGCATTTTTTTGTGTGCTAGAGAACTTTACAGAGACGAGTAGGTTTAAATTAGGGGCAAAGCGGGCAGTGTATTTGCAGCATTGAGTGCAGCGCTGCATTGCAAACTTCACATTCCCCTGAATGATCGAGTGATGCATCTGCAAAGAGTGAATGTCAAAATATAGTGAATATAAAAATATATAACGTGGCCATTGCACTTTACCGTTTGGTAAAATGACATGAATTACGGACATGAAGTCTGACTCCAATGTGGAAATAATTGACATCCGAGGAACTTAGACTTCGAATAAAACAACTACCCGTTTGAGGTCCTGATGACAAATGATTGTAGTGATTACAACGTATAGAATGACATTACAATAACTAAGCAAAAAAGTTATACATATGTCCTTTGCCGACAACACGGCATTCTCACGGAAACAGGATGAAATATACGCAGGTAACGATAACCAAAGATATTTTTGATAATGTTACAATCATAAACAGTCATTTTTATAATTTGCTTAATTTAAATGTAATATACAACATATTTTCACAGATAACAAAGCGTCACTTACCGTTCTCTCAGGACGTCGTAGTAAAAGGCAAGGCTCTTTTTTTTTCAATTAACATTTCAATGCAATTTAACAAATTATCAGTTCACATCTTATAAAGGATCTTACAATCAGTTGTAGCAGTGCAAATAATATCAAAATACCAATCTTAAATAACAACCAAATAAGAATACACAAAACCAAAATAAAACAAAAATGAAATACAAAAACGCTAATATGCCAGGGGGGGTAAAAGTTTACAAAAAAATATTGAAATGTTTACAGATATTCAGCGTTCTGATAGCCTTTTGGTTATGCGAAAACTGTATAGATTTGAAGTATTGCTTGATCTCACAATGGAAAGCAACAAAATGAATGCTATTATGCATGAATTTACATCTGTGGATGTAAAATTTAGCCAGAAAAATGATAAGATTGATAATAAAAGTTTTGTTGGGTTTTGCCTTATTTCTTTTAAAGTCATGGAGACCAAGCAAAACATCTTTCCAAAACAACGGAACATCCTTATCGAAATTATTAGCAATAAAATTACAAATATCAGACCAAAAACTTTGAATAATAGGACACAGCCAAAATAAATGACTGTTTCGGTATCCATAGAACAAAAGGAAGGAGCATTTTACATCAATGTTTTTTTTAAATCTTTTTACAATGTGTTCATTGGAGGGGTAAAATCTATGAATTAACTTAAATGAAATTTCTTTAACTTTGTTGGTCAACAAATAAGCATTGGGAAACAGCCATACCCTTTTCCAGTCAATGTGTTCCACATATTTATTCCAGTACGAAATCACATATGGAATAGTCATGACTTCTTTTTTGAACAAAGTTCGAATGTCTTTTATCTTTCCAATTATAGTGTCAGTCAAAGATGGCAAGGATGAACGTTGGTTTGTGATCTGAATAACATACAAACACCAGGAGAAATGGCTCCAAAGAGTTTGGCATATTCTCCAGGTGACACAGGTGTATTGTATTTCTCAAGAAACTCTGTGAAAAACTGTAAGAGTAAAGATGGCCATCCCTGTTAAATAATTGAGCCACAAAAATGATGTTTTTATTAAACCATTGTTCAATAAAAAGCGATTTGTGTTTAAATAATGTATCTTTGTTGTTCCAAATAAAATATGTATGAGGTGAAAAGTTATGCTTGAAAAGGAGAGACCATGAAAGGAAAATCTGACGATGAAAGGATGACATTTTTATAGGGATCTTTTAAATATTATAGTTACAGGCCAAGAAAAAGTTTAAGCCACCCAATTTTGACAAAATATGAAAAGGTATGACATTCCATATAGAGTTGGGATTTTTAAAAAAAATGTTTCAGCCAGTTTATCTTGAATGTGTTATTTAGAGTGCAGAAATCTAGAAAATTTAAGCCACCATTTTCAAAGTTCATTTGTTAGAACAGATTTCTTCACATGGTGAGTTCTGTTTTTCCATACAAAGTTGAAAAGTAGCTTGTAAATTTCAGCAGTAAGTTTTTTTATCCAAATGCAAGGACAGAGAAGCATATGTTAAGCGAGAAATGCCTTCTGCCTTAGAGAGAAGAATTGTACCTCTGAGAGAGAGATGCCGTAAGAGTCACTGATTTAGCTTTTTTTTTGTTCTTTCAATAATAGGGTTGAAATTCATCACTGATCTTTGTAAAAGGCAAGGCTCTTTGACCGCTGATACTGAGAAAGTGACGCGCTTCTGGGCAGGCAGGTTACGTCACAGGGAGGAGTTTAAAAAAGAAAAAAAAAGAAAACCCCACCACTTCCTTTCTGAGAATACCCTTTGCGGTCTGACAATACCCCTGTCTGAGATTACCCCTCCTCCGGCCAGATACCTCTCGGTCTAACTGGCCATTTACCGTCGATTCTGGGAGAACTTGGGGTGGTAGAGTCACGAGAGCTTGTAAAGCGTGTTCAGGGACCCTGAGGTGGGAGGTGATGTTGGTTCTAAGTGTCTAAACCAGGGGTCTTCAATCCACGGTCCTGCGTGTTTTCCATCTCTCCATGCTGAAACACACCTGATTCAAATGATCAGGATCGTTATCCAGCTTTTGCAGACCTTGCTGATTATCTGATCATTTTAATAAGGTGTATTGCAACAGTGATGGATGGAAAACGGGCAGGACAGCGGCCCTTGAGGAACAGGATTGAAGAACCCTGGTTTAGGCCATTGGTTCAAAAGTTGTGGTCAAAAGACGTCCCCCACTTAGAAATGAGTGGGATGCGTAGTGCCACGTATCCCCAGCAGAAGGCGCACTCCCGTGTGGTTGAGGTTTCAGTCAGTTGATAATTTGTCATTTTTAAGGTGAAATTGCGTGTTTCAAAAATTTACGGCATGAGATGGCACATCATTAAAACCGCCAGGGTAATAGTTTAATACAGAAAAAGAAGGCAGTTAGATGTTGAGAATTCATGTAGGGGAAGTCAAACGTTGAGGTCCATCCACCCCACGTTGAGCCACGTCTCGCACTGCGCTCTGCAGCCAGGGTTTACTCGGTTGTGACATCTCTGAGTACCTTGCCTAATTGCATGAACCCATATTGCACAATACGTCAACTCGTGTACATTTTCTGTCCTTACTTTACTGACGACTTGCGTTGAACGGAATCGGGAGCTGGGGCGAGCCGTGCGCACACCTCCCATATCAGTCATGTTAGAACGGTCGTTGACTTAGTGCTTTTATCAATGGCCCGAAAATGCTGCTCTACATTCCCTCATTCTGAATTTCAGACAGCCAGCAAGCAAGCGCCTTGGGCAGACCGACCGGCGTGACGCACGCACGCACGCCCCAGTCAGACGGACGTCCCAGTCTCCACCACATCAACTGGAAGCACCGACACGCGCCATCGGTGGGCACCCAGCCTCGCGTCGGTGCTCGGGTGGTTGAGCGCATCGCTTTGGGGAGATTCGTGTCAAGATTCATCAATGCAAAAATTCGCCATTGCAGTCTTCTAATCTGCGCAAATTACACCTCACGATTTCCACAAATTCAGTCTCGGACTAAAAATGAAAATCTTTAAGAAGTCAACCACAAAATTTTCTTTACAATGTTTTTTATGCAGACCCACTCATCCAAACATGGCATTCTGATTAATATTGCGTTTGTGGAATATGGGTTAAGCAGCAAAATCAACTAGTTTTTAGCCATCTCACACTACCACTTGCTGTCGACTGAAAATGACATCACCGTTGCTCAGGGTTCAGCTAACGACCAGTCATGGCTAAGCTTCTGAAAACAGGTGAGCAGGCGCGCACAAGGTGTGCCTAGACTTACAAGTTTTATTTATTCCGTGACAATACTGTAAATTTAAAACATTCAATTCATCTTACTCCATTTAAAACAATGGAAATGCCATTAATCCATTCCAGCCTTCCTCAAGCCAAAAATCACATGTTTTTGTAACAAGTTTTTTAATAAGAAAAATAGCATTGTATTTTAAAAATTCATACAGTAAAAACATTTAAATAAAATGTGGAGAATTAACAGTTTGTGTATCATGATTATTTAATTGTGTGGCTTCCTCTGGTGTGCATGTCTTGGCCCCCAGGGGGAAATATAATACAGACACAGCTGGGTACTTGACCTTTTTTTGCCGGTCTGGCCTCGACCCCCGCCCTTGACCTGGGTACCCTTCCGGCCTCGACCCCCCACCTTTATTCATAAAAATTATCTGAGCTTTTAATTCTAATTAATTGGCTGACTCTGATCGACTGGGACCACGTGGGTCGATAAATATGCAGACGGCAAATAGGTGATGCCTAGCTCTGGTTGTTTTTCACAGAGGATAAAGAGTATATGCCTGTGAGTATTGTTTATATTGTCTTTCTAGATGTGTTGCCACTGTTTGTCAAACTGTCATTGCATAAAAGAGAACACCTGCACACAATGCTATTCGTTTGAACGTCGATGGCATTTTGGAATGTTGCAATAGCATTAATGCAGCAGAATTTCCTGAGGCAAAGTTATGTGGATGTTTTAAACACCCGGTATTTGTTTCGTGTTTACTTGACAATACATTTAACTGAGAGTGGCAATAAACAGGCCTCTTTTTGAAGGATTATTGACTATCTGCTACGTGTAAAGTGAGTTGAGGTTGCTCCTTCCATCTCATGCTATGAGATGGATGGGGAAGGGGAGGGAGAGAGGGGCTGAGTAACAGCTTTAACCTCAAAAAATCTCAAGTCGGGCCTCTTGTAAGTCAAAATGTCAAGGTATATCGTACGTAGACCCACACGCACAGGAAAGTAAAACTTATGTAAAGCCAAGTATTTTGGGAATATTTTGTTGCTCCTGCAAGAAAATAAGTTACTCTTAACCCCTGTGTGGTGTTCATATTTTTGTTACTCTGCCAGTGTTCATGGGTGTGGTAGACCCGCTAGAATTTGGGGGTTTCAAAACAACACAATCAAATAATTGTTTTTTTTTTATGTTTACTACATCCCAATTGCAAGTCATATGAACAGCAAACATTGTTAATATTTGCCCTTTACCCTAGTTGGATCACATTTATGAATTGATGTGCTACTCGTCTTTAAAAAATAAAATATAATAAAGAAAGAAAATCCCATAACAGTGTGTTATCACCATGAGAAGGTTTCAGATATGCCTTGTGTCATTTTTCTTTTGATAAAAACTGAAAATGGGTCCCACAGACCCGAACACCATACAAGGGTTAACTGCGGATGCACCACTCCTGTGCATCACAGAGAACATTGTCATTTTGTGTATTTTTTCCACATCCACGATGAGCGTCACAAAAGGAGGAGAAATGGACAAAAGAATGTTGTGCCGGATCAATGTACAAATATTCTAGAAGCCCTCAACAGAGCATGGAGTCCTCTGATTGGTTGGCTCTGAACTTTTTTGGTGCGGCAAGTTTACTGAAGAGGAAAAAAAAGAGAATCATTACTTGTGTACCCTCTCCAGAGAACACAAATAATTACCGATCAATCACAAATCATTGCACTCACATGTCAAGTGAGGACACCGGTCGCTTGCTGGTTGCTTTGGCGTCTTTGCTGGTTTCTGCAGCAAAAAAAACAAGAGGTCAAGTGCTACACACGGCAAAATGGCGACTTGTGCATTAGACCCAGTGTTGCTCACCTTGAAGCCACCGGACCTGCGTGGCCGGCCCGTATCCCTTCTGGTTGCGAGCGGCGATGCGGAAGATGATTGCGGGCTTGGTGGTGTGGTCGATGTGGGCTTTGGTGAGGCTGGAAGTCTGTACCAGGCAGGATGGGCTGGCGCCGCAGTACACCCTCATGAAGGCCAGCTGGGCCGGGCCAGACGCAGAGGTGGCCTGGCTCGACTGGATTGCCAGGTACACGGAATACTCAGTGATCTTCCCCGATATGACAGCCGGAGGCTCCCAGGTGAGCTGAGCTCCACCCAAATTCTACAAGAGCATAACAATGTCTTAAAATTAAAGCTCAGATTATATTTTTAAAAAGTATTTATCTATTTTTAATTGCTTTTCATAATTTGTTCTCCTTTTCTGTGATTTGCTTTACTTCTCTGAAAGTGTTTGTCCCACATTAACTTGCATCAACTAGATTTTCATTAACTTACTAAATGCCAGGAACGACTTAAAGTGGAAGTCAACCCCCCAAATTCTTTGCAATTGTATGTTCTATGCACCTTCATAAGGCTAAACATAGAATTCTGATTAATATTGCGGGATATGAGTTAAGCAGCAAAATCACCCGTTCTTAGCCATGTCAGGGGGTGGCCATTTTGTCACTTCTGTCGACTGAAAATTACATCACAGTTGCTCAGGGCTCCTGTGTTCCTGATCACATATGGTTGGTGACATCCTTTACACACATGTCGGTTTTTGATGCAGTGAAGGATTACGGGCAATCAATTTAGGTTTTGGGCCTTGCCGCTTACATGCAGTGATTTCTCCAGATTCTCGGAACCTTTTGATGGCATTATGGACCGTATATGATGAAATCCCTAAATCCCTTGCAATTGTACGTTGAGGAACATCGCCCTTAAACTGTTTGACTACTTTCTCACGCAGATGTTTACAAAGCTTACTCACAAGCTTTTACAGATGCTTGTGAATGACTGAGCAATTCAGGGAAGATCCTTTTATACACAATCATGGCACACATTTGGTCTGCACGGAGGGGAGTGTTGGCCACTTGATTGCGATGTTGAAACTAGTGTTGTTCCTATACGATACTGGTATCGGTAGGTTACCCGATACCGCATTAAAAAGCTGGTATCAGATCGGCCGGTACAAACAAATAAAACGCCGATGCCGGTTATCGATACTGGTATCATAATGTGAACGCAGCGCGCATATTTGAGAGCCGCATGCGGGAGGAAAATACGAGGAGAAGCCTTATCCATTATTAGCGTTATTGGTCATCGGTCTACTTATGTCTAGTTTGGTGAAAAAGGTCGCTATAAGGACATACATCGCCACATTGGAGGCAGTTGCTTGGGGGGGACTATCAAGAGCCTGCAATTACTTTGGGGGGATGTCGGCTGGATCTTTGTCTCGTAGCAAAGTATGTTGCTTTTGTTTGACACAGTACATCGATCACTAGTTTAATGGTGTAAAATGTCTTTCATGAAATGGTTTGTGTCCAGATAAACCCGTCTTTATGACCCGTCGAAGCTTTTTGAGCTCGCCCTAGCTTGCTAACTGCTAACAAAGAGAATTTGTTTACAACAGATCACTCAGCAAAATGTTCTATAATGTTCCATCAACGTATATGAAATTTGTATACCTATATAATGAACACAATGTTGAACAGTAGTGCAAACTAAATGTTGAATGAAAAGTAAAAAGAAAACAATAACTGATATAAAGTCATCAGATCTGTATGTTGTGATGGTTGTAAGTGGTCACGTTGAAGATTTGACAGCCATTGTGCGCGTCTGCTTTCAAACTACTTTGTTTTTGCCTCCGGTTCATTTGAATCACTGCCGGTATTACAAAATAAAATCTCTAGTTGACCGATTAGAGCAACCATAAACAGCACAGCACAGGTGTTAACCATTTTTAGAAACACATAACGGACTTCTGTTATCTCACTCACTCGACCGCCTGTCCCTCTGGTAGCATACAAATGTGATGTCACGCATTGGGGGGTCGGTTAGAATCACTGAATATATTTTAGAAGTACGAATGCTGCACCTTGCTTTATTACAAATGTACATTCATCTGAATACAGTATGTATCCCATGTCTCACTCTCACAAGCACGAGGAGCTATGAAAATAGGCTGTTTATTCAACATATGTATTTTGTGTGTATATGTTATAACAGATAATTTGCAAGTGATGATTTAAATATGAATAATTTTACATCCAAGTGAGTGTGCAATTCTTTAGAATTACAAAAAAAAAAAATTGCGCTTATTTTTGATTTTTTTCAAACGGCGAGGTATCGGTACAGTAAAAGTGGTACCGGAACAACACTAGTTGAAACCTTTCCTTTGTTTTGTTTTGTTAGTCGTCGTCGTCTACCAAACAAAGCTGTCCCTGTCAGGGCTTCTGATACAAGTGTAACGCGTAATGAGTTAGTTGCCAATTGATATTTTCATTTCTGTATATTAATTTTGGGATTGCATATATTATTTAGGATTTATTTTTCTAACATGCTGCAATATTGTGTTGTGAGTATACATTTATTTTTATCCTGCTTAAGTATTTGTTTGCTACGGCTCATTTCCGGAGCTGAGAGAGAGAGGTGGGATCGAGCGATAAAGATCAATAAAACTGCAACGAAACACTATCCTGCCATGTTGGTTGTTTTAGTAGGCAAGACGCCAGAAGAAGTGCATGAACTCCACCTTGAATTGTAACCCGGAATACCGCCTCCGGAAAAGGTAGAACAAATTTTGAGGGTTACAAACAAGTAAGTACGTGCAGTTGGGTAATTAGTGGCACGTTTGAAGCGTTCGGAGGCAATTCTTGTTGTTTGCCCATTTCCGGCTTTTTTATACTCCCGTGGGCAACATCCGCAAACACATCACTGCAACAGTGCTGTTTGCAATTTGCCTATATACTTGCGCACAACACGTTGTTTTGAAAATATGTTAGTGGAGGCGTCGCTGCGGCTACTGACAAGATATCGCTGGGCAGAATTTCCTCTGCCTTTTATGGTCAATTCCGGTCGGCGTTTTTACTCTCGAGCAGCGATCAAAAAGACAACGACAACAATGGATATCGTGCCTGCGACAACAAAGGGACCTAGATGACTAGACGATGCATTTAATTGTATTGCGAAAACATCTGGAAGGTGGCGGCGAAGGTGGTACGTGCGTATGTAGCTTCTTTACACACACACACAAATAAAGCAAATAACACCCATGCTGCTGCCAAACTAGTTTGCTTCGCAGCAGCAACAAGCTGCGAGATGGTCCGTGGCAACAAATAAATTTGGCAGGCCGAGCCGGGGGAAACTGTACGTCATCTCAACATGTGACATAACGGACCGATCACGAGAGAGAATGGGTGCGGCGTCGTATATGCAGCAACAATTTCTGACGTGTGCGCGGCATGTGTTGCAGACCTGTCGCCAACATGTCTCACAGCACAATGAGTAGGTCAGGTGATGCAATGTGGCAGTTGTTGCCCGCGCCGACGCGGGAGTCGAAAAAAGCCTAAAGAAGCCTTTCGCCAAGTAGGTTGAGATGAACTTTGGCCACCACATCACACGCATGAGGGCTGATTAGTGGGCCGGACTAAAATCCACCTGCGCCCTTGCTTAGTCCGCCCTTTGAAATAACAAAAAAAAAAAAAAAACGCTTCACCCCCCGCCCTCCGCCCCAAAAATGGGCGTCCGTCTGGGATAGGAAATGCGTGTGCCGACGAGCAGTAAGTGCCGACAACACACAGAAAGCAACAAAGACTACAGGATAATTTTCGCGGAGTGTGATGATTATGGATGTTCAACACAGGCCAAATGTGTGGCTGCACTTCATAAAAAAAGACCAAGCTGCTCAATGCGACACGTTAAATAATTCATCTCGTGTGAAGGAGGTTGCACGCCTAATAGGATTAAACTCCGTTTAAATGGGGTAGGATTGGTAGAGTGTTTGGTGTTTGACTCTTTGCGTCAACCAACTGCTGTTCTGAAATTCCTTCCTACCCGTTGAGACGTCCTACCAATGCTTAGTGTGCTTGCACACGCATGCTCACAACGCCGATAGTGAGGTGGGGTCGCCAGCTCCGAGTCCGACCCTCAGCCAAGTGATACGGACCGCACCGCAGTCAGAATCGGGCAAGTATACAAATGAAATGAAATGTTTAACGCCCACATCGAGCACACTGGTTTCAAGCTTTTCTATTTGCACACTTGGCTTGCCCATGGGTGTTAAGTAGCATGCTATAAGCTGCATTATTGTATTGTATTTTCTTGAGATTCTCCAAAATAAAGCTTTCTTGTGGATAATTCAAGCTCATAGGTTTGATATTAATATATTTGTCAAAAATATCCATTGAGATAAAGGAAAATATGAAGGTAGGAACATAGATCATCTGGTCAATGGAGAGCTTGGCCTTTCGACTCAGCTTCTTCACCCCAACAGACCACATAGGAAAATTCATAAACAGTAGGAAAGTTCATGAAACAAATATTTGACATCACCTCCCACCCCACCACTGCAAAAAAGAAGAATATCGGAATCGTGAATCGTAAGGTCGAGAATCGTTAGGAACCAGAATCAAATCGAGGAACCGGAATTGCCCAAATTCAAACGATGCCCAAATCTACCTGCTACAGAAGATAATTTAATTGGAAAGTGAGAAGTAAAATGATCGACGAGGAGTGTCGGCGAACAATTCTTGGCAAATGCATTGTGTCCTGTGCAAACCTAAAGTCCACGATCTTGCCACCAACAAGAATTCCCCGTCCAATCTGAGAAAACATGTTGAGGTAAAGCTAAATCAGATTACACCAAAAAAAACAATCCAGTCGGTTTTAAAGGGTGTATTAAGTGGGGAGTCTGACCTTTCAAATTGAATAGGTTTTAAATTATACTATAATATATATATAATATAATATTGTGCTCTGTCCAGGTCAGGACAGGTGCGCCCCCAAGTGGAGGAATTTGAATATCTTTTGTTCCCAAGTGAGGGGAAAATGTAGCGGGACATCAAAAGGCAGATCGGTGTACCGTCCGCAGTGACACGGAGTCTGTATCTGTCGTGGTGAAGAAGCTGAGTCGAAAGGCAAAGCTCTCCATTTACCAAATGATCTACGTTTCTACCCTCACCTCTGGTCACGAGCTGTGAGTCGTGACCAAAAAAACAAGATCAAGGATACAAGTGGCCGAAATGAGTTTCCTCCCCAGGTTGTCTAGGCTCTCTTTTAGAGATTGTGAGAAGCCCAGTCATCCGGGAGGGGCTCAGAGTCGAGCCACTGCTCCTCCACGTTGAGAGGAGCCAGATGAGGTGACTCGGGCATCTGATTAGGATGCCTGCTCGACACCTCCCTGGTGAGGTGTTACGGGCATGTCCCACCGGCAGGAGGCCCTGGGGACGACCTAGGACACGCTGGAGAGACTGTGGATTTGTCCTGCCTTGTCCTACCCACACTATACCCTACGCTCCTCAGTGAAGTGTACACTTGGAAAGATGTGCATCGTGTTCAAGAGCGCAAGTTAAAAGCGTGCAAAAATTGCAGAATTGGTACAGTGAATGTTACGTCACCGACTGTGCCACTGCGTTGGATCTGCGACATCAAACATGGCGGCACCAGTAGTAGTTTTGGTTATTTTGCTGCTTAAAATTATATTAAAACTGCGGTAAAGTAGTAGTTAGTTTGGCAGTTAGTTTTACAAAGTCTGACTCGGGCTCCAGAATGTACTATATACGGGTCCTGCAAGGTCGCCCTTCTTTGATCGCAAAGTTTCGTTGCTTGCTAAGTACGACAACAACACTAGGACAAAATACGTGAAATTTCACATATGCAAATTATAAAATGTGTAATAATTAAACTCTTACACTTGAGAAGTTTTCTGGCACAGGAATTCCTCCCAACGTCTCAATTTTCCCGCTATTTTGGTCAAATACGCAATGATTGTGGGTAATACTGTATGCTTCGGCTGAGGGCCTTAACTGTGAAAAACAAGGGCACAAACCGTGCGGGGTGACAGAACTTTAGAGAATTGTGACACCCTACACACTCGCACCCATCAACGAGAATCAGCGCAATTGAGGCGCACAGGGGTGGAAGTGAGACAGGGCCTATGTCGTCCGGCTGGCCTGGGAACACTTTGGGATCACCAGAAAAGAGCTGGAAGTAGTAGCTGGGGAGTGGGAAGTCCTGGCTTGCCTGCTAAATTTACTGCCGCCTCAACCCAACACAAAAGCATAAGCAGTAGAAAATGAATGGATGGATAACATGGAGACCCGTGGCTAATAGAGATGTCATGATATCCAAATGTCACGATACGCTACGTATGACCCTCATGATACGATAATTATCACGGTATTGTGGAGAGGTTGGCTTGGCCAGCCATGCATCAAATTAAACTGTTTTAATGAACTTAACCACCATAGGGTGCTGGAACTGCACAAATGGAAAACAACTTGGGATTTTAAACAGATTTGCTCCTATTAATATTGTGACATGACGACAACGACATATCGTGGCAATTTTAATATTGCAATATCGCCAATATTGTGACATCCCTAGCGGCTAATAAAGCAAAGCGGGCAATATATATACAAATTTGTTTTTATGGCTACATTTAGCTGCTGCGTCTTTTAATCAGCTGTGCTTTGTTGTCCGGAAATGAGGGTAGATCTTTTTTCAACTGATCAACCGACTCTAACTGTATGTAACTGAAACAGATCTTAATTTGCTCTTTTCTCTTTTTATGTAATCAGAATGACAAAGCTTGTATGCTCTTCGTTTTTGAATGTCACAAAAGCAAGGTTCATTTGTGAAATGCAAAATATTGTCTGAAATAATATATTGTTGCTGTCCTGTGAAAAACACGTTCATTTTTTTTGTTTTACGTTAATGGGGTTTCCGCATTACATACATCCATGATGATTTTTTTTTTTCTTAAATGACAAAATTAGACGTGTTTTTCACAGGATAGCGACGATATGTGCAATGTAAATGGAAAGATTTTGGGTCCCTCCAATTGAAAAAATAATCAAAATAAATATCACCTTGAGCAATAATGTCAAATTAATCAGCAAAATGGAATTTATCACCTCGCCCTAAAGAGGCACTTGTTGCTCATATTTAGACCATCCAATAGGTTATGACAACAGGAAGTGGGCCTCACCTTGCTGATCTTGATGGCGCACGGCGCTCCCGGGAAACCAGGCAGACACGTTTTGAATGCAGACACCTCTGAGAAGGCTCCGCAGCCACAGATATTGATCCCGGCCACGCGGAATTTGTATGCCGTCCCTGGCTGAAGTGCCACCTTCTTCATCTGACTGTAGTCCGGCATCACGCCCGAGTGGTGCTGCAGAAAGTAAAACCAGTGAACTTAGTATTTAAAAAAACAAAACAGAAAAGGATTTTATTTTGTGAAAAGTAAAGTGCTCCTACATCAATAGTGACGTCATCATCAGGGATGTAGTAGTGAGAGACAGCCATGTTGGTCACCCTGACGATCCCAACATCAAACCACTATAGGCACAGAAAAACAGACGCACGCACATTTGTTGTCACGCTGCTTTCCTCAGCGTGTTGAGCTGTACGCCGTCTCACCACCTCATTGGCGGCGATGCGGTTGGACATATTGCCGACAGGGGTGGTAGGCTCGGTCTTAGAGCTCGCAGTCAGGGACGGGGCGGGGCCAAAGGTGCTCGCCAATCGAGCCACAGCACTGATCACAGCAGGTGATGTCCCTTCAAGGCCGTTGCTCTCTGCCGCCGGGTCATTAAGACTGTCTGCTGGAGCGAGGCCCTCTGGGAAGCAAAGATGCAATGTCAGAATGGTCATTTGGTTTTCACGCGCGTGTGGCGATGTGGCTTGCGACACCACGCAGGCATGACGGTGGGTGTGTACCTGTGGGTACAGGGCCAGGCTCCGCCTCATCTTCTGCTTCGCAGTGCAAGTCCTGTAATTGTTGCTGTTGTTGGATCAGGGTGGCAAGTTCCTGCTGAGTCAGCACGATGGGAATCGCCTGCTTCGACTCAGCACCACCTGGACAAACATGTTCCGGTCACCATGCTAGCACCTCCATTTCCATTCCTGGACTATGTACGTGCGCGAGATGTATCCTACCGACGTGTCCTGCAGCTTGCAGGAAGGCCTGGATGGTCAGACGCTGAGACTCGTCTGGAGACAGCCCATCAGCTGTCACCATCAGTGTCGTCATCATCCCAGAGTCAATCTCACCGCTGTGTCCTTCTGATGACATCAGCTCCTGAGGAGGCGTGTCCATGGATGCAATCTGAGCATTAGACGGACGGGTCAGTGGAAGCTTCCTTACATCTACAGAAAGTGTGCGCATACCTGAACCGCCTCACTGCCCTGCAACAACACCGCTGCAGATGATGACATTACATTCTCTGATTGGTTCTCCATTTGCATGGGCTCCTCTGTAGCTGCCATTGACGTGGTAAGTGCCTCCTCAGACTTGACTGCATCCTCTCTGACCAATGAGGCGATCTCCTGCCAATGCACACCAGGACACCAGTGATGATGATGAAGAGGAGGAGAGTGATGTGTGTGGACTGCACCTACAGGTATTGCTGGCCCCGGTGTGGGCGTGGCCTGTGTAACTGTGGTAATGGCTCTTCCTTGGCTGACAGAAACAGAGGGAGCAATGTCAGAGGAGGGCTGTGTGGAGTCTCCTTGCATCACGTCGCCTCCCTGCTGAGCTACAAGCAAAACAGGAAGTGAGGTCATTTTAAAACAAAAACCCAGTGTTGCTCTGCAGGTGAGTGAGTAAGTAGGCTTATGGGCTACCTGTGGCCGTGGTTGCAGTGTTGGTGGTTCCGGTCTCGTGGGTCTCACACGGTGGATTGGAGCACACCTGCAATCAAGTTGTCACTCGTTAGCAGATTTGATATCGAAGTGACTCCACTTGACTTTGACCTCATGACTTGACAAGTCGTCTTTGTTTATAGTTTTAAATTTGCTTTTGAACACATTAGGACTTTTTAAGAAGGAAAACAAGAAAGAGAGAAAAAAAAAGAGGGTTTTTTTGTTCATTCACGCCAACCTGGCAACCCGGTCAGCGTCAATTTTAAGTTTGATGTGGCAATGTAAACACCACCAGCGTCGGATCAACTCCGAGGATGACTTGAATTAATGGATTATTTGTCCACGACGGTGACAAAAATAGGATGGAAAAACACATGGTTTGCACTAGGGATGTGCGCGACTAGTCGTTTAACCGTTTAACCGTCTACGATTTATTTAACGTTTAGTATTTTACTAGTCGGTTAAACGCTGCATCCGCTGTATCACGCATCTGGTTCCTCACGCCTCTGCCTCTGTCAACAAACTGAGCACCAAGAGAGAGAATTGCTACTCCCCACCCCGCACGCACGCGCGCACACATAGTAGGGGGCGGGGACACTAAGTTTGAGGAAGAAAAGTAAATTCTGAAGATGTCGAAGCTACCACGAAAAACAGCGGCACCGCTTGGGAGTATTTTGATGCAGCAGATGACAACAAGGTTGTCTGTAGGCTTTGTAAGCATAAACTCGCTTACAACCACTTTCCTGGAGCGACGAGAAACCAAAGTAAATCTCGATGTGAATCTGCAGGTCGATGGCGACGGGGCCAGTCAGACGAGCATGAGAGCGTTTGTTCCAGCCAGGCGCTGCGATGCTCACCGCACAGCAAAGATTACCCAAGTAATTTGTAAAATGACGTGATATGCTGCCGCTTTCTTTTGTTGAGGGCAGACGGTTCGAAAAATTAATGCTGTATATCGAGTCTGAGTACGTGGTGCCAAGTCGCAAAACAATAATGCCCCAACCCGAGAGTAGCCATAACCAAATGAAAGAGGAGATACTACGAGCGTTTGAGCGGGTCAGCTATGTGGCCAATGCCTTAATTACAGACGGATGGACGTCCATAGCCACCGAATCTTACACGACTATGACGTGTATAACGTATGTGGACGAAGGACATCTCTGCAGCTCTGTGCATCATGCGCCTTGGAGGAAAGACACTTAGCTGAAAACTTGGCTGCTCTCCTGCGGAGTGTGATGGGTATGTGGGCACTAGAAAATAAAGCCGTCGCCTGTGAATGAGACCCTGCTGGACTGGGAGTCGCTACCATTACTCATTACATTATTCATAATAAATGCCATGCATTGCATTGGCAAATGTATCAGACATGTATTTCTCTCTCAACTGTTCACTTTTATTCAGTCAGTTGTTGTTACATCAATAGAATTTAAATTAACAAACTGTCCTTAATGTTTGGGCTAAAATAGCCCCTACTGTAAATACACAAAACATTTGCATTTTAAACTTTGAATTCAATATGTATTAAATTTCAAGTTTTCTTGCTTACAGACTAGTCGATTAGTCGCAAATAAAATTCTAGACTAGTCGGCGGGGAAATTAGTTGAAATTCCCATCCCTTGTTTGCACCTCACGGGATGAAGACATAATGGCGTCTAACTTCATTTGCCATGATTACAAAACCCACAGAGAGGTAAGCCAACCTTAGTTTAGCTAGCAATATGAACACTGGTTTGGGCCCAGTAAAAAATTTGATTTTGAACATTTAGATACAGCTACGTAACGTAACTAGGGGTGGTATGGTTGGTCAAAACTGTCCCAACCGTTCGTTTTGACTGTGGCGTTTCCGTTCGCATATGCAAAAGTTCCCCCCCACCTTCTATTTAATAACTAGGTAAAGTGCTGTGCACTTCAAAAGTAGTTCATTAAAACGTCTATGCAGAGTACTTCTCTGGTCAGCGTACCCATCATATTTGGTGTGGCAGTGCCCCCCAAACTAATAAATGTAAACTTCGCACAACTTCAAAACGCGACAACCTACAAAGTGCACCAAGTTGCAAATGCCTTTTGTTGGCCCATTAACACACACCAATTAGATCTGGGTAACAGATTGGCAGCTGAAACAAAGTATGTAGTTTTTAAATCTGATAATTACACACATTTACACGCTTATTCAGCATATTTCAGTATTTATCACCACATTAACAGTGTGCCACTCATAAATGTTAGTATGGAAAAATATTATGCATTCTTCTAACTAATTTAAGTGTAGATATTCATTTTTTTAAGTTAATTGTTTTTCATTTCATTTTTGCAGATGTAAATGTTCATTACACTTATAGAGATAATGTACTTTTTGTAGTAGTATCAGTGAAAAAAAACATTTGTTTTTAATCACTCCAACATATGTTTTACTGAGCAAGATTTTATGACTTGACTTATGATTTGCTTGAACCAAGTAATGACTTGACTTGCTTGAAGTTTGGTGGCGACTTGACTTGCTTGATTTTTTTCCACAGTATTTTGGGACTTGCTTGAGACTTGATGGTTACGACTCAAGACTTGTGACTTGCACATGTGACTTACTTAGGATTTCAGATAAAAAAATAAATAACATAAAATAAAAGATTACCAGTCGCACTTGGCGCGAGGGGATGAAAAAAATAACTCGCACTGTCTCATATTTTAGCAGCAAAATGCGACCATTTAGGGGCAGTCCTTAGCCCTCGTAGGTTTTCTTTATGGTATTTTCCTTGATTTTGCACAGGTAGAATTGGGCAAAAAAAATGGGGAGTTTTTCGCTGTTGTGCACAATTATGGGATGGAACGAGCTGACTCCTGGCCAATCGAAGTGCGCCCCCTCCTTCCCATTAAACTCAGGGCTGTGGAAGCGCACTGCGAAAGCAAACATGGACCTCACTAGTTCCGAGAGACAAGGTTGGCACGCGCAACGTGTGTTATAACAGTAGAAACTGCAAGCTCTCCCTTGTGGAGGATGTAGTCGGCCTCGTATGCAACGTGGGCAATGCACCTGTGTGTGACTTACCCGGGTCAGTCCTCCGCTTCCACTATAGTGGCGGTGTTGGTGGTTCCAGTATCGTGGGTCTCACATGGCGGATTGGAGCACACCTGAGGAGGAAGACGATGTGACATTCTGGGTGGGGGAGAAGTGAGAATGCACCTTTGCACATTTAAGCAAAGATGGGATCAACCCATCTGCAGGTCTCAAGTCTTAACCTTCAAGTCTCAAGCAAGTCGCAGGTCATTTTGTCTCGGCCACGTCAAGTCTCAGTACGGTGATGTCAAGTCAAGTCACTTTATTAATGCAGACTTAAGCTGGTTCACACGGCAGGATTTTAAATTCATCATCTGACTTCCAAACTCTGAGAGACCCCACACGAGACTAGAAACAAACAATCGCACGTATTCCAGATTTGAACGTACTGTGTGTGCTGTGCAGCCACACAGCAAGATCAACGCATCACACACGAACCACACTCATTCATAGATATTCTCACGTCAAACGGAAATCTCGCCAAACCCCTGGAGATTAAACAAGAGTTCGGAGTGAACAAACATGGCGGATGAAAAGGCAGAAGGGTCTCAAGTCGTGCCTTGATGGTGGCGTTAGTTTTCGAATTATTTTTAGTGGAAAAAAGTGACACAAAAAGAAAAAACAGAGCTGGGCAGTCCGTCCGGTAGGACCCCTCCGGCCCGGCCGGATGCCCATTTTTGGGGCGGTTGGTGGGCGCTGACAAATTTTTTAAAAAGGGCTTGACTAAGCAAGGCCGGAAGTGGATCTTAGTCCGGCCCACTAATCGGCCATCATGCGTGTGACGTGGTCACAAGGCGGCCAAATTTCATCTCCGCCTATTCGGTGAAAGGCTTCTTTTTAGGCTTCTTCTATTCCCGTGTCGGCACGCGAGCGACAACTGCCGCAATGATACAGGTCTGCAACACATGCCACGAACACATCAGGAAGTGTTGCTGCTCTGATCGGTCCATTATGTCACATGTTGCGATGACGTACAGTTTCCCACATGGAGAGGAAGCATCCCCCTCCCTCCCTCCCTCTCCCTCTCCCTCTCCCTCTCCCTCTCCCTCTCCCTCCTCTCCCTCTCCCTCTCTCCCTCTCTCCTCTCTCCTCTCTCCCTCTCTCTCTCTCTCTCTCTCTCTCTCTCTCTCTCTCTCTCTCTCTCTCTCTCTCTCTCTCTCTCTCTCTCTCTCTCTCTCTCTCTCTCTCTCTCTCTCTCTCTCTCTCTCTCTCTCTCTCTCTCTCTCTCTCTCTCTCTCTCTCATTGTGCTGTTGGCGACAGGTCTGCAACACAGGCCACGCACCCATCAGGAATTGTTGCTGCTCTGATCGATTCATTGTCACATGTTGCAGCTCGTTGCTGCTGCAAAACAAACTTTTAGAATGAAAAAGATGTCTCCATATTGAAGAATTTTTTGAAGTTGTATTTTCACCTCTCACAATTAAATTAATTTTAGAAATGAAATAAAAATGAAACCATATCTAGTGGCTAAAAAGTCCCAATCAAAGTATGTGGTTATACAACTTATTTTCAAGGCAAAAAAAATGTGATTGAATTAAATTGAATACAACACTGCTTCACGTAACATTTAGGATTATCTGCCATTTAATCAGTTTTACAACTGTGTCAATGTTTAACCCATTAAGGCCTAAAGCGCCTGGCTCAACAGCTCCCCAAAACCTGAGGGCGACTATAGAATCACCCTCTAAAACCTAAAGTTTTCCTAGAAATTCAACACCTACAAAATAATCTCATCCCCTGTAGCAGATAAACATAATTCCAAAAGAATTAGAGATCTTGGACGTGGTTTCACACAGGCCCACTTATTTTTTACTGTTTCAATCAAAAATGGAAAAATAAAGTCTAAGTGCAAGAGAAGCACTATTTTTATTTCGAGTGGTAATTACCATCCTCTATTCTGTTACAAAGCCGTAGATATTGTAATTGTCTACAAACATATATTTTAACCATATATCACGTTCGATTGGTTCTCCTCGCTCAAAGTCCCCAAGCGCGTCGTCTATATCATTGCCGTTTACTCATTTCAGAGCTCATGCGCTCAACTGCGTCCGCCATTATGACTCAAAAGAATGTCGGGACATCCTCTGCGGGCTCACGACCCCGTCACGTGTATATTCTGATGCATTTCATTGGTTAAAACACCGAGAATTGGATAAAAAAAAATATTAAATGACGTATACGCTCTCTGCTTTAAAGGTAGAAAGACGCAACAGCGCTCCCGGCTCTAGTTGTAGAAATGCGGTTATGCGCTCCCGGCCTTAATGGGTTGATTCAACTGTAGTGGCTCAGTCTGAACACTAGGTGGTGCCCACGTAATAACATACATGACTAGACATCAGCAGAAGACAAGCCATGAAGAAGAATGTTGAATGAATACAGTACACTCTAAAAATAGTTCGGTTAAAAATAACACAATTTTGGGTCAAAATTGGCGGCACGGTGGCCAACTGGTTAGCACATCCGCCTCACAGTTCAGAGGTCGTGGGTTCGATCCCAGCTCCGGCCTCCCTGTGTGGAGTTTGCATGTTCTCCCCGTGCCTGCGTGGGTTTTCTCCGGGCACTCCGGTTTCCTCCCACATTCCAAAAACATGCATGGTAAGTTGATTGGATACTCTAAATTGCCCCTAGGTGTGATTGTGAGTGCGGATGTTTGTCTCTGTGTGCCCTGCAATTGGCTGGCAACCAGTTCAGGGTGTCCCCCGCCTACTGCCCAAAGACAGCTGGGATAGGCTCCAGCACGCCCCGCGACCCTTGTGAGGAGAAGCGGTACAGATAATGGATGGATGGATGGGTCAAAATTGGACCAATCCACAAATTGGGTCAATTGTGCCCACAAACTATTTTGCTAATCGGCTTATCACCAACAGTAGTCACGATTAATTGACTAATTGGATAATAAGTAAATCGTGGAAAATCGCAGTAGCAAGCTGCTACTCTTATAACCATCATTCACTTACAGCTTGAATTCTTTATGTACAAACTAATCATAAAGACAATTAAGATGCTAGCACATTGTACTTTGATTAAACTTAGCAACTTATACCATCATTCGTGACATGTTTATAAATGAGGCAGCAACTTAAATTGATGGTGATAGTCTGGCCTTAAAATCTCTTTTAGCTATAATTGTTTAGTGCATTTTAAAATGGAACTAAAAGTATACACTATGCAGAGTTGCACTAATACAGTGAAATTATAAATTCAAAAAGAAATACATATTTCGCTCTTCTTGGGAACAACAACTTTTTTTTAACATTGAAGGTAGTGAAATCAGAGGAGTAAACTGTGAAAATGCACTGTGCTAAAGTAAACTAAAATCAATTAATTTTGTCTTAATGTAACCTTTATCCAAAAGGTTTTGTTTTTCTTCACTAGTATGCATAATTTAAAAGAAGTAAATTGATTTTCGGGAACAAAAAGAAAACTTTTTTTTACACTATAACGTAGTATAAACTTATTTATGGGTTGTATTATTATGTGATGCCTATGAGTGTCAAATTGTCATTTTTGTGTTGCTCGAGTGCTAATATTTCCCAGTTCACAAACACATCACTCTGTTCGCAAGAGAGCGAGTGAGCGAGAGAGAAGGAGAGGGAGTGAGCTCTTCGTGCTTCGATGTCCACCACGGGCATAAACACAAGTGTTGTTCCGATACCACTTTTCCGCCCTGATACCGATTCCGCTACCTGGCTGCGCAGGATCGGCCAATGCCGATATTGCACCGATTGCGCCGTTTGAAAAAAATCCAAAACAAGCGCAATTTATTTTGTATATTTTGTTTATTTTGAATTAAAGAATTGCACACTCACTTGGATGTAAAATTTTTTAAATCATCACTTGCGAATTATCTGTTTTAATATATGCACACAAAATACATATGTTGAATAAACAGCCTATTTTCATAGCTCTTCGTGCTTGTGAGAGTGAGACATGGGATACATACTGTATTCACATGAATGTACATATGTAGTAAAGCAAGGTGCAGCATTTGTACTTCTAAAATATATTCAGTGATGCAAACCGACCCCCCAATGCGTGACGTCACATTTGTATGCTGCCATAGGGGCAGGCGGTCGAGTGAGTGAGATAACAGAAGTCCATTATGTGTTTCAAAAAATGGTTAACACCTGTGCTGTTTATGGTTGCTCTAATCGGTCAACTAGAGATTTTATTTTGTGATACCGGCAGTGATTCAAATTAACCGGAGGCAAAAACGAAGTTGTTTGAAAGCAGACTCGCATAATGGCTGTCAAATCTTCAACGTGACCACTTAACCCTTAGATGCACGAGTGACTGGACCCTACACTCTTCCATAAGTGGGTCAAAAATGACCCATATTACAATCAATGTGTTTTTATGCCATTTTTGTCATTTTGGTTAAGAATAATCACTTGTATAGTATTTAGTATTATATTTAGGACCACACAACAACGATTTCATGTTTGAAATATCTTCATTTTATCCTTTTAAACATTTTTGATGTTGCAACCTGGGTTTCTAAATCTACTACACAACTGATGTTTTCCCCCAGATTCTTCTGAACTTCTTCCCCTGGTTCTCTCCCCGTGTAAACTATAGCATCTATTGCATCACAAACCCAGAGGATCTTTAGGCCGTATTTGGCAGACTTGCTTGGCATGTACTGTAGAAACTTGCACCTACCCCTGAATAGCACAAGCTGGTCATCCACAGTGACACAATCACTGGGGATGAATCGCGTTTTGCAGTTGACCAGGAATAGGTCCCATACATTGCGGAAGGCTGCCATATGGTCTGTTTCCAGTCAGAAGGCTCTGGTCCTCTGATCATCCAAGCGCAAGGTATGGTGAATGTCTGCAAATCTTCCAATAGCCATAGAGGCCTTATACATGGGAATATGCAGAGAACTCCCAAATAGCTCACGGACTGATACATCCCAGTTCTTCTCACTTCCTGCAAGCAGGGTCAATCCAATGAAGGTCATAAATTCATCTTTTTTCCAAGGTCATTTTTCCATTCTTTTCCTCTAGCTGTTGCTACTCTACATCCTTCCAAGTTTGGTCACTTCCTCACCTCTTGTATTATACATCAGTGATAAAGAATGCCCATGCATCTTTTGGTGAGGCAGTGGTACTAAGCCCTTGTGCAGGCCCTGACTGACTTCTGAGGGTGTTGTGGCTCTGTGGTCTGCACTGGTTGGGAGGTAACTCGCTCCGGTAAAAGCCCTTCCGACTCATTCTGTTGGACAAGATTCTGAGACTTTCTTCTTCAAAGGACACATAAGAGAAATTTTGTGAATCAGATTGATTCTGTTCAGTTGTATTTCCACTTCCACCTGGACAATAGTCTGGGTCCTCATCATCAGAAATTTCAGACTCAAGAGTCCAACCCCGTTACTGGCCTCCATCATCTAGCATCTGTAGGACAATTTCAGCTCTGTATCTAGCAGCCATGACACATTGGATGAGGAAACATAAAAGTAATATGTCCAATAGATCAATATGTAGTTATATTAATAAATACTCACACACACAAACACACATTGCATATAGTAATGTTGGCTAACTCTAGTTATGATACATCAGCACCACCTGCTTTTTCAGCACGGCCACAAAACGTTTTTACATATACACTAGTTATGAAGTAGGCTAATATGTTGATAAACATTAATAACATACTCTTTCACACAACAATCATGAATGACACACACACACACACACACACACACACACACTAACGTTAACACAATGCATATACTAATGTTTAGCGATCTTAGTTAGCGTTAGCTAGTTATAAAGTAGGGCAATTTTTATAAATAATAATAATCATGAAAGACACACACAATATTATATGAAGATAATACTTTCACATGTCAGCTCTTGCTGTGTGAAAATATCTTCCTGAAGGGCGAAACTTTTGATATAGTCTGTGTGGTGCACAGTTCATTTATTTCTGACAGCCAAAGTTGATAAAAATCAATGGTTCCCATTGGATTCCATGGAAAATGCATGCGGGTCATTTTTGACCCACTTATGGAAGCTTGGGGTAGTAATACAAAAACTGTAATTTCTTAAAAAGTATAAAAGGTAAGTTAAAAATGTGAATGGCATTATATCAAAAACATGTTTTTTGAGGAATACCTGGAACATGAAATCCTAACAATTTTTCATTATGAAGATATTTAAAGAAACAACCTCACCCGGTCATTTTTGACCCACTTATGCATCTAAGGGTTAACACCATCACAACATACAAGGTTATGATCTGATTTCTTGATATCAGTTATTGTTTTCTTTTTAATTTTCATTCAAGATTTAGTTTGCACTGCAGTTCAACATTAATGTGTTAATTATATAGTTACACAAATTTCATATACGTTGATGGAACATGATCGAACATTTTGATGAGCGATGTGTTGTAAAACTAGTCTCTTTGTTAGCAGTTAGCAAGCTAGGGCGAGCTCGAAAGGCTTCGATGGGTCATAATGACGAGTTTACCTGGACACAAACCATTTCATGAAAGACGTTTTACACCATTAAACTAGTGATCAACGTACTGTGCCAAACAAAAGCAACATACTTTACTACGAGACAAAGATCCAGTCGACATGCCCCCAAAGTAATTGTAGGCTCTTGATAGCATCAAAGTCCCCCCAAGCAACTGCCTACAATGTGGCGATGTATGTCCTTATAGCGACCTTTTTCACCAAACTAGACATAAGTAGACAGATGACCAATAACGCTAATAATGGATAAGGCTTCTCCTCATATTTTCTTTCCGCATGCAGCTCTCAAATATGCACGCTGTGTTCAAATAATGATACAAGTATCGATAACCGGCATCTGCGATTTATTTGTTAGTACCGGCCGATCCGATACCAGCGTTTTAATGCGTTATCGGGTAACCTATCGATACCAGTATCAGTATCTGAACAACACTAATAAACACACACCGTTTTGGTTGTTAATAAACTCGAGTTCGCTGACTAATGCCTCCTTAATCCTTAGTACCGTACTTTCCGGACTATAAATCGCGTTTTTTCTCATAGTTCGGCCGGGGGTGCGCCTTATACTCCGAGCAACTTATGTGTGAAATTATTAACACATTATTACCTGCATATCATTTCACATAAAGAAACAAGAATAAATCCTTAACGCTATTAAAATGCGCAGATAATTTAAACAGTTAAATCCTAATATTTTGTTAAATAAGTAAATAAAATAGTATGATACAAAGGCAATTTGACTATCAATACATCTACTTGCCGTGCCTGTGGTCTTACACACACGTACGGTGCGGAGACAACAAAGAGATAATTACGACCAAATACATAAATACTTTTGGAGACTTGAAAACATTCTACATGGTCGGCAATAAATAGAAGACTTATTTAATCGATCTACGACCAATTTGGTGAGTTTAAAGTTATCTTACCTTGTAGTGTTGTCCACATTCATTTTGAGAATTTACACTGGCTGAAGCTGGTAGTATAGACCATTGATTCCGGTCAGAGAATCAGGAGGAGACACGGAAGAAACGCACTAAGGCGGAACTAAACTTTGGTTCCCCCCTGTCTTTCTGACATACCTGTTGTAAATTCCTCATTCGTGCTTCGTTTATCCAGGCATTGGTTTACCGTTTAACTTGTGTGTTTTACACCAGACATGTTTTCGGGCAGCTAATGGGTCCTTTCTTTTCTTTGATTTATGTCGGACAGCTATTGTTGGACAGCTAAGGGGTCATAACGAGAGACGTTTGGCGTCTGTTAGCCATTAGCGGCTAGTGGCAGATGCGCGCCGTCTTCGTGGTAGTGTACGCGCCGAGATTGAGCGAGTTGTTGAGCTCTGTGGAATGGATTGGAGTGCTACTGAAGCCGCGTTGTTCCCTATCACTGTGTCCGGTCACACTCTTTGATTCGAGTGACTGATTGGATGAGGCGCTCCGGTGAATCCCCCCCAAATTCACATACAGTCCTAACTTTACCATAACTTTCTTAAATTCTACATGTGTAAATGTAAGATAAAGGATACCATCGTAGCTCAGTGGAACTCGTGTACTAAGCTCACAATTTTATTATTTTGATTTATATGGTCACATTTATCAGCGTTACACGACGGAGGCAACTTGGCTTCCGGGTGTTGGAGGCGGGGCGTTGTGAAATGTAACGTAAGCATACCGTTTAGCCTGTTGTCTCTACTCTATTTTTATTTTAAATTGTTCGTTGTTTAAATTTTAAATGACACGTCTGTTCTTGGTGTTGAATTTTATCAAATAAATTTCCTTAAAATATGCCATTTGTACTGCAGTGTGACTTATAAATGTTTTTTTCTACTTTATTGTGCATTTTATGGCTGGTGCGACTTGTACTCCGGAGCGACTTATAGTCCAGAAGATACAGTAGACACTATGATATGTTAGCGTACCGAATAGGACATTGTGTTACGTTACGTCAAACACACACCGTCACGTGTGTATGCTAATTACTGCTACCTTACAGACACAAATGTGTCAGAAAGGAAATCAGGCATAAGCCAGAACTTGCTTCCTTTTTTAAATACAATACAATACAATTTTATTTATATAGCGCATTTCATAACAGCTAGAGCTGTAACAAA
This sequence comes from Filicampus tigris, assembly GCF_054856515.1. NCBI lineage: Eukaryota > Metazoa > Chordata > Actinopteri > Syngnathiformes > Syngnathidae > Filicampus > Filicampus tigris. Next base: position 1,673,011 of record NC_141217.1, read on the forward strand.
GCACTTTACAAACAATACAATAAATAAAAGAACAATAAAAGGCTGTGATACACGTGTTAATAAATATAGATATAAATAATATGAAATATAAATAAAAATATAATAAATAATAAATGATCGGGCATCCCCATCTGTGCTGCCATGAAAGGCAGGTTTGCACTGTATTGAGTATATTTGATGAAATGCGTCGAAACTTTCGGACTCAACAAGAATTAGCCCTTACACTACTTTACTCACAATCGTTCTGTTTACATCACAGATGACGCGGATTACCACTGTTGTGCATGTGCGTTGCAAACAGCCAGCGGGAGACGTGGGAGACAAAAGCAGTTTGAAGAGAAAAACAATGCGCCAAATGAATAAATATATAAATAAACTACGTGTCAACAATTAAAATAGTCAACAATTTTGATCGGTGACAATGTCCTGATTAGTCAACCAATCTTGGCAGCCCTAGTTAAGAAACAACACCGATCAAACCCAATGACAGGTACAGGCCCAGATAGTGACCCCCCGCTAAATGCCATACGCCTTGCGGTGATTGAAGGTTTTCATTGTCGCTGAGTGCAACAAATCTAGAGACTAATGGTAATAGGAGGAACTGTCTATCACATTAGTTATCAGCAAGCTATTATCGTGTTACAAAAGCACACGCGCTTCAACTACCATCATACAAAGTACAATGCAATCCAGCGCAGACCAGTATTGTAGCCTAGCTGTAAGTTATCAGCTCCTGTTCACATCACATATTTTTTTTCTGCGCCGGACGGCCTAATGCCGACTGATATAAGGGTATAATTGTAAGGGTAGCGAGGGGTTTCACTGATTAGGAGTCTAATCCTCCAATCATGATATTCACATTGCCAGTTTGCGCTCGCCTATAGGCATTTTATTGATCTTATATTCTATCTTGAAACCAAACATACTGTATAACATTAACAACAAGTCTTTAGAGTCATGTCTCCACTAGTCAAGTCCCAAATCCAAATCAAGCCTTTTAGTTTTTGTCAAGTCATTAAAACAGAGTCTTGAGTTGACTCACTCAAGTCCCCAACTCTACATTTAAGCACTAGTTGAGTTACTCGACAGCTCACCTGCAGCACTTGACGAGTGCCCGCAGACGACACAGTGGCGGTGATCGTGGTTCCTGTGTCGTGCGTCTCACAAGGGGGGTTGTTGCAGCCATTATCAGCTACGGTTGCAATGGCAACAGTAGTAGTGTTGGTGGTTCCCGTGTCGTGTGTCTCGCAGGGCGGGTTGGAGCAGACCTCAGTCACTGCAGCATCATTATACACTTGTGTCAAACTCACGTACTATATGCCTTGCCTGCCATCCATCCAACCATCCATCCATTTACTTCTGCTTATCCGGGGTCGGGTCACGGAGACAGAAGCTTTAGTAGAGAAGCCCAGACTTGCCCATCCCCTGCCACTTCAGCAGGGGGCTGGTCCGGGAGATGCCGAGGCATTCCCCGGCCAGCCGGATAACAGTCTCTCCAGCGTGTTGTGGCCCTTCCCCAGGGCCCCCTCCCAGTGGGATGTGCTCAGAACACCTCATCAGGGAGGCGTCCAGGAGACATCCTAATCAGATGCCCGAGCCACCTCATCTGGGTCCTCTCAATAAGGAGGAGCAGCGGCTCTACTCTGAGCCCTTACCGGATGACTGAGCTTCTCACCCTATCACTAAGAGATAGGCCAGACCCTGCGTGGAGGAAACTCATTCCGGCCGCTTGTATCCTGGACCCCCAGCACGTAACTAATAGGTGAGGGTAGCAATGTAGATCGACCAGTAAACTGATAGCTTCGTCTAACTGTGTGGAGGCACTTGGGGTAGGATCTCGTCCCCGACCTGGAGAGGGCACTCGACCCTTTTGTGACTGAGTACCATGGTTTCAGAATTGGAGGTGCCACTTTTCATCCCAACCACTTCACACTTGGCCGCAAACCGTTCCACTGAGAGTTGGAGATTACGGCTTGATGAAGACAACAGTACAACAATACTGGCAAAACGCAGAGATGCAATACTGAAGCATCCAAACCAGACTCCCTTAGCGCCTTGGCTGCGCCTAAAAATTCTGTCCAGAAAGGTTATGAAGAGAATAAGTGAGTGCAGCCCTGGCGGAGGCCAACTCTCACCGGAAATTAACACAATTTATTGCCAGCAATGAGGACCTAACTCTGGCACCGATCGTATGGGACCGAACAACCAGTATCAGGGAGTTCGGTACCCCATACTGCTGAAGCACCCCCAACAAAACACCCCGAGGGACATGGCCAAACACCTTCTCAAAGTCCACAAAACACATGTAGACTGGTTGGGGGAACTCCCATACAACCTCAAGTACCCTGCCGAGGTTGTAGGTCACGGGTGCTCAATCCCGGTCCTCAAGAGCCCCACATTACGCCAGTTTTGAAATTGCTGCATTGGCTCCCTGTGTGTTTCAGGATCGATTTTAAAGTACTTTTATTAGTTTATAAATGTGTTAATGGTCTTGGGCCATCTTATTTATCTGATTTGCTTTTATCATACCAGCCCTCGCGGATCCTGAGGTCCTCTGGCGCCGGCCTTTTATTTATTCCAAGGGTGAGGACCAAAATGCATGGCGAGGCTGCATTCAGCCATTTTGGTCCTCACCTTTGGAATAGCCTGCCAGAGGATGTCAGGTCTGCAGAGACTGTTGATATTTTTAAGAGGAAGCTCAAGACACACCTTTTTAGTTTGGCTTTCAACAACTTTTAAATAATTTATCTTTTCTTTTGATTGAAGATAATTCTATGTTTTGCTTTGAATGTTTTAAAGCACTTTGAGTTGCATTTTTATGTATGAAAAGTGCTATATAAATAAAATGTGATTGATTGATATCCAGCCTGTTTTCCATCTCTCCCTACCTGAACACACTTGATACAAATGATTACGATGGTTATCGGGCTTGTGCAAAGCTTGGTGATGAGCGGATCATTTAAATCAGGTGCGTTGCAGGCAGTGAGAGATGGAAAACAGACTCGATAGGGTCTCTTGAGGACAGGGATTAGGCACCCCTGGTGTAAGTGGTCCACTGTTCCACGGCCATGATGAAAACCACACTCCTCTTCCTTAATGTGAGATTCGAATTCCAGGTGGACCACCCTCTCCAGCACCCCTGAATAGTCATCAGGGTGGCTGAGGAGTGTGAGCTCCATTTGGTTGGAACGCAAACTTCTTAAAAAGGGGGACCACTACCCCAGTCTGACAATTTACAAGCAATATGTCCATCTGATGTTGCAGAAGCAGGTCAACCAGGACAGCCCCGCAACATCCGGAGCCTTTAGGACCTCTGGGCTTATCTCATCCACACCCAGGGCCCTGCCACCGAGAAGTTTTTTAACCACCTCGGTGACCTCAAGCTGAGAAATAGAGCCTGTCTCAGAGATTTCACACTGTGTTTCCTAATGAGAAGGTGTTCAGTGGAATTGAGGAGATCTTTCAAGTATCGTCCCGACGACTCACAACGTCCCGAGTTGGGATCAGCAGTGCCCCATTGCCACTATGCACATTGTTGATGATGAATTACTTTCCCCTCCTAAAATGCCGAATGGTGGAACAAAATTTCCTTGAAGCCGCCCAGAAGTGGTTTTCTATGGCCTCACCGAACTCCTCCCACGCCTGAGTTTTAGCCTTAGCGACCACCGAAGATAAGCTCCACTTGGCCAGCTAGCACCCATCTGCTGCCTCCGGAGTCTCACAGGCCAGAAAGGACTGATAGGACTTCTTCAGCTTGGCGACATCCCTCAGCGCTGGTGTCCACCAATGGCTTTGAGGCTTGCCACCACGACAGGCACCGACCATTTTACAGCCACAGCTCGTTGCAGCAATGGAGGCACAGAACGTGGCTCACTCTGACTCAACTGCAACATGTGGGAGTTGAAACTCCTGACAGGGGATTCTTTTAGACATTCAAAGTAAACCCTCACAACACGTGTGATTCTGCCCGGTCGGACCATTACATTCCCCACCGGAATCACAAGGTGGTGTGAGCGGTTGAATGCTTCGTCCCTCTTTTCACCTGAGCGTCAAAGACATGCGGCCGCAAGTCAGATGACAAGACCACAAAGTCGATCTTTGTTATTGACAATCCGTGACGAGCACAGAAGTCCAATAACATAACACCACTTCGGTTCTGATCACTTGGCTGGCTGTCGGTGTTCCTTCCAATCACGACCTTCCAGTTGGCACTATCATTGCCCACATGAGCAGGTAAGTTCTCCAAAAGAACAATAGAGTGCCCGGCAGAAGCACTCTACCGCAGCCCCTCCAAGGACTCCAAAAAGGGTACTTGAACTATTGTTTGTTGCATAGGCACAAACAACAGTCACGACCTGGCCCCTGACCCGAAGGCAGAGGAAGGCTACCCTCTCGTCTACCAAGGTCCACTACCCGAAACGTACAGGCAGCAAACGGGGGGCAATCAGTAAGGGCTGGATGATTAAGCAAAATTTTATTTGGATTTCAATTTTGGCTTCTTTCGATCTTTCAACCGGTATAAATGAAGAAAAGCAATTAATGTCCAGAATGGCGCGGTGCGTTTACAAGTTTCTGTCCGACATTGTGAAAGTCCCTGAATGTACCATACACTACATACTTGCTGCACAAGCAACATGGTGATTCTGTCCTCCCAATGTGTTCCTGAAGCTGTTTAATGACACCTCAGATGGAGTTTACTGTAAAACTGAACACACAACAAAAAGAATTACACACATTGTATACAGGTACTTGGAGCTAATCTGTGGGTTGAGTTTGACTTTTGTCACCATCCTACGCCTCTGCTTATCTGAGATTTTTCTTGGCCTGCCATTTACCGTATTTTCCGGTCTATAAGCCGCTACCCTTTTCCTCGGTTTTGAACCATGTGGCTTATAGTCTGGTGCAGCTATTCTGTGGATTTTTCTTCCACCGCTAGGCACGCTGTAACCGTAATTACAGTACAAATGCCGTTAACAAGATGTGACTGCAGGTGGAGGAGTTAAACGGGCGAGGGCACTATGCACTAGGTTATTGCATTAGGTGGTATGTAGTAAAACAATAAAAGGTGGCCACCAGCTGACAAACTGGAGTAGCAGCGGGCAGTGAAATGAAGATAAGTACTGTTTATTTTCTCTTTCTGTTCCGTTTTAATCAGCAAAGTTGCTGTTGAAGGTCAAGGTATTCAAATCAATAAAACAACAAGGGTGCCCAAATGTATGCACCCGCCTACTTTTAATTATTGCACATTCTGTGAATCCTATAAACTTAATTTCACTTCTCAAATGTCACTGTGTTCGTCTGCTTTATGATATATTTAACTGAAATTGCTGATCCAAAAAACATTTGATTTATAATGGAAAATCCTGAAACTCATCAGGGGTGCCATTTTCATACGACTATATATCCTAGCTGTCCTGTGAAAAGCACGTATGTCCAATTTTGTATATATTTTTTTTAATTTTCACATTAATGGGACGTCTAACCCAGAAACACCATTCACATAAAAATATAGAAATGGACATAATTGTTTTTCACAGGACAGCGATATACAATATATATTCATGTATGTATGTTCCTCATCATAGGGGACCTGTGAACCATACTTTGTCCCGTCCCTCACCTAGGACCCTTTTAGTATGGGTGACTCTGCGAGAGGCATAAAGTCCCATACAACTGAGTTCCGTTTGACACGAAAACCCCTCCACCACGATAAGGTGAAGGCCTGTGGGGGGGTGTATGTATTGCCACACGATTTTATATGGCCCATGAAAAGCAGGCATACTTTTTATTAGCAGATTTTTTTTTGCTGCTAATAAACATCTAAAAATGCATATGGAGTTTGATACATAATGCTGATGACGTTTGGATCGACCTACCGGCAGTGACGGCATCTCCACTCTCTTCTGGACCGCTACTTGTAAGCAAGCTCGGCGCACTTCCTGGTTCTTCTGAGGTGGGAGAGGCCATGAAGGAGACAGGCAGATCCTGGACCAGCGGCTGGGCTTCTGCTCCGCTCGGGGTCATGATTAAGGTTACCTGCATGAACACAAATATTATAACCTATATAATCTTTCACAATCAGAACCACAAACCAGAGATATGATGCTTGTGTCTAACCTGTTTGGGTCCAGCAGCAGCCGTTGCTGTTGTGACCTGGCTGGTTAGCGCAGCGATGGTTGCCAGAGTGGTGATGGGCGTGGCTAGAGAGGTATTTGTGTTGGTGGCCGATCCTGCCACCGTGCTAGAGACACTTCCCGTTACCGACCCCAGACTGGACACACCTGTAGGAACAGGAAACACGCCACCCTAAGTCCATGCAATCATAATAATGGGCCAGCGGGAGCATTGAGTGTTTACCTGTTGGCGTCTTGACAACCAGTGTGGTAATTGCAGGTTTGATGCCAGTGGTGCCTGGTGACACTAGTCTGACTCCGCCTTTCGGAATAGTCCTGAGGATGGTACCTGGCTCCCCTGTAGCCCCTTTCAACACCAACTGGACACAGCAAAACAAGTCAAGTCACATGGGCTGTGTGAGATGCCCTATTGACTCCATTATAGTAACAGGGAATGTCTTACCTGTGTGACACCTTGATGGCCCGCTGAGATTTTGGGGACCGTGGTCATGATTTTCCCAGCAGCCCCTGAGGTCACCACCTTGGTGGTGAGTATTGTGATTGGCCTTCCTGTTGGGGGAGGTGCTTTAGTCAGGTGTGCGCTCGTGAACTGAAATATGGGTTTTAGTTTTTTTTTTTTTTTTTTTTTTTAATGTAACAAATGAATGCCACACCGTAATCTTTGCTCATAGTAGGGCTGTGCTATAAGACTGAAAAGTATATCACCATATAAGTATTTCATATTAGTCGATATCCATCAATATTGAATTTCCCCCCACCTTTTTTTACGACTGAAAATAAGGATCCGAAGAAAAAAATACTAAAAAACGATATTTTTCACCAGATCACCGGATTAGCTGAAAGTCACGTGAACGGCCTCGATTTCCGATCATGTGCTCGGATCGGGACATCCCTACCAAATACTGTATTTAAATTAGTTTATTTGGGTCTCAAAACTACATACTGATGTTACAAGTCTCCTTATGTGTACTCCACAAGCCAAATGAAATAATGCGGCTTATTGCTCATCTTGTCCAGATCACTCCTTGTAAAAAGACTGAAATTGGAATGGCACTAACCTGGTGAAATAACATTTCTTAAAAACCTTTATCTTTTTTTTTCTTTTCTTTTCTTTTTTTCACCTGTCCCGCCCTGCAGTGCAGACAAAGGGATGGTCTTTATGATGGTGGCACCAGGTTTGGTTATAACGGAGCCAGCCTGCGGGCTGCTGAGCACAGTGGTCTGTTTGCCGTCTGCAGAGGTCACCAGCTTCAAGATGGTTCCAGTTGGGAGGGTGCCCTTTGCCTAACGCACACAAACATTGTTGGAGCGCACTTGGTTGCTAACGGCAACACTAGTCTCTAAGTAGTACCTGCAGGATCTGCGCAACAGAGCCGCTCGCTGTCTGACCAGTCGCACTTTGGACAGGTTTAGTCTGCACCACAGACATCACCTTTCCCAGGTTGCTGATCTGAAAAAGCAAAAAACGTATGATATCACTTGACTGACCAACATAACCAAGATCACAGACCTACCAAATTTTTGGCATACGCACACGTCTTTCACTTCACTTTAAGTACTAAGCACAAATCTGATTGAGTGACTTGAGGGTAGTTAAGAGCATAAAATCACAAATATAAGCACTAAAATTTACAAAAAAGCTCAATCCTAAACAACTGAATTATAATATAGGAATGAAGGGAATAGCCGTAACCTCACTCATCCTGGTAAATATTAAGAATCTGACATGATTGATTAATGTTCTTCAATGTTTCCCTTTTTTTACTGCTCCACACATGGCCATGCTCTACATTTGTTATACGGAAACAATAGAAATTCACAAGCTTTGTGTGTTCCTTTTTGCGCTACAAATTGTACCAGTAAAGATCAAAACACGTAAAGCTTTACAAGTTTGAGTTGAGCATTAAGTGAGATCACTCACCAAAGCACCACCCGCTCCCACTCCCAGTGGGCTGTTAACCAGTGTGTAGGTCTTGGTGACTCCCCCTACCACCGTGGTGACCACCTGAGTCTGCGGGGAGACCATCACTGCTCCAGACTTGTGCACTGTGATAATTGGTCGGCTGCCTGCCCCGGGGCTTGAGACAACAGTTGCTCCGCCCACCTGAGCAGCAGCTGTTTTCAAGATCCGAGTTGGAGGGTTGCTGACGTGCTAGGACAGAGTGCTAATGTTGGACTGCGTTTGCTCATGTCACGTGTACTTCATCTATATGAAGCGTACCATTGTTACAGGATGGCTGCCGGATCCAGGGCTGACTGCCCCTACTGGTACGTTGAGCACGGTCGCTGTGGCAGGCGGGATCTTACGGGTTGCTGCAGCTGCTGCTGCCAGCGCGGCCATGCCACTCATCTGAGGACTGCTGCCGACTGGCTGAGCCCAAACAAGAAGCAGGATGTCAGTTTATTCCTCATGCAGAGATGCCTACCCTCTCACGGACATCCTGAATATTTTGTGAGGAACTGGGTCTGGGCTAGCCAGTCTAATACTGGGCTAGTGAAGTGTTGCTGGTTTGGCTTGGTCTGACGCGCTGGCGGCTTGTTTGCTTGATATCTGATTGTGTCCGTCAATAGAGAGTCCATAAGCCATTTGCAAAAATAAGTAGTTTATTTGTCACTTTCCAAGAATTAAAATCTGTATAAAACATATCGCGTCTATAAACATAAATTCCGCCGCACGAAGCGGTCAAAAACCTGTATGCCTTTCCCAGTCAACACCTGTAGACTGTTTCTTTCTCCTTTCTTGTATACGCTTAGTGACAGCGCCACACAGTACTCCAGACTAGTACATACAAACATTTGACCCATTTGGCTTCAATACACCGGCCCCTAATTGGCACAAACATGACAATTCTCAAAAGTATTTCACAAACAAACCAAAAAAAGAAGCATTTTCGAAATAATTAGATCCCATAGCCTAGGCATAATTTAGAAACTGGTCTTTCAATATTACTGTATTTGACTTAGATCTTAATTTTGCGGATCTCACTAGACCATGAGCATCTGCATAGAGGTCCAAGACTCTCCCCAGAGGCCAGGATCCCCGTGGAGCAGATGGATCCATAATGGTCACGATGTCTCCGACAGCTAAACTCCTTTTCTTATCATACACACTTTAGACCTTGTCCTTACTTTTGGTCTATTGCTCTCAAATTTGAACGTTTTGTACAATGTGCTTTCTGATCACATGACTGTGTTCTTTGATGTAATATTTTCCAGTACTATCAGAGCCATGGCTAGTGAGTCCAGGTGCCGTTTTTTAACCCCCTCACTGCTAGTCAGTTCTCTGATGCCTTTGATCAGCTCTGTGTTCCCTCTTCAAACACAGAGAAACTCAGCACTTGGTTCCATTCATCTTGCCTTTAATATTTTGGACTCCATGGCTCCATTAAAAAATATGCTGAAAAAATTTGACCATGGGTTAATGAGAGCACTTGCGCAGCTAAACGCAGGTGGAAAAAACACAGGCTGCAGGTCTCTTATCAAATCTTAAAGAACCGCTGACATCGTTACCAGAGAAAGGTGAAGAGGTCCAAGACAGACCACTTGTCACATCTAATTCAGGCAAATTGCCAAAATCCACATGCTCAATTTAAAATGATCGACTCCGAACTGCTTTTGACTGTATGTAAAGTGCTTTGTTACAGCTTTAGCTGTTATGAAATGCGCTGTATAAATAAAATTGTATTGTATTGTATTCCATTCCACTTCTGTCTTTGCTGGAGCAATGGTAAACATTCACGAACCCAACTCTTACAAAATAAATCAGCAAGGTATTGTGCTTTCTTCCACCTCCTTTTTCCATACTGATCCTCCGACGTAAAGACTCCAGGCGGAATTGATGGTGTCCCTCTGAGCAGGAGAATGTGATTGGGCGTAAGCAGCTCCAAGTCATTGGGGTCATCTGACAGTTTGCTAATTGCTCTATTATTCAAGATAGCTTCAGCCTCACATAACACTGCTGGCAGTCCATCATCATCATCAAGGGTCTGTTGGCGTAAAAGAGAGCTTAGGACCCTTCTTGCTAAGCGAATCATCCTCCCCCACACACCACCAAAATGGGAGGCTGCAGGTGGGTTACAAGTCGAGCTAGACCGATATGCTTTTTTCAGGGCCAATACTGATTATTACCATATTTTCCGGTCTACAAGTCGTGTTTTTTCATAGTTTGGCCGGGGGTGCGACTGGAGCGACTTATGTGTGTGTGAAATTATTAACACATTATTACCTGCATATCATTTCACGTTATTTTAACCCACATAAAGAAACAAAGATAAATCCTAAAAGCTATTAAAATGCATGAATAATTTAAACGGTTAAAATTCAATATTGTGTTAAGTAATTCAAATAGTATGATAAAAAGACAATTTGACTAGGGATGGGAATTTCGACTAATTTGCCTGCCGACTAGTCTTAAATTTTATTTGCGACTAGTCGACTAGTCTGTAAGCAAGAAAATTTGAAATTTAATACATATTGAATTCAAAGTTTCAAATGCAAATGTTTTGTGTATTTACAGTAGGAGCTATTTCAGCCCAAACATTAAGGCCAGTTTGTTAATTTAAATTGTACTGATGTAACAACAACTCACTGAATTAAAGTTGAACAATTGAAAGAAAAATACATTTCTCATACATTTGCCAATGCAATGCATGGCATTTATTATGAATAATGTAATGAGTAATGGTACTGACTCCCAGTCCAGCAGGGTCTCATTCGTGATGTTAGGTGCATTATCATGCACACAGGCGACGACTTTATTTTGTCGTGTCACGTACCCATCACACTCCACAGGAGAGCAGCCAAGTTTTCAGCTGTGCGTCTTTCCTCCAAGGCGCATGAAGCACACAGCTGCGGTAATGTCCTTCGTCCACATACGTTATACACGTCATAGTCATGTAAGACTCGGTGGCTATGGACGTCCATCCGTCTGCAGTTATAGCCACATAGCTGACGCGCTCAAACGCTCGTAGTATCTACTCTTTCATTTGGATATGGCTACTCTCGAGTTAGGGCGTTATTGTTTTGCGACGTGGCACCCCGTAGGTACTCAGGCTTGATATGAAGCATTAATTTTTCAAACCCTTTGCCCTCAACAAAAGAAAGCGGCAGCATATCGCGTCATTTTACAAATTAGTTGGGTAATCTTAGCGGTGCGGTGAGCATGACTGCGTCAGTCCGGCCGCTCTCATGCTCGTCTGTCTGGCCCCGCCGCTGTGTGGTTTCTCATCGCTCCGGGAGAATGGTCTTAAGCGAGTTCATGCTTACAAGGCCTACAGCCGACCTTGTTGTCATCTGCTGCATCAAAATACTGCCAAACGGTGCCGTTGTTTTTCGTGGTAGCTGCCTTTGACACCTTCAGAATTTACTTTTCTAAATATTCTTCCCCAAACCTAGTGTCCCCGCCCCCTACTATGTGTGCGTGTGGGCGGGGGGGGAGCAATTCTCTCTGTTGGTGCTCAGTTTGATGACAGAGGCAGAGGCGTGAGGAACAAGATGCGTGATAGAGCGGATGCAGCGTTTAACCGACTAGTAAAATACTAAACGTTTAATAAATCGTAGACGGTTAAACGACTAGTCTCGCACATCCCTAAATTTGACTGTCTATCAATCCAGCTATACAAAACAGTGTACTGTTCCTTTAAAAGGCGCAGTGCACAGTCTTGCATCATCAGCCAGCCAGCCACCCACACACACACACACACACACACACACACACACACCCACACACACACACACGCACGCACGAGAGCGGAGGAGAGAACGACTTATATTCCAGTGCGACTTATATATTTTTTTCTTCTGTATTATGCATTTTATGGCTGGTGTGACTTGTATACCGGAGCGACGTATAGTCCGGAAAATACGGTAGTAGTCAAGGAGGACGATAACAGATATTTGGAGCGATATTAATATTAACTGTATTTTTCGGACTATAAGTCGCTCCGGAGTACAAGTCGCACCAGCCATAAAATGCATAATAAAGTGGAAAAAAACAACAACATATAAGTCGCACTGGAGTATAAGTAGTATTTTGGGAGGAAATTGTGCGCTTAGTACACATCATTTCCACCGAGCTACGATGCTACATGTAGCATACAACAAAGTTACGGTAAGATAACTTTAAACACACCAAAACAGTTGTAGATCGATTAAATAAGTCTTTTATTTATCCCCGACCAGGTAGAATGTTTCCAAGTCTCCAAAAGTATTAATGTATTCGTTCGTAATTATGTCTTTGTCTCTGTGCTGAGTGGGCTCCTCCTTACGTGTGTGGCTGCATGATGCAATACCCCAGCCAGAGGCAGGCAACTGCCTGTTTGTGGTCCATTCTTGTTCAACCATCGCCTGTAGGTAACTTAGACAATTGTGTGTAATGAGCATGCAACATTTATATAGGAGCTGAATTGTGGCTGATTGTACTGTGTTGTTGACTGAACATACTAATCGCTATCGCTAATGCCAATAGCGGTTGCTAATCGTTAGCATGTCTGCCTGTTTGTGGTTCATTCTTGTTCAACCATTGCCTGAAACTAACTTAGACAATTGTGTGTAATGACATTTATATATGAGCTGAATTGTGGATGATAGTAGGTTGTTGACTGAACATACTAATCGCTATCGCTAATGCTAATCGTGATTGCTAATCGTTAGCATAGGCTCATCTTGTTCATGTCTATGAAAATACATGTGTATGTAATGCATAGCTTGATAGTATTTTCTGTTTCTTGTGCAGTTTCACAATATAAACAGGCAACTTTGCTGCACACCTAGAGTCTGTGTAGTTTGTTTGTGAAGCTGTTTGGATAAGCTGGCTTCCTCGACTAGCAAGGCCTGTTAGTTTAGCAAAATATTAGACTTCAACCGTTTAAATTATTCATGCATTTTAATAGCTTTTAGGATGTATCTTATGTTTCTTTATGTGGGTTACAATAACATGTGAAATGATATAGAAGTAATTGTCATGGCTGTTAGTGCTGACTTGTATTTATGATGTTTTGTCTCCCTCTGCAGGCGCTTTAGCGCTAAAGCCAGTCAGCACTAGCAATCCATGACAGTAATGTGTTAATAATTTCACACATAAGTCGCTCCAGAGTATAAGTCAAACTATGAAAAAAACCCTGTGACTTATAGTCTAGAAAATACGGTAGTAAAAAGGGGAATAATTGGCATCAAAATCTAAAGAAAAATTTACTCTCAGCTCTGTTGTAACGTCTTTAAGCATGTTTATTGAACAATGTTTCAGGTTTTCATAATGTTGATTTTTAAAAAATCATTAAGAAATTTTTGACAGTATACATCTCTGTTGTAAAATTCTCACAAAAAGTTCAGGAAGTACCCAGGGTTGTCAGCATGTCTTACAAAAGATAAATCAAAACTTAAACAATAGCTCCATGTAGTTTTCTACAGTAAACGACAATTTAAAAATGACAAATGTTAAACTTTCACATTTTTGTTTGGATTTCCACTTTTAAATTGATTTATTATCGGCCAGCAAAGTTTTAAAAAAGGCTGATGCCGATATTCGTCAAAAAGCCAAATATCGGTGCCGATAATCGGCCCGGCTGATAATCGGTCCATCCATAGTTAAAAGTCCAATTAACACCAACCTGAGCAAGATATCCTGTTATCTTTTCCTGATCCAATTTGGCTAGAGCTTCCATTAGCTCTCGCTCTGCTCCCACAAAGTTTGTTCCATTGTCGGACCATAGATGCTGACCTGTCCTCTCCGACTCATGAAACGTCTAAGGGCATTTATGCATGCATCGGTATCCAACGTAGATGCTACCTCCAGATGAATGGCTCGACTTGCCATGCAAGTAAATATAACGCTGCATCTTCTACAGCAGGATATCCCTCATTTTACTTCAATTGGACCAAAATAATCCACCCCAGTGTTGGTAAAAGGCTGGTCTAGTAAAATCCTTGCTGCAGGTAAATTTGCCATCTTTTGTTGTAAAGGTTGACTATTGTAGCGCTTACAAATGCAGCACTCTCCAATGATGTTTCTTATGGCAGAGCTGCCCTTTGTGATCCAAAACTTTCTTCTCACCGATGATGAAGTGTGAGATCGTCCAGCGTGTCCAAGGCTTTGGTGAGCGTGCTTAAGAATGAGGCTTGAGATATGCTGGTCTTTCACAAGGATGATTGGATGCTGAGCTTCCTCGGGCATCGCACCTTTTATCTAGCCTGCCTCTAACTCTCAACAGCCCATCCTCTAAGGTAGGGTCCAAATTATAGATGAGACTAAGGCGGCTCACCTTTGAACCTCTTGCAAGAGCCTAAATTTCCAACTTGAACTTCTGATGCTGACAGTCACGGATGATGATGAATTTCAGAGTTTTGTCAATGCTCCAGTGACCAAATGTGTCCTTGTGGCTTTCTGGTGGCCTTACCACTAGTGTTGTTCCAATGCCATTTTTTGGCCCCGATACAGATTCCAATATCCAGCTGTGCGGTATCGGCCGATGCTGTACCGATAGAAGACTTTTGGAAAAAAAATAAAAATATAAAATAAATAAAATAAGATATATGTGTGTGTATGTATATATATATATATATATATATATATATATATGTGTGTATGTATATATGTGTATGTATATATATATATACGCATATATATACATATATATATACATATATACATATATATATATACACATATATATATATACATATATATATACATATATATATATATATATATATATATATATATATATATATAGATCATGATGACGTCATGTTTTATGTCAATAAATTCAAACTATTGTGCAGAACACATTTATACTTTCACAGTTTGAAGTGGACAAGAGTAGTAATGTGCATTTGCATTTTGGTGGCGATCGGTCACCGTTTTAGACAACAGAACTTGACAAAGCGGGCAATATTACCAAGCATGCCTTCCTCATGTGGCTTAGACCTGAGACCAAAAACATAACATAAGCCACACCCCTTTTTGGGGCGTGGAAATTTGTTGTAAACCTAATCACAAAAAAAAAACCTTAAATCACTTCAGAGTCTTTTGAGGTGGGCATTTTGGTACTAATGATGACGTCATGTTTTATGTAAATAAATTCAAACTATTGTGCAGAACACATTTATACTTTCACAGTTTGAAGTGGACAAGAGTAGTAATGTGCATTTGCATTTTGGTGGCGATCGGTCACCGTTTTAGACAACAGAACTGACAAAGCGAGCAATATTACCAAGCATGCCTTCCTCGTGTGACGTAGACCGCTGAGACCGAAAACATAACATAAGCCACTAATCACAAAAAAAGGCCTTAAATCACTAAAGAGTCTTTTGAGGCGAGCATTTTAGTACTAATGTGGTTTTTACATGCAAACCTATTATATAGGTGCCAATGTTAAGCTCACCCAAGTGTCCCTTTAAAGCCTGGAGCGCTGTTGCGTCTTTCTACCCTTAAAGCCTGGAGAGCATATACGTCATGAAGGATCTGAATCTATATGAATGGCTTTATATTAGCCAACAGCTTAACCAAAAACCAAATTGGGAATTACACATCTCATAATCAGTTCAAAGTCTCAAGAGTCAGCGTGCCCTGATCTGAGCACAGGACCAGCAGGTAAAGATCAGCCCCATAGGCAGGGGCAGCCAGGGAGGAGACCACCAACCCACATTATGTTTAGATTTTGAAGACAGTATAAATGTGAGGGCTGCATGTTAAACCGCGCCCCTTTTCTGCCCTCACCCGTCTCGGGTGAGAGCATTCGCGAGGATGGAAAAGCTGCTCAGATCTGATCATTGTATGATTCCTGAACTTCAGAGATGGTAAAGAAAACTGACAAGAAAATTCAATCGATTTGTATGAGTCTTTATTTATATTGGATACCTTCTTGAAAGATAAAACAAACATGCATTGAGTAAGTAGTTGTTTTGTAAATTGCTAATTGGGCTTATGGACTCGAGATTTACAAAACATCCCAACAATCAGTTTCTTTTTTTCTTTTCTTTTTTTTTTTACACAATTTTTGTTCTCTTAAGCAATGAAATACATCAGAATATACACGTGACGGTGTCGTGAGCCCGCAGAGGATGTTCTGGAATTCTTTCAAGTCATAATGGCGGACGCCATCGATCACGGGAGCTTTGAAATGAGTAACGGCAGTGATATAGACGATGAACTTGTGGACTTGGAACCAGTCGAACGTGATATATGGTTAAGATGTATGTTTGTAGACAATGACAATATCGACGTCTTTGTAACAAAATAGAAGATGGTAATTACCACTCGATTTTTAAAATTAAAAATAGTGCTTCTCTTGCACTTACACTTTGTTTTTACATCTTCGATTGAAACAGTAAAGATCAATAAACTCGGGCCTGTGTGCGAGCCACATGTCTAAGGTCTCAAAATCTTTTGAAATTATGTTTCTGTCTGCTACAGGGGCTGAGATATTAATTATTTTGAAGGTGTTGAATTTCTGGGAAAACGTCATGTTTTCAAGGGTAATTCCAAAGACGACGTTAGGTTTTGGGTAGCTGTTGAGCCAGGCGCTTTAGGCTTTAATGGGTTAAATTGCTAAATACAGCTTCTGCAAAACATAATGATATTTTATGACAATATTTAACAATAAAGAAAAAAAATTTGTATAGACTTACATAGATTTTTGGGAATGTTTATGGCATTTAAATATTTCTGCTGTTATTCCATAATGATGTGACATTTTGAGTTGCAGTAAGTACTGGTCTACCACTCCCAACTACTAGAGGAATCAGAATGAGAAGAAATGTATTTGATATTACATGTGACTGTGACGAAGTGTCATCCAGCGCGAGAAAAAAAAAACACGTCGTCATGACACCCATTCTCATACATTGGCCACTGTATTCAGAATAAAGTTGAATAGCAAAACCGCAATTTACCGAAAAGTGCATTTTCCCACTCATTCACCGCTGTGATATGTAGACTTGTGACTTTATTCATGTTTGGGTGTATACTGGCGTCACACTAGTAAGACGCCATCATTTGTGCAACATGCCTGCCATGCAACAGGCTAGTTATGAATGATGCGGACTACAAGCGTGTAAACTGAATGGTAACCGATCATCCAGGATGTCACGTTTGACTTGCTCGCTAAAGTGCTGAGTGCGTGTTGCGTGAGTGAGTACGTGTCGATTGTCGACCGACAATACGGTTGGCGCGCATGAAAACACTGATTCCAAAATTTTCGGAACAAACAGTCTTTACTGAGATGCCAAGCGTTCGCATCTCTGCTTATGCATGTCAGAACAACACCAATAGAAAGGTCTACTTACTGTGGCTTGTCCAACTTGAGCAGGTACCATCATCTGAACACGTGAAGGAAGTGTGGTCACAGCAACTTTTGGCGTGGCCTGCCGCCCTGTGACGATGGAAGCCCCACTTGTGGCTCCTTGAGTGGCCACTTTCAGGACAGCTGTAGAAAGAATAACCTAGTTCAAGAGGAGTCAGTGGCACCTGCTCTATTTGCTTCAACTGTAATAGCCTCAAAAAGTTCTCATATTAGTGAATAAATAAATTGAATAGAGTCAAGTCACATAGGCCTGAAACAAACAAATAACACTCACACTGTATTCTGGCTTCCTTACATGTTCCAAAAGGATACTGTACATGTTAGGTTCATTAATGCCTCCAAACTGTCCTAAACTGGTATAAGACTGTGACTCAGTGTGAATGCTTGTTTAAGAACATGTGCCCTGTGATTGACTGGCCACTAGTCCAAGGTGTATCCATCTCTTGCCCAGTTCAGCTCACCAGGGACGAAGAATAGAAAAAGTGGTAGAAAATTGATGGGCCGATGTTATTCAAAACCAAAAAGTAACTCAGAACTAGGGATGGGAATTTGCCCGCCGACTAATCTAAAATTTTATTTGCGACTAGTCTATAAGCAAGAAAACTTGAAATTTAATACATATTGAATTCAAAGTTGAAAATGCAAATGTTTTGTGTATTTACAGGAGGGGCTATTTCAGCCCAAACATTCAGGACAGTTTGTTCATTTAAATTCTATATTTATATTTATTTTAATAAATGTATTTGTATTATTTTTCACAAGAGCTTTATTTTTGAGATGTTCAAGACAATACAATAATGCAGCTGTTACTGAAAGCATGCTACTGAACACCAATTGATTGGCTAACCTTTTCTTGCTTTAGAAAGAAAATATATATGACAAACAACGCTGCATTTTAAGGGCAAGCAAGGAAAGTCTATCTAATCTAAGCAATTTGTGTAATCATATGGTACCTGATGTATCTGTATGTACAGTAGCTGCTGCTACACATGATATAAGCTAAATATTAGCTAGATATGTGCATTTGTATGTTGAACTTGTTGGCTCAATATTGCAATTAGACGTATTTAGCCGATTCTGACTTTGGGTCATGAGCCGCATCGAGGCCGCGTCGGCCGAATGAGCCGGCCGGGCCGGCCCGAATTACCAACCCCGCGAAGGGCGATTGCTGCCACCGCGGTGCCCCAGCGGCCGCTGCAGCTGTGGAGATCTGTGGGAAGGGCCCGCCCCGCCCAGAGTGCCACCACCGCTGCCCACGCTTGCCGGCCGGGACGAGGAGCTGAACGCGACTGGGGGCAAACTAACGTGCTATTGTTGCTACGCAGCTTGCGGCAGGAGCCCGAGGCTGCCTGCCGCACGTGGTTTCTCATCGCTCCAGGAGTGTGGTTGTAAGCGTGTTTATGCTTACAAAGCCTACAGACGACCTTGTTGTCATCTGCTGCATCAAAATACTGCTAAACGGTGACGTTGTTTTTCGTGGGAGCTTCGACATCTCTTTTCTTCCCCAAACTTAGTGTCCCGGCCCCTACTATGTGTGCGTGTGGGCGGGGGAGAGAGGAGCAATTCTCTCTCTTGGTGCTTGGCTTGTTTATAGAGGCAGAGAGACGTGAGGAACAAGATGCGTGATAATGCAGTGTTTAACCGAATAGTAAAATACTAAACGTTTAATAAATCGTAGACGGTTAAACGACTAGTCACGCACATACCTATTCAGACCAACTTACCTGGACTTTTGGCAGTAGCCAATGGGTTTGCAGATACAGCTACTGTGGGGGAGGGGACTAATGTGATGTGGGGGGTTTGGTTTGTCAGACTTGGTCCAACTGGGGCAGAGCTCTTGAGAGAGTTGGCTCCTGCGGCAGCTGCGGAGACAGCCGCGGTTGCCGACGTGGCGGGAATGTCGTACTTCTGTATCTGCAGCAGGTAGGTGTCAGCGGTCTGCGACGGTCCCCAGCTCACCTCTAGAGACGATGTGTTGGCTCGCACCAGCTGGACCCGGGAGGGAGCACTGGGACGCTCTGAGGACACACAGGTGGGTCTAGTTCAAACAATTGAGAGAAAGGTGGATTGCCTCTAAATGGAAACCAGTCACCCACCTGTCTCCAAGTACCAAAGGTCCTTGCAGCACACCTGGTTGTTCCAGGCCTTCCTATATCCATCCCTCCCGCTCCAGATATAAAGTCTAGAGTTGATGGCCACGCTGCAGTGGCCGGCGCGAGCTCGCGGAATGTTTTCCTCGATGCTGTCCATCTGCACCATCTCCCAACATAGCGTGTCTGTTCACACAGATGGTCATTATATCTTATTAAGGTGAAACACTTGAGTCTGCTTTGGATTGGTTATACCTGCTCTCACACACAATCAAAGGACGCGTGTTTGTGGGGGGGTCAATGTGCTTTTTTTTTTTTTTTTACCAAGATTGAGGCAGGCCAGTGTGTTGGTGCACTTCCACTCCTTCTCATGGGTTGCTACTTTGATATCATCCATCAGTAAGGGAACCCAACCACCGAACACATACATCCTGACAGATAGGTGGAGAGGGTGAGACAAACAGATGGTTGAGGTGAGACAGAAACAAAACTCATTGGAGCAAAGCAAGCCAACCAGATGTTTGAGCCACGTTACTTGTTATGGACAGTGGTGGCCGAGTGCAGGCTACGAGGAAAGGGGGCAGTCCCACTGAGCGCTGGTTTGCTCCAGACGAGCGAGTCTGTGACATCAGGACAGGTATTTATTTTCATTGCGCATTCATCACATCATTGTGGGTATTATTGTGGAACCGGTCTCACCGATGTCGAGCACCCACAGGTCACCCAACCGGCAGCCGCTCATCCCCCCGTAGATAATCAGACGGTTGCCTCGACAGCCGCTTGACACCACAGCCGTGTGACTCTCTCTGGGTGGCGGCGCCTGCCCTGACGTCACTGGAATGTCCCAGCTGACCATGCTGGAGCCCTGACGCAGCTCCAAGGAGTAAAGGTCATTCAAGTACCTGAGGAGAAGTCCGAGGTCACCCTGGTGTTGTCGGTTGACTTCTGATGGGCTGCGCTAATATGACATCATTCAAAGATCAACAAACACATCTGAGGATGACCGAATCACGCTTCTTACCTGGGAATGTTGTTCTTGGGGTCTTCACTGTCATTGGCCAGTCCTCCAAATAAGAAGCAGCGACTTCCAATCAGAGAGAAGCTGTGACCGAGACGGGGGCAAGGAGGCGGGTTGTTCTTAGGAGCCTTTGCTTTCAAACGCTTCCATTCCCAGCGACTGGCCTGATGGGGATGTTTATTGTTCATATCACACAACTGTTTCCACATGATAAGGGATGAGTACTACTACCCCGTACTACACTGGCCCTGAGGTTGAATTTTTAAAAATTGTTGTATTAATAAGCTCTACGCTCAACGATTCTGTTAACGATCTTGGAGAAATTACAACATTTTCGATTCATTTAGGGCAGTGTGAACGTTATTTTGCAACTTCTAACTCTCTGATCTCGTTTATAACCAACGGTAAAATTAATATATTCCTCTAAGATGCATGTTCACAATCAGAGTCGAGCCATCCGCCCCACTGCAGCGCCATGTGAGAGAGGCATGCTGTGTCGTCATTACACAACATGATACGTAGTGTTATATAAAAATGTCCATCATGCTGTATAACTAGGGATGTAACAATTTATGGATAATCAACATAAATGCTTAAAATATGCATCTATGTAAAAATAGAAAAGAATCGATTCTAAATGTTAACAAGCCGCTCTCTCATCATGCCCACATGCAACGCACATGAGCAGTAGTGGTAATCCGGGTCA
The DNA here is from genome assembly GCF_054856515.1 of Filicampus tigris. NCBI lineage: Eukaryota > Metazoa > Chordata > Actinopteri > Syngnathiformes > Syngnathidae > Filicampus > Filicampus tigris. The sequence goes on from NC_141217.1 coordinate 1,694,259, forward strand.
TGCATGATGTAAACAGATGGATTGTGGGTAATGGTGTCATGGCATTAGCAACACAGTCCAAAGTACGGGCACATTCACAAAATTACTTAAAACAATGTAAATCTTTTCATAGCAGCACGGTGGTGATAAACGAGCATCTAAAAAGTAAGCACGTTTTGGCTGATGCCCGATCTCATTTCTCACATTGGGACAGTCGTTTCTGGAAAATAGCTGGAGTTAGCACACAGACTCCTGTGAGCCCCGTTTCTGATACAACATCGCACGCATGTCCTGTTGTGGTAAGTTCGCTAACATATTGTAGCGTCTACTTCCGATTATGGAGGAAATAGTCAACAAACTGACGTTTATTAAAAACCAAAACACAGTCGTTGTATACCCGCGGTTGACATCAAACAGCGAGAGCCTCTCTTGCTGACCATGAGTACCTCACTGAGAGCACGTACCGAGTGTTGCGTTTGAAACTCGGAAATCACACCATTATAAGTTAACGCAACATGACCTATTTTCCACAAACCCTTAATGGCAACACCTAACAATAAAATACATAGGTCATTACTAATTTAGAGTGCTAAAAAATTATGTTCCTCCTAATTATTAACGTTTTTTTTCCATTCCGGGTGCATACCACATTTTGAATGTGTAGATCATGTTATGCATATTAAAGATGCAAAACAAAACATTTTGGATTAAAATTAAAGTGAAAGTCAACGCAACCATTTTTTCCCCTAGAGCATATACTATGCAAGCCCACTAGTTGAAACGGGGCATTCTGATAAATATTGCGTTTGTGAAATAAGTGTTAATCCACTCGTTTTCAGCCATCTCTGGGGCCGGCCATTTAGTCTTCTGTAGACTGAAAATGACATCACAACTGCTCACAACGACCAATCACGGTTCAGGAAATAGGTCAGCCGTGACTGGTCGTCGTGAGCAGTTGTGATGTCATTTTCAGTCGACAGAAGACAAAATGGCCGCCCCAGAGATGGCTAAAAACAAGTGCATTTTGCTGCTTAACTTGTACTCCACAAACTTAAAATTAATCAGAATGATTAATCAGTTTTCAACTAGTTACCTGCTGGGAGCATGTTCTTGAAAAAAATATGTTTGGGTTGACTTCCGCTTTAAATAAAAACAAACTTAATGTGCTTAGTTTTATTTAGCACAGTGCTTTTCCCTAGGTTTACTCATGATTTCACTCTCTTCTACGTTAAAAAGAAAGGCTAGGTGCCCAAGAAAAGTTAAATATGTCTACAAGTAGTTCTTTTTTGTATTCATAGGTGGTTTCATATTAGCATGACTCAGCATAGTGTATAGTTTTTGGTTCCATTTTTAAATGCACCAAACATTTACAGCTAAAACCACAGTAGCTAAGGCCACAGTATCGCCTTCAATTTTAATTCCTCCATCATTTATACATCATTTGCAGGGCCAAATGATGTGGTCTGACCACGACCCTCCACCCTTGACTTGGGTTGTACCCTTCCGGCTGCAACCCTCCAGCCATATACATAAACATTTTCGTCCGCCGCCCCATTCCGCCCCCCCGACCCCCCCCAAAAAAATAAATAAATAAAAAAACGATCGTGATTGACGTCGCTGCGGGAGGGACGCTAACGGCAGAGGCTTTTTAAAAATCATTAGCTGGCTAATTTACTATTCGAACCCGCTGTGGACACGCTTCAAATGCGCCAGTGGTATTTACCCAACTGTGTGCTTCCTTGCATTGCGAGCACCGGGGTTGGATTTGTCGTATTGTATAATTAATTATTATTATAATTATTATTAATTAAACAATACCACAATCCCTATAACAGCAGTTGTCGCTCGCGCCGACGCGGGAGTAGAAAGAAGCCTAAAAAGAAGCCTTTCACAGAATAGGCCGAGATGATTTTTGGGCGCCTCGCGAGCACGTCATACGCATGAGGGCCGATTAGTGGGCCGGACTAAAATCAACTTCCGGCCATGCTTAGTTCAGCCATTTTTAAAAATTTGTCACCCCCCACCCCTCCACCCAAAAAAATGGGCATCCGGCCGGGCCGGAGGGTCCGACCGGTCCGGCCCACGGACGGACTGCCCAGCTCTGACCATTTGTACATACAGATAAAGAACTGATGCTGTAAGGCAGTGTTTTCCAAACTTTTTTGAGTCAAGGCACTAGGGGTGTAACGGTACACGTGGGTGTATTAATACGGTATGGTCTACGGTTTCGGTATGGCATGTTCGGTTTGGTCCACTTATTAGCGCGAGCTTACGCACGGGTGCTATTGACTGTTGCACGCTGGAGAGGAGGGCGGCGGCACTAAAGAGTAGCAAATGAATACGCAAACAAGCCAGAACTCGAAGGTCCCCCCGTACACTCCGATTAGTTCACTAATTGTGACTACTGTTGGTGATTAGTTCACTAGCAATATAATAGTTTGTGGCAGCCCTACGTGAAACACTTGCACCAAATATCATTGCGTATTGCGTTTGTGCATGGCTGCCGCACCACACTAGCGCACAAAGACAAGCATGGTAGTGATTTAAAAAAACAAAAAAAACGAATCAAATCGAAAATCGGGAACTGAAAATCAAATCGGGGCTTGAGTGAATCGTTATATCTAGGGATATTCCGATTAGGTTTTATGACACCGATCATGCATGAGTGAGATCGGCTGATACCGATTCCGATCACATGGAATATCTGTATAATTTTCCATTTATTTATGGTGACTATACTGCGCTGTGACAGTAACGCATCATGCATAAGAAGCTGCAGCATGCGTGCCATACGCCGTCTGCTCGCCTTGACTTTATTCAATGCAGTGAGCCTCGTAAATTTACCATAGTCTCCCAATTGCTTGTTCTTCAAATCTCGGATTAAGTTGGTTGTGTTGAAACTTTTGGCCATGCTCCCCTCCGCGAGGTGCCTTTTCATGGCATATACAGTATTACAAGACGCAAACTCTACACAGCAGACAATGCTACGTTCACACCAGCTGCGGTGGGGTGATGCGGCGCGGCATGAACGACGCTTTTGGAGCGGAGGGACGTCGTCGCATATTAAACAAATCAACTTTTTTGCCATTTTGTCTCGGCAGCCAATCAGCATCGGGCATCTACATCGCACACAGCCAAACAGCGCCCTGTTCACTCGGTGGCTTTTTTAAATTATTTTTTTTACAGTTGCTCTGTTTGGCTGTGTGACACACCGCAGTGGACGGGGGACCTTCAAGTATGCCCGATGCTGGTTGGCTGCCACGAGGCGGAATGGCAAAAAAGTTGACTTGTTTATTAATACGCGACGACGTCTCAGTGCTCCAAAAGCATCATTCATGCCGCGCCGCAGCAACCGCGCCGGCCTGCGGGAACTACATTGACTCCAATTGAAACGGGCCGCAGAAATGCTCCCACCGCAGTTGGTGTGAACGTAGTAGCCTTGCCTATGTGGCGAGCAGAGGGGGAGGGACACAACACGGCTGTAGGCTGCAAAGAATGAGCTGTGGGTGATCGGATGTTTTGATCTGCAATAAAAGCCTTTTGATCGAATATTCCGATCACGTCATTTTTCACGAAAATCGGCCGATCATGATCGGCGCCCGATCAATCGGCGCATCCCTAGGTATAACCATATAGTTTTTATATTGTTATTTTGATGTGTGGGATGGGGCGACTGGTTAGCAGCACGTCCGCCTCTCAGTGCAGAGGTCACGGGTTCAATTCAGGGCCCCGGCTTTTCTCTGTGGCGTTTGCATGTTCTCCCTGTGCCTGTGTGAGTTTTCTCTGGGTACTCGGGTTTCCTCACACATTCCAGAACATGCACGGTAGGTTGATTGAACACTCTAAATTGCCCTTAGGTGTGATTGTGAGTGTAAATTGTTGTCTATATTTGCCCTGCCATTGGCTGGCAACCGGGTCAGGTTGTACCCAGCCCACTGTCAAAAGTCGGCTGCGATTGGCTCCAGCATGCCCTCGAACCTCGTGAGGACAAAGCGATTCAGATAATGGATGATGTGTGGCAGCGGTATTGGTGTAAGGGGGCAGCGACTCCACTGTCCCAGTTCCACCTACTCGGGATGTCGAACACGCACTACGGCTTGGCCGCAAAGTCAGCAGCTTTCAAGGCTCGGATTCTGAGAAGTGAGGTTTTATTTACGTACACTCACGCAACGCTGGCTGGCATACTTTACATAGGGTTAGCTCTGTTGATAGGAGCATAGCATCCAGGCGTTTCACTCTTTAGGTAAACTTGATTTCCACTCAATGCAACCGTTACACTAACGCACAAGTTTGGTTATTCTTGGTTTGATTGTTTGTTATGCATGGTGACCGGAGAGGGACGGAGGGATGACGTCGCTGCTCAATGCATGTTGTCACAAGCACAATCAATCATTGAAATGATGCATTTCACCTCAGTTTTTTGCAGCACAACTGCACGTTCCAGCCTTGCTGCTCTACACAAGTTTTCTTTTGTACTAAATGATCATTTACACAATGTTTAAAAGTGTAATAGTAATGCTAAAATAATTTCAATTTCTGTCAAATATTGTTGTTTAGTTATTTGACATTGTAGTTGCAAGACAAATACATTTATCAAAAAATAAAATAAAAGCAGTCTTACTTCTAATATTTTTGTTTTGGTGTTTATCTAAACAAAAAAAGTACAGATAATACCATTAAGGCACAAGATCAATAAGTAGTATCGTTTAGTGTAGTGGTATTGTTAAAATCTTATTGATACCCATCCCTAGACATGGTAGACCACCCCCCCCCTCCCAACCAAGCCTCGCTCACCTGCAGCTCATAGAGGTCGTTGCTATACTTTCCATATTCCACCATTCCGCCGAACACCAGTAGTCTGGTACCATCACACACAAAGCCATAAGCAGCACAGCCAGGTGGGATGTCCCCCCGCACAGCAGGGATGAACCACTGGTTGGTAGCTGTTCGTGGGGAGGTCAGACCGGAAGAAGCGGGGGCGGGGGTAAGGGGGGAGCGGGTACAACAAATTAAACCCATGGAGCTGTAAGAGGGCATGCTGGGAGGATGCATTTCATATTGGCTAACACAGTGCTTCTCAAATAGTGGGGCAGGACCCCCTGGGAGGGCGCGGTGCGATGCTGAGGGAGGCGTGTGTGATCATGGGAAACATGCTTTTTTTCCCGCCGTACTACAATAACGTGTAATTCCACTCCAGCAGTTGGCAGTGGCGCTCTAATTACCCATTGTGCGCAGCGAGTATTAACTCCACGGTGTAGGTTTGTTTTGCAACGAGCTGGCGATGTGAAGTGCAGTAAACAAACCCTTAGACAACATGAAGATTTTTTTAACAGGGATGAAAAGAAAGGCGCAGGGAAACGAAGATAGTGATTCAAAAGAAAGTCACCCGAAAGCAAAGACGCGCAAATATGACGAAGCATTATGTAGCGCTTGGCTTCTCTGTGACTACAGTGGGAGGCGACGAAAGACCGGTGTGTTTCCTGTGTCTAAAAATGCTGGCAGCGGACAGCATGAAGCCAAATAAATTAAGGTGCTGTTGCTGCACTGAAGACCAAGTACAGGTCCCAGCTAAACATTGAGCAGGAGCTGAGAGTTGCAGTATCATGCTTCAAACCTCGCTTTGAGAAGCTGTGCGCTGCAAAACGTGCTCATTGTAGCCATTAATTTTGGCTTCCTCATTTTGATAAAAAAAAAAAAAAAAAGTTTATAAAAAAAATCAGCACAAATTGTTTTATTCATTTTTGTTTTGTTGGTCAAAGTGTTTTATTTATTGTGCTCCTGAGTTAATGTTGCTGAAGTGAATTTGAATTTGTAATTTATTGATTTTGTTTAATTTTATTTCCAGCAGCAAATAGTGCAATAAGTCTGTCAAAAATGTTTACAGCTTAAAGAAGGATATTATCTTTTGAATTTCAGGCAAATTGATGCACTTAAAATCTTTTCTTTTACAGACTAATACAAATTGTTAATAAGGTTATTCTTGTAAATTGAACTATATCTCTTTCTTTTAGTTTTTTTTATGTTAACAAGGATACGATGTTATGCAGAGGTGTACCTATAACTATTTTATAGACAAATGCTATTTATAGTTGCGGCGGAGACTGGGTGGAGGGGTGGGGTCGCGAATTGTTTTCTTCTTGCTAGGGGGGCGTAACAGAAAATAATTGAGAAGCACTGGTAACAAGAAAAGCTTACAATTTCAAACTAGTCGTAATCACGTTTTTCTTAATCTTCAATATATATATTTTTTTAAATGCCATGTTCTGCATCTAGCAACAATATGAATTAACTTTTTTTTGCCTTCACATAAATGCGGAGCAATGATGTATGTTCGTCTGCAGAAGAGATGGGGCGTGTCTGTGACGTGCATCCTTTACAGTAAAACCCGCGATTTTTCTTGGACTTGCAGGCATAAGAACATGAATACCACGTACCACGAATACGAACGGGAGAGTTGGATTAATATCAGAAATCACCTTTGCGACCACAAAGCATTCAGCAATTAAAGTGGAAGTACCACAAGCGTCTTTAAGTGATTTACCTTAAGCTCCAGCACAAAACCCTATTCTATTGTCAGAAGAGTAAATGCTTACCCCCTGGCCAGTCGGTGTCGGTACAGTACCTGTGTTGTAGACGTGCAGCTCGTCCACGATGCCCTCGTTACCTCCACCAAACACCACCATCAGCTCCTTGATTGCCACAGCCCTGTGTCCGTGACGGGGCCGCGGCACAGGACCGCTCCAGCCCAGGACACGCTTCCAGCGGGGATGAAGCACCACTGCCTCGACTTCCATGTCGTTTCTGTCGGAGTCCACCATGAAATAGTCTTTGTTGGGGAGAAACCGAACGAAATGTTTGCCTTAGAGGCTCAGTTCGCTTCTGGAGCCGCTGTTTCGTTTTAGCTAGCTAACTAGCCGGCCAGTTTGATGTGGTTCGGCAGCTAACTAGGTGCTTTTGCTGAAGATTGCAAAGAAAAGATTTGTTGTTTACTCCAGATGTAGTCCCTTTGATACCACCTTGCAAATAAACTTCTTTGCCCAGCTCAGTCGTTTAAACTGTTTCACTGTGCTACTTACTAGCATGGCGAGTCGTCCGTATAATCGGCCATTTTCTGCCGGTGAAAACTGAGCAGTCGAGAAGTGAACACTGTAGCCGGGTGCTGCAGGTTCACATGAACACGAAGCAGACGCGCATATTCCGATCCAAACGAGTGCCTGAGCAGCGGCTATATGCACACGTGCGGCAGAGCACTGAGGAAGCAGAACACTGCAGTTAAAAATACATAGTGGCGCGTGTATGCGCCGGAATGAAAAGCGCCATTCTGCTGCTAACGGTAACCAAACCAAAGAGTGCGAGAGCATAGTCTCGGCGCAAAGTGAAGCACAGTGTAGGGTGCTCGCGGCTAACTGTTAGCCGCTAGCAACAAGCGGACGGCCAATCGCTGAATCCGTGGTCCACTCCACAGAAGCTCATTTGTCTCAGTAGTTTGGTTCGTACACGGTCACACATAAGAAAGGGCCGTCAAATGGCCGACTATCCAGTAGACTACAATTTAACTACAACACTAAAATAGTGTTGCACTACTAAACTGCTATGAACATAAGGTTTCCTTCTTGCTCTTATATTACTATGAAGAACGAATATCAACACGTCAATAGCACCAAACTTAAAAAATAAAAAATTATCACATTGATTGGCATTATTTATCAAGTTTTATATTTGATCTTATGTCCTGCATGTTGTAGCAGCAACGGGTATTTTTCTTCCGTGCAGCAGTTCCAGTATGCTATTACAGGTTAAAGGGATATTTGGGTGAGCTTAACATTGGCACTTATATAATAGGTTTGCATGTAAAAACGACATTAGTACCAAAATGCCCACCTCAAAAGACTCTGAAGTGATTTAAGTTTTTTTTTTGTGATTAGGTTTACAACAAATTTCCACGCCCCAAAAAGGGGTGTGGCTTATGTTATGTTTTTGGTCTCAGGTCTAAGCCACATGAAGAAGGCATGCTTGGTAATATTGCTCGCTTTGTCAAGTTCTGTTGTCTAAAACGGTGACTGATCGCCACCAAAATGCAAATGCACATTACTACTCTTGTCCACTTTAAACTGTGAAAGTATAAATGTGTTCTGCACAATAGTTTGAATTTATTGACATAAAACATGACGTCATCATGATCACCTCCACAAAATCAAAAATACCGTGGCGATTGCTCCTCCACTTTCACAAGCTGAAGCGGACAAGAGCATGAATGCGCACACAAACCCCAACTTCGGACATTTAGCGACGCTAAACTCGTGTCTCAGGAGGGAGGGAGACAGCGGCTTGCAGCAGGCAGATTGGAGCCCCCCACTTCCCCCCCTGGTTAAAGGTAGTATTGGGACAGTGGAAGTTTAGCAACAACTCGCTTCAGGCCGTTAAAACAAAAGGCGTTAGCACAACAACATTAGCTTCTTACTGTCTGCCCAGCGTGTGGAGGTGAAGATGAGCCTGTGTCTTCATGTCGCCTCGCAAGCAGTCGCGCACGGTGTCTCTGCATTTTGCTTGCAGCCCCCTTCTGCCCGAGTGAAGCGGCTTGAGAGTGACAAAAGCCCTTATCGAACAGCGAACAAAAAGCTCCAGCGAGGCTGACTGCACAGCCGAGAGTGTGGTCGCATTGGAACGTGCCATTTCGGCTGTTACCTTCCAAATTGGACGGCGCGTTGTAAGCCGAAAATCTGGGGCACTCCTCATCCAAATTAATGTGCACGTCTCATTTCCACTTCAGTCTCTGTATATATCCTGACTGGTGTTTAATGCCTCGCCCGTCCTAACCGGGATCAGCAAAGATGCAGTGTTTTTTGTTTTTGTTTTTTTAAGCAAAGCAGCAGCTGGTTCCAGCCTATGTAGCTCTGCTGACTTCCACATTTCCTCAATCCCATATAAATCAGCCACGGAGAGGTTAATCCTTTTGATATGTTGAAGTGGGCACAAGTAGAGATACATAAATTTTGGTGCCAATTGATCGCCGTTTTTGGACGTTATAAGCAATGAAAGTACAATGATTTCCAATGGAGCGTTTGGAATCAGTCCCTCGCGTGACTCCGGCCGAACAAGGATAGAACGGTAGGGGGTGCAGCCATTCTGCTCATTAACAAGGGGCGTTATTCATAGAGTCACTTATTTCCTAATTTCTCCCAAATTTATTGATAAAATAGAAAATGCCAACTTTTTTCATTTTCCTGATCAAAAAATATATAAAATGAACTTGTTAGTGAAAACGTGGCCAAACCCTTTAACATTGGCACTTATATTGTTTGCATGTAAAAATGACATCAGTACTAAACTGCTCCCCCCAAATGACTCTGCAGTGATTTAAGGGCTTTTTTTGTTATTAGATTTACGACAAATTGCCCCGCACCTTTTTGGGTCTGAGCTTGTTATTTTTTCGGCCTCAGCGGTCTACGTCACGGGAAGGAGGCAAGCGCGGTAATATTGCTCGCCATGTCAGTTCTGTTGTCTAAAATGGCAACCGATCGCCACCAAAATGCAAATGCACATTACTACTCTTGTCCAGTTCAACCTGTGAAAGTATAAAAGTGTTATGCACAGTAGTTTGGGATTATTGACAAAAAACATGATGTCATCATGATCACCTCCACAAAATCAAAAATACTGTGGTGATCGCTTCTCCACTTACACAGGCTGAAGCGGACAAGAGCATGAATGCACACACGAACCCCGATTGCTTGTATTTCGGACATTTAGCGACGCTAAACTTGTGTCAAATCTCAGGAGGCAGACAGCGACTGGCAGCGGGCAAGCAATCGGGTAAGCATGGATCTTAGGGGTGTTATTCATGGAGTCACTTATTTCCTAATTTCTCCAAAATGAATGGATAAAACAGAAAATGACAACTCTTCATTTTCCTGATCAAAAATATATATAAAATTAACTTGTTAGTGAAAACATGGCCATCCTGGCACAACCATCCCTTCAAGTCAGGGGTGTCAAAGTCAAATTGACAGAGGGCCAAATAAAACATTTTGCGACAAGCCGAGGGCCGGACTGATAGAATGTTTGTTGAAATTTTTTAAAATGTCCAGATTGGATCGGGTCCTTCGCGCCTGCTGATGATGTCACGCTTTATATTTCTGTAATATATTTCTTTGCCTCTATGTTTGTCACCCCCATGGCTGTTGTGTTTTTATGTTCAGAGTTACTAAATGAAAAATAAGATAAAGTACATTACTGCTACTTTTGCGAGGCAGCTCGTACGTGACGTACGGAAGTGACTTCCGCTTATGACCCGAGAAGAAGCCGCTGCCCGTCTTGTGAAACAAGATCAGTGGAACATTTGCGTTTCTCCTGCCAAACTGGAAACAATTTTTTGGTTGACTCGGGCTGCAAGATTGTATGAACTGTACATAATGTGAAGTAAAACGGAGAGGATCATATGATTGGTTTGATGTCTCCAGCTGACTCTATTTTAGAGTGGTAAGGTATGGATGTGGGTGATCCTGTCAGAGAACACAGGCCCGTATTCCACTTGGCACATATTTATTGTGGTCTGCAACAACATAGACAAAGAATAATCTAGCAACATCATCCAATGCATATTCATTAGTTAGCAATATGCCTAAACATTACAATTCAATGTCTTAAGAAATTAATCAACCAATCAATACATAAAATACACATTCACACATTTCATCACTAGAATAGTAAGCATACTAGCCGAAATAACTAACTAGTGTTCATCAACGTGACATCACTCACAAGAACATATCAAGGTTATTATGTACAGCAGTTACCTGACACGAACCTAAATTATTAAACTCACCTTTTAACATTTACACACAACAACAAGCGTGGTGAAACACGGGAAATCTGCAACTACTGAGTTTGCTGGTACAAACAAACTACTAGCTAGCTGTATCGAAGGAGGAAATTGAAAAGAAACCACGTCTCTCGCTATCAACACTGAGCACTTGAGGAGCGTTCAACGCCTGCTCACAGTGTGGGACTTCTCAGAATTACATCGAAACTCAATTAATTTATTATCAAATGCCAACAATTACGGATACTAAAACAACATGGGATTTCTAACAAAGTAATTCTTAATAAAGCGTGTTTACTCCGAATAACCTTTCACCACAATCCGATTCTGAAAGCCACGAAAAGTGACGTGAAGTCTTCAGTTGGCACGTAGACGACCAAAGAACGATCCTCGCAAAAGTTGCGGTAATGTTCGTTACAACAACAGCCAGGGGGTGGCAAACATAGATGCAAATAAATATATGACAGAAATAGTGTAATGAATTGGGTTATCTGTGTTGTGGTCGAACGTGTGTCTTGCCAAGTTGTGTTGTTCCCAAGGTTAATGAATGCATCGCGCGGCTCGCGACTAATAAAAACGTGATAATTAAACTACGTCTGTGTTCTTGGAAGACGCTACAATATATTTCAAAGCGTGAAGTCATCGGCAGGCGCGAATTACCTGCTACTCACACCGGCTTTCTGCGGGCCGGATCTAATAATAAATCAATATCATCGCAGGGGCCGTAGAAAACCTTCTCAGGCATTGACTTTGACATATGTGCTTTAAGTAGATTAGGAAAGGGCACGGACCATGCCATTGTTCATATCGCAAGATGGGTTTAAGTGAATTTTACCCACTGTGGGATCAGTCATACGATCATCAAATGAAACGCACATCCAGATGTAACCTGAAACAGCACGAATACACCAGAATAAATAGCATCAAAAACTACAGAAAACTGTTTAGGCATCAGGTATCTGATAGCGTTGAAGGGATTCCTGATAAAACACAAAAACTAGAGCTGCGAGCAGCTCTATCGGGCCCTCGCACTCCTGGCCACATTGAAGTACTACGACCGCACTGGAATTGTGACTTTTTTCATTTATTTTTTTATTTCTGTATTTATGGAAAAAAAAACGTGTACGGATATGCTTGATATGTCTTTGTCTTAAAGGTCTTTACCTACTCTTCTTCATATTCAACATTTTTCAAATCTTAAATATTTGTATTAGTACTTCGCCGTGCCTGCTTTGCCTTGTGTTGTTTTCATTGTAAAGACTACTGGAACAGTGAATTTCCCTTGTGAATGAATAAAGTATCTAGAAATACAATAAAAATACAAAGAGATGAAACGGGTAAGAATGTAAAAAGTGTGGATATTTGAGAGGCTCTTGATAATGACCACCCCATTGAATGGACGAGGTTATTTTAGCGACAGACACTCCACTCTTTGCTTTTTAGCTGAAGGTACATACATATACATTTTCAACTATAGTTAAGTAATGTTGTGTACTGATACAATACTGGTACAGCTTGGCGACCGGATCTTGCTTCATAACTGGAAATACTGTACAATTTTTGTTGTGAAAGCTCTTGTGCGTTGTGACAATAGACTCTCTACAGTTGGATTTTTAGTCAAAGGTGGGCATTCCGTCAGTCCATCACTGACGGACACCTGTTTTGCTGACGATTGGATGACGGGACACCTTATAAAATAGACTGACTGAGAAATGACAGAAGTGGCTTTTCATCCGTAAATGTACTGTCCATTATATACTGTCCATCACTGATGGACTGTTAGTCTGTCACTGTTGGACGCCCATTTTTCTGATGTTTTTTTTTGGGGGGACTGACTGACTGACCAATGGACGTCTGAGGGACTAACTGTCGCTCAGTAAATTAAATGACGGACTGACACCTACAATTCAGTTCGTCACGAAAATTTTGTAAAATGCCCACCTCTGTTTTTAGTCACAGGTACATTTGAAATTATAACCATAGTTAAAGCGGAAGTCAAACCAAACATATTTTCAAGAATATGTTCTATGCAAGTCCACTCGTTGAAACAAGGCATTCTGATAAATATTGCGCTTGTGGAATATGAGTTAATCCACCCGTTTTTAGCCATCTCTGGGGGCGGCCATTTTGGCACTTCTGTTGACCGAAAATGACATCACAACTGCTCAGGCCTCGGGTAACGACCAAGGACGGCTGACCTATTTTTTGAAGCTGAGCCGTGATTGGTCGTTAACTGAGCCCTGAGCAGTTGTGATGTTATTTTCAGTCGACAGAAGTGACAAAATGGCCACCCCCTGAGGTGGCTAAGAAGGGGTGGATTTTGCTGCTCAAATTCCACAAACGCAATATTAATCAGAACGCCGTGTTTCAAGTTGTGGGCTTGCTGGGAACATATTCTTGAAAAAAATTATTTGGGTTGATTTCCACTAAGTATTATTGTAAAACACAATATACTGTATATACTGTAATGGTAATGCTCTGCCACGGCCGTCTGGATCTTGCTTCATACCTGCAAATGTAATTTTAGTTGCGAAGCTTGTGATACAAAATTAAATTTGTGATTGGCCGTTACATCTGCAACGTTTCAATGGCGCTCACCTTCAATTCAAATTTTGGATAGCAGCAAAACTATTGATGGTCAGTCACTCATGAAAACTAGTTGTAGAACACCACATACTGGAATTTCAGTCATGTTTGGCCGAGTCGCTCAGTGCACGGGCCCCAAGGGATTGAATGAAATTTTGGTCTTGTTATTCAAGTCATTGTCCGTATAAGTATGTACACTGCAGTGAACAGTTTTCCATACTCTTGACTATATCAACAGGATGAAAACTTAACTGTACCAGTTTGGTATTATTCATCAATGAAACCTGGGAATGTCCAGTGTCAATCAAGAGGAACGAACAGTTGTCATCTTTACCGTATGTGACATTTCGAGTGTGATTCTTCCTTGAGCTTCCACGGTCAATTTTTGTGATTTTAGAGAGCCAGACAGGAAGTGTAATTAGTCACGAGTAGGATGTAAACCAGGTTCAGCAAGTGCGGAGGCTAGATACTTGACTTGTGTCTTGGTCCAAAACAATAGTTGACTTGAACAAAAGGAATGTACTAGTACCCACCTTCCCCCTCCCACTTCAACCCTCACGCTCTACCCAACTCCATCTCCACCAGTCAGGTGTCCGTAGCAGCAAGATATTCCAGCTCATCACTCTCCTCCGGACCCCTGAACTCCTCGCAAGGCCGCACATCATCTGGTCACCCGCAAGCGCAGAACAAAACATGCGTGTTATAATGTGAGGCATGTACTCATGGATGTCATTTCAGTCAATCTTTGTAACCTTACCTGAAGTCTTGAGACACAGTGACTGGAGAGGAGCTGGAGGAGAGGAGATTTCTGGTACACTTGATTGCGGTAATGCTGCAATCTGAGGGCCATTGATTGGCCTGTGTGAAAGACCAGGTGCCATTCTGTCATGAAAGTTGTACTGGTCCTCAGAAGGCTCTCTGGACTGGGACTTTGTGGGCCCAGTTCGATGTTGGTACTGGTCAATGGTGGGTGGGGATAAGGATAACAGTTTGGAGTTGAACTGGCTGCCAGCAGAGAGGTCATACTGAGAGAAACCTCGACTCTCATCTGTTTCACACGGACCCTCAAACGAGGAGGAGGGAGCATGGAGAGAGGATGTGAGAGGAGGGAGCGAGGAGAAGGAAGAGGGAGGACGGAGGGAGGATGGATGAGGTGGTAGAGAGGAATAGTTAACAGGGTGGCGAGGAGTAGGTATGGAAGAATGGAAGGAGGTCTTCGAGAATGGAGGAGGAGGCGGGAAGGAGCGTATGGGTGGCTGGTAGGTGTCCTCGAGGGGTCCCAGTTTGGACAAATGCTTAGTCACAACCTCCACGCTGGAGTCTGAATAGTGAAGATATCCAGTGGAAACACAGTCAGAAGCTGCGAGGAGGTCGGGCTTCCTCAACAGGTCATTGATGTCCTGAAGTTTGTTAAACACCTGAAAGGAGGTCAAAAGTCAACGTCAAGCCTGCATGCATACACCCAACTTCGTCCTGGAATGCAACAGTCGTTGTTATGTTATACAGTGGATACGAAAAGTATTCAGACCCCTTGAAATTTTTCTAAACTTTCTGTGCCATTGCAGGCAGGCATTTGCCAAAATCAAAAAAGTTAATTTCATTTCTCATTCATGTACACTCAGCACTCCATCTTGACAGAAAAAAACAGAAATGTAGACAGCTTTGCATATTTATGAAGAAAGAAAAACTGAAATATCATATGGTCAGACCCTGTGCTCAGTATGGAGTAGAAGCACCCTTTTGAGCTGGTACAGCCATGATGAAACAAGTTTTTCACACCTGGATTTGGGGATCCTCTGCCATTCTTCCTTGCAGATCCTCCCCCGAGAGCAAAAGATGTTAAATCAATGTTGAATTAGGGTTAAGAAGGTTGATTTTTGGTTTTAGTTGAAGACTGATGTTTAATCAACGTTGGTTCAACAATATTTTGTCAGCATTGAAGTTTGTGATTCAAAGATGCTGTTGAATTTACATTGTATTTTGGTTTAATGAAAACATTTGAAAGGTAATGTTTAATTAACGTTGAATCTCTGTTATCTACGTTTGCCCTTCTCTATTTTTCGACTTCAGCGGAGGGAGGTGGGAAGGGGGCATATTCTGAGGGGGACAGGCCTTTTTCAACCGCAAAAAGTGTGTGTACTGTATCTCTCGCTCTCACGAGTTGTCGCTCTCCATATATAAATTTTATTTGACTTTTTTTTACCCACTTTTTTCTGACTGATTTCTTTTTTTTTGTTGTTGTTGCCCCGAGCACACTGCCGTTGGTCCTGTTTCATGAAACGTTTTCATTTCTTAGCCATTTCCGCGCAGTATTTTAATCTATTCGAATACATTTTTGAATATTAAACATGTTTTCTGTCATAGGTTTTTCATACATTTGGGTAAGGGAAAAGCTCTAACGTAGATTCAACACTTAAGCCGAACCATATTTCAACATTGATTCACCCATATTTTGCAACCCGGGTCTCTATTTTTGTCAGGTTGGATGGCGAACAGTGGTGAACAGCCATTTTCAGGTCTCTCCAGAGATGCTTAATCGGATTTAGGTCAGGGCTCTGGCTGGGCCACTTAAGAACGGTCACAGAGTTGTTCTGAAGCCACTCCTTCGTTTTAGCTGTGTGCTTCGGGTCATTGTCCTGTGAAAAGGTGAACCTTCGGTTCAGTCTGAGGTCCTGAGCACTCTGGAGGAGGTTTTCCTCTGTACTTGGCCGCTTTCATCTTTCCTTCAACCAGTCGCAACCAATCATCCTGTCTCTGCAGCTGAAAAACACCCCCACAACACGATGCTCCCGCCACCATGTTTCACTGTAGGGATTGTTTTGGGCAGGTGATGAGCAGTGCCTGGGTTTCTCCATACATGCCGCTTAGAATTAACAGAAAAAGTTCAATCTTCAATCTCTCTCTTCTGACCAGAGATCTTATTTCTCATAATCTGGGAGTCCTTCATGTGGTTTTTGGCAAACTCTATGCGGGCTTTCATGGATCTTGCACTGACGATAGGCTTTCGTCGGGGCACTCTGCCGACTGGTGGAGGGCTGCAGTGATAGTTGACTCTGGAACTTTCTCCCATTTCCCTACTGCATCTCAGTCACAGTGATCTTTGGGTTCTTCTTTATCTCACACACCAAGGCTCTTCACCTTTCTGTCAAAATGTGGTGCTGAGTGCACATTAATGAAAAATAAAATGAACTTTTTGGATTTTGGCAAATGGCTGCAATGACACAAAGTGAAAAATTTCAAGGGGTTTGAATACTTTCCATACTCGCTGTATGTGTGTTCTAATATAAATTCCAGTGTCTTCAAAGGCCCCTACAACTAAAAGGTATTATTTGGGCCTGATTGTAATTGACAGTGTTGGGGTAACGCGTTACAAAATTAACGCAGTACAGTAATACATTACATTTAGGCAGTAACGACATAATGTAATTTGTTACTCCGGTTGTTTTTGTAATATTATTACATTTACTGAGACTGATAACGCGTTACAAATTTCAGGACCATAGCTCTTGGGACATGGAATGTCACCTCTCTGGCAGGGAAGGAGCCTGAGCTGGTGTGTGAGGCTGAGGTTCCGATTAGATATAGTCGGGCTCACCTCCACGCACAGCTTGGGTTCTGGTCCCAGTCCTCTCGAGAGGGGTTGGACACTCTTCCACTCTGGAGTTGCCCAGGGTGAGAGGCGCCGAGCAGGTGTGGGCATACTTATTGCCCCCCGGCTTGGCGCCTGTACATTGGGGTTTACCCCGGTGGACGAGAGGGTAGCCTCCCTCCGCCTGAGGGTGGGGGGACGGGTCCTGACTGTTGTTTGTGCTTATGCACCAAACGGCAGCGCAGAGTACCCACCCTTTTTGGAGTCCTTGGAGGGTGTGCTGGAGGGCGCTCCACCTGGGGACTCCATCGTTCTGCTGGGGGACTTCAATGCTCACTTGGGCAATGACAGTGAGACCTGGAGAGGTGTGATTGGGAGGAACGGCCCCCCCGATCTGAACCCGAGCGGTGTTCGGTTACTGGACTTCTGTGCTCATCACGGATTGTCCATAACGAACACCATGTTCAAGCATAAGGGTGTCCATATGTGCACTTGGCACCAGGATACCCTAGGCCGCAGTTCGATGATCGACTTTGTAGTCGTATCATCGGACTTGCGGCCGCATGTTTTGGACACTCGGGTGAAGAGAGGGGCGGAGCTGTCAACTGATCACCATCTGGTGGTGAGTTGGCTCCGATGGTGGGGGAAGATGCCGGTCCGACCTGGCAGACCCAAACGTATTGTGAGGGTTTGCTGGGAACGTCTGGCAGAATCCCCTGTCAGAAGGAGTTTCAACTCCCACCTCCGGCAGAACTTTTCCCACGTCCCGGGGGAGGCGGGGGACATCGAGTCCGAGTGGACCATGTTTCGTGCCTCCATTGTTGAGGCGGCCGATCGGAGCTGCGGCCGCAAGGTGGTCGGTGCCTGTCGTGGCGGCAATCCCCGAACCCGCTGGTGGACACCAGCGGTAAGGGATGCTGTCCAGCTGAAGAAGGAGTCCTATCGGGCCTTTTTGGCCTGCGGGACCCCGGAGGCAGCTGACGGGTACCGGCTGGCCAAGCGGAATGCGGCTCTGGCGGTTGCTGAGGCAAAAACCCGGGTGTGGGAGGAGTTCGGGGAGGCCATGGAAAATGACTTCCGGACGGCTTCGAGGAAATTCTGGTCCACCATCCGGCGTCTCAGGAGGGGGAAGCAGTGCACCATTAACACTGTTTATAGTGGAGATGGGGTGCTGCTGACCTCAACTCGGGACGTTGTGGGTCGGTGGGGAGAGTACTTCGAAGACCTCCTCAATTCCACTGACACGCCTTCCACTGAGGAAGCAGAGCCTGGAGACTCTGAGGTGGGCTCTCCTATCTCTGGGGTTGAAGTCACCGAGGTAGTCAAAAAGCTCCTCGGTGGCAAAGCCCCGGGGGTGGATGAGATCCGCCCGGAGTTCATAAAGGCTCTGGATGTTGAGGGGCTGTCATGGTTGACACGTCTCTTCAACATCGCGTGGACATCGGGGACAGTGCCTCTGGATTGGCAGACCGGGGTGGTGGTCCCCCTTTTTAAGAAGGGGGACCGGAGGGTGTGCTCCAATTACAGAGGGATCACACTCCTCAGCCTCCCCGGCAAGGTCTATTCAGGGGTGCTGGAGAGGAGGGTCCGTCGGAAGGTCGAATCCCGGATTCAGGAGGAGCAATGTGGTTTTCGTCCTGGCCGTGGAACAGTGGACCAGCTCTACACCCTCAGCAGGGTCCTCGAGGGTGCATGGGAGTTTGCCCAACCGGTCTACATGTGTTTTGTGGACTTGGAGAAGGCGTTCGACCGTGTCCCTCGGGGAGTTCTGTGGGGGGTGCTTCGGGAGTACGGGGTACCGAGCCCCCTGATAAGGGCTGTCCGGTCCCTGTACCACCGATGCCAGAGTTTGGTCCGAATTGCCGGCAGTAAGTCGGATTCGTTTCCTGTGGGGGTTGGACTCCGCCAAGGCTGCCCTTTGTCACCGATTCTGTTCATAACCTTTATGGACAGAATTTCTAGGCGCAGCCGAGGTGTCGAGGGGGTCCGGTTTGGTGGCCTCAGTATTGCATCTCTGCTTTTTGCAGATGATGTAGTACTGTTGGCTTCTTCAAGCCGCGATCTCCAACTCTCGTTGGAGCGGTTCGCAGCCGAGTATGAAACGGTCGGAATGAAGATCAGCACCTCCAAATCTGAGACCATGGTCCTCAGTCGGAAAAGGGTGGCGTGCCCTCTCCAGGTCGGGGATGAGATTCTGCCCCAAGTGGAGGAGTTCAAGTATCTTGGGGTCTTGTTCACAAGTGAGGGTAAGATGGAACGGGAGATCGACAGGCGTTTCGGTGCAGCGTCTGCTGTGATGCGGACCCTGTATCGGTCTGTCGTGGTGAAGAAGGAGCTTAGCCGAAAGGCGAAGCTCTCAATTTACCGGTCGATCTACGTTCCTACTCTCACCTATGGTCATGAGCTGTGGGTCATGACCGAAAGAACAAGATCTCGGATACAAGCGGCCGAAATGGGTTTCCTTCGCAGGGTGTCCGGGCTCTCCCTTAGAGATAGGGTGAGAAGTTCGGCCATCCGGGAGGGACTCAGAGTCGAGCCGCTGCTCCTCCGCGTCGAGAGGAGCCAGTTGAGGTGGCTCGGGCATCTGATTAGGATGCCTCCTGGACGCCTCCCTGGTGAGGTGTTCCGGGCATGTCCCACCGGCAGGAGACCCCGAGGACGACCCAGAACACGCTGGAGAGACTATGTCTCCCGGCTTGCCTGGGAACGCCTTGGGATCCTTCCGGAAGAGCTGGAGGATGTTGCTGGGGAGAGGGAAGTCTGGGCTTCCCTGCTGAAGCTGCTGCCTCCGCGACCCGACTTCGGATAAGCGGGAGATAATGGATGGATGGATGGATGATAACGCGTTACAAATTTCAGGACCATAATACATATGTTGACATCATTTGGCAAGTAGGGCAGTTCATATCATTATTTGATTGTAAGCTATTACTTCCAGCAACACTCAAATAAAAAGTTCTTGTCACACTTGGAGCTTAACGCAACAACGTAAGTGCGCGAGTCAACTCTCTGCCAAGCAATTCAATTGTCTTTACACCATTTACAACAATTAAAAGGGCTGAGAAGTGATTGTTTGTGACAATAATCACTGTCACGGTTTCATAAAATAAAATGCAAATCAGAGACAAAATATAAGCAGGAACAAACCTAAGTAAAACAAAGCGAATAAACTGCAAAACAATAAGTCACCGTGCTTTTTAGATATGATTTAATGAACTTAGTGCCATCAATTGCCATATGTAAAACGTAGTGATTCTGATTGGCTGTTCGCAATCAAAATGCAAATCATTTGCCGGTGACAAATGACGTCACGCTATGGCACCATCAATCGGACAAACTACAATAGACGCCATTATCTGATGCGCTCGTTTCTTATTTACCTTTTTTTTCCAAATCACCTCGAAACATTGTCTCCATGTAGTAAAAGAAAATTAGAACAAACTGAACTTTCAATTATTACAAATAGAAAAAACAATAATGAAAAAGGAAAAAACCTTTAGTCAGGTCAGTTTTGACTTGATCAATACATCTTTTTGCTTTTATCACACATGCCCTGTCTGTGTGTTACTATCTATCTATCTAGCTATCTATCTATCTTGTTAGACCAATTATCAATTATATGTTATGCATCACCATTATTTGTGTGTAAATGGCAAATGGACTGTCACTTGTATAGCGCTTTTCTACCTGTACCTCATCTACCTCTTGATGACGCAGCATCGGGAGCAAATGGGGGTTCAGTATCTTGCTCAAGGATACTTCAACA
>NC_141217.1:1720000-1990000 GCF_054856515.1 Filicampus tigris
CAGAGTGAAATGCCTTCTTTGTAAGTAGGACTTTGCTGACCAAAGAAGCAGTTCAAGCCTACCACGTAAATGCAAAGCAACCAGCCACGACTAAAGCCGAAGATAATGATAGCAATGAAAACGCTAATGTAGCGAGCCATCGCAAAGCTCTTCGCCAAACTGAACTCAAGAACAGCCCGCGTATGAGCAAGCCTGTGACCGATGGGCTGATGAATGTTCTTGCAAAGTGAATAGCGATGAACCGCTGGCCGGTCAAGATAGTTGAAGACAAGGGATTCATTGAGGTCTTTCAAACAGCGTCCAATGACCCATCATACAAACCACCGTGCAGGACTGCAGTGATGACTAAAATCGTCAAGATGTATGACAGTGAAAAGAAAAGCAAACAACGTTTTGGTGGTGGATTCGGACAAATGTATTGCTATAACCGCAGATCACTGGACCTCAACTCGCAACCACGGTTACTGTATTAGGGGGTGGCTGGGCACTTTATTGATGGTGAGTGGAACTTCAACTCATTTTGCACTGATCATCCTGGCGACAAGTTTTAAAAAATGGCTTAACTAAGGTCAAGGGTGGAGGGTCGCGGCCGGACGGGCAAAAAATGTGTCAAGTGTCCAGCTCTGCTAATCGGCAGAGCTGGGCACTTGACCCTTTTTTGCCGGTCAATCCCCCGCCTGCCACCTGGGCACCCTTCCGGCCTCAACCCTCCGGCCTTATTCATAAAAATTATCGGCCCCCGACCCAGTCCCCACCCCAAAAAAAAGACGGCTGTGCATGATGCTGCGGGGGAGATAGTTGTATGTGTGTAAGGAGACGAAATAAGTAAGTCGAGAACTGTAATGCAAGTGCTTGCTTTATTTAACAGCGGCCATTATTTATATGTCAATGCAGCGGATGTGAAATTGGTCAGTGTTAAGACTTCTGAATTAATGGACAAATTCCTGGAGCTGTTGGACAACAATTTGCTTTATCCTAAACGTTATCAATGGTTTCATTAAGTCTCACACGTTTACATTTCATTTATTTGCTATTCTTTTTTATGGCTCTGTGAATGTCCGTGGTGTCGGTGCAAAGGTTACAAATACCAGCTGATTGTCATATGTCATTTTAGCTGAACCGTCAATTAGGAGGAGCACACAGCCCGTTGGTATGTAGCGATCTTGTAAGCAGCGCATTGTTACTGATAGATGGCAGAGAGTCGTTGTGCGCATGAGCCAATAGCACTGTGCATTATGGGTGATGTAGTTGCACAACACTTTTTTTATTCTGTAATGGAACAAAAGAAAGCATGTCACATTCACACAGGTAACGGAGCAATCTCACCCGTACAGAAGCTGTCTCTGCTCTGCTGGGAAAGCGGAGCTATGTTACACAAGTGCCCCTGTGTGTATCATTAATAAATGCCCCCCTAGCTACAACAGACATGCAGAACCAACAAGCATATTTACAAAATGGTCAATGTAGATTAATAATGCAGAGAAATAACCCTTTAATTGTTTAAACAAAATATGTCGAGTTTTGAGAATGTTGTCCAAGTACCCAGACAAGAAAAAAAGAGACTAGGCTTGGAGAACCGTGAGCGAGGAGCTTATATAGCGAAGATGGGGGACCCCGGATATTGGATTTTACAAAGACATGCTAGGACTCAAGAAGACACAAACTCCTGATAAGGAGCCACTCTTCGTCACCTGGGCCCCCTCTCCAGACAATGGATGTGGATTCGGCCTTAAAACACTTTATGGAGCCTCCTCAGCCCGACGAACATTGACAATGCTGGATGAAGACCGACCCCAAGAGGTCGACATGGGAACTGCAGCATTAAACTTCCTATGCTTGTGATCAGTCAAAATTACCTTGATATGAAACAGTTGAATGTTTGTGTGTGTATTGCTTACTTTATGTATTCTGCTAACTTTGCATTAATGAATCTGCTTCACCATGGTGATAATCATTTTCCTGGTCCGGTTTATGAGTGTAGATATAGGCTTAAACTCACATCTTTGGCTCCTAAACATTGGACGCAGTCAGAACGAGATGTTTCCAGCTGAAGTATGACAATTGATGCCAGTTATGAATTGTGAAATGCACAAAGGTTTTAAACAGGACAATTTAATAGACTCAAATCTAACTTTGTCAAGAATTGAGGCTCACCTGAAACCTCAGCTGGAGGGGGGGGCGGACACCTCACCCCCTCCCCTTTTTCTTAAGGAGATAAAAAGGCCTGGCCTTTGTCTCTCACACTCTCTCTCCAGAAAAACTCACACTCAAAAGAAAAACTCTCTCTCCAGAAAAACATCTCTCTCTCAAAAAAAAAAACTCTCTCTCCAGAAAACTCTCAACTTTGCTCTCAACTTCACCTCCCCTCCAAAACACAAGATCACCTCCTTTCAAAAGGAACTTCTCAAACTCACTCTTTCAACTCTCAATTTTTAAAAATCTTTTGGCTGCATTTTTGATTCCGCTCCCACGCGTCGAAAATCACCCGCGGTCGACTGGCACAAAGCTGAAAATTGGAGTCCTCCAAACCTTCATTGCCACACACGTGGTAGACGCGCCGAACTCCGGCGGGGCACCAAACGCTGAAGCAACACGCCAGTGTTGCCCACTTTTCGAGCCCGACACCGCGCCGCGGCCAGACTCCAAGAGAACCCAAGCAAGCTTTGGTCCCGCTCCAAGTAGCCTTCTTCTATTTTTCCCTTTTTTGGTTCTTCTTCCATCTGCAAATGAGTGAAGGTCCTTCCCCTCTTTGCTCATCAAGTGAGCTTCGGCAAACATAAGTGACTACTTTGTAACCCGCCGAGTCTTTTCACAGTGGGTGCATACAAATTGGTAGTGAACGCTAGCAAACTTTGTGCATTTCATAAAGTCCGCCAACTTGACTCTAGTCGTCCTTATGCTCATCTAGTCAGACGTCCCATTCTTCCCTTACCTCCCCTATTATTTTTTATATTTGTTTTCTTGTTTTTCTTCGTTTATTCAGGCTTGCCATATTGTAGTATTTTCTTGTATGTTCCACTAGTTGTAGTTAATAAACATTGTCCATATACAGAAGTCAAGCGTGAATTGTGTGTGTTTGGGTCAAGGTATTAACCTCTATTTTATTCCAAGAGCTCACAACTTATTCATTGTTGCGCCTTCACATTTTATTACTTATGATTTAATGAGGTTTTTTGTCAAATTCCCTTCTAAATAAATAATATAAAACTTTGATGTGGTGCCCCTAGAGGCGGGCAGGAGTAATGCAGGCATCGCTCCTGGCCATTACAACTATTTACACTCTTACGAGTGACCCGCCATGTTCGCTACACTTATCATATACCTGCACTGAAAAAAATGTGAAATCAACATTAATATGCTGTAAAATCATGATATCAAAAATCTGTAATATGAAAAACAATGAATCGATGTGTATTTAAAGACAACATATTGTAAAAAACGAACAATTATTGTTAATTTTACAGTTAATATATGTGGAAAGGATCATATTTCCTTGTAGAATTGATATATTACTGTATTTTAAACACAGAAAATTTGTTTTACTTGAAGCAATGCAATACTTTAAGCAATGGAATACAGCAAATACAATATTGCTTGGTTTAAAGAACTGATATTAATTATATGCCATTTTACAAATTCATCTCATGCACTGATTTGCATTTCATGGCTGACAGCCACAGTGATTGTCACTGACATCACTTTGCAGACTGACGTTGGTGGCTTACTCATTCAATTCATATCTACAAAGCAGCGTGACACAAAAAAATATGAATTTGCCACAATTCTAAACACTACTCTTTAATTTAGACTTGTTCCCACTTCCACCATAATGTGCTGAGCAAAATTCTGGACACGTGTGCATTCTACTTTATGAAACCATGACTGAGGACCGCACAACAAACAATGACCTCCCTGCCATGTCAACATACACATTACCGTGTAAAGGCAAAGCCATTGTTATGTTGTGAAGAAGATTGATTGTAATCTTTAAGTGTAGCAGGACAACTGACACTGCGACTATGTCCTTAAAATCTTCTAGCCGGAGGGCCGGACGGTTCAGCCCCCGGGACAGGCTGCCCAGCTCTGCTCACCGGAATGGACAATTCAGAATATACCGGCATTTCTCCTTATACCTGCGATGCAATGTGCCTTAGTCGGTGAAACCAACCCACCATATTGTATTGCTTTTGTCTGTGGCAGCATATAAAACTCGCAGGAAATCATGCCTAGAAGTTGTTGTGCAGTTGCATATCCAGACCATAACATAATGCAAACAAACTTATTGTTCCATATTACTGATGTAGTATTGGGCGTAGGGAATCAAGCGACACATTTTAGACCAACTTGAATGTCTTTACTTGCTTCTCTTCATTGCTCACAAGCTACCAAATAGGCACTTCCTGTTAGGCCTTTCACAATAAAACATGATGTACTTAAACAGGTTACGCCACAATTACTGTGTGGACGGTGAACATCGGAGAAAGTGGGTCAAAGGAATGAAGAGAGTGAGACTGGACGGTTCAGAATGGACGCTAACCAAGAACGCAGTGCTTTGTGGTGAGCGCTCGTTCTCGAGTGTGATAAAAATCACACTTTTGCCTCTGCAGGCCAATTGTTATAGTAGTCAAACAACATTTCATCACATTTTGAAATAAAAATAATCCTCACAAATCAAAAGACAACGACACAAAGTTCAATGCTTTTCAATGAGCAGAGAGTTTGTTTTTATCAACCTGACTGCCATTTTGACTTGTGACATTTTGACGTAAACTCAAAATTGTCCATATATTGCTAAATTGTAAACCCCGGATTATGTCAAAAATAAAATCAGGCATCAGCCACAACATGCTTCCTTTTTAGATACGCGTTTATCACCACCGTGCTGCCATGAAAGGGAGGTTGGTATCGTCTTAAGTATTTTTGGTGAAATACGTCCAAACTTTCGGACTCTGTTGCTAAAACCTGTTAGCCATAACACTGCATTACCCACAATGTTTCTGTTTACATCACGGACGACCTGGATTACCTCCATTGCACATGTGCGTCACAGACAAGGCTTACATGACAACCAGCCGGAGAAGGGCGAGACGTGGCAGTTTCAAGAGAAACGGGACAATATTTGAACAGCAATAGTGACTCACTGCGCTTTGGAAGCCTGCCTGCTTGCTTTGACAGCCTGTTCCCTCACTCAAATCTGTCCCACAAGCAACAACAACTCACTATTATCCTCCCCACGCTCGCCGCAGCCATTGAAGCTTCGCCGCGAAAAATAAACTAGTTCCACTCTCCATCAATAAAGTGTCCAGTCACCCCCAAATAAACATCAAGCTTGCTTTTCTTTTCAGCGTGATACATCTTGCTGATTTTAGTCATCACTGCAGTCCTGCACGGTGGTTTGTATGATGGGTCATTGGACGCTGTTTGCAACACCTCAAGGAAATCCCTTGTCTTCAACTATGTTGATCAGCCTGCAGTTCATCGCTATTCACTTGGCAAGAACATTCGTCAGCCCGTCGGTCGCAGGCTAGCTCATACGCGAGTTGTTTTCGAGTTTAGTTTGGCAATGGCTCGCTACATTAGCGTCTTCGTTTCTATCTGTGTTAGCTGTAGCTTTAGGCTGCTTACGTTGCATTTATGTGGTAGGCTTGAACTGCTTTGGTAAGCAAAGTCCTTCTTACAAAGAAGGCATATCACTCTGCCTTTATCAATAGTGCTGTAAGGGCGTTTTATGAATTTACCATTCATCAGACTCTCACATGCTCCTCCATTTTCACGTCTTCTCTCTGCTCCTGTATTTTCCCTCCCACCTGCAACAGGAGCCTATCAGGTTATGCCAAACATTATGACAGCCAATCAGTGCTGACCAATGTTTTTAACACCCCCAACAACTCGAGCATAAGCCCTCGCATCAAAACATCATCATCATCATAATCATCATCATCATCCAGAAATAGTAAAGTTAGAGATTAAAAATTAGATTAACGCGAAAAAAAAATTAAAAAACACTTTAACTGTGACTGTAATTAATTGATCACAATTAAGTGATTTGACACCCCTGCTCAAAAGTACATTTTTCTCAGCTTCCACTATTTTTGTTGTGTTTTGGAGAGCCTGAAATATATTAATGGCATTTCCATTTGTTTTTGCACCAGTACCCCAACGTTCCCGGGGCTCCAAGGGCCAGCTCATAGCTGCTCGCATAAATCAAATAATAAACAAACCTCAGTCATGTTGGGCCTCTTCTTCCCTTTCTTGTGGAGACAACTGCAGGCCAGCCCCGCAATCTGCATGCTCCCGGCCAGCTCTGTGGTGCCCCCTGCTGACGCCACAAGCCAAATCAAGAGAGGCCCCGTGAGACCTGAGTACAGCCTTATGGGGAAACACTGACCTGCGATCAGCCGCCGGTCCAGCTGTTTGCTCCAGGCCGCAACGTAAGAATCCGTCGGCCCCTCCTGAACCTCCTGGATTAAATCCTTCTACAGAACCACGGGAATGTTTGTGAGAATGTGTACACTCATACTTGTAAGCGTGTGTGTGAATAAGAGTTCAAACCAGGTAAATATCTCCCAACTTCCTGTCTTCCTCCAGAGCTCGCCGACCAGTCAGTACCTCCAACAACACCTGCAACACACACGCACACAGAGTGAGGATCATAAGGATGCAGCCTTGAGGAACACGAGACAACGTTAAAGAATGACCAATTTGGTCACCAGGTTCATGTTGTCACCTCCTTGCATCTCTGCATCCTGCCTCACATTCTCATTCATCTAAAGCAGGGGTCACCAACTCCGGTCCTCGAAGGCTCCAATCATGCATGTTTTAGATGTTTCCCTCATCCAACACAACTGTTTCAAATGATCAGCTCATAATTAAGCTCTGCAGAAACTTGATAACGATCATTTGAATCAGGTGGCTTGGAGGAGGGAGAAAACATCTAAAACATTGCAAGGTAGATGCACTATTGCAGGGCTGCTCAGGTCCGTTCCTCAATAGCCCATATCCAGTCTGTTTTCCATCTCTCCCTACCTGAATACACTTGATACAAATGATCACAATCGTTATCAGGCAAAGCTTGGTGACGAGCGGATAATTTGAATCAGGTGTGTTGCAGGCAGGGAGAGATGGAAAACAGGCTGGATATGGGCTTGAGCAACCCTGAACTAGAGGAATGGAGTTGGTGACCCCCAATCTAAAGCATTAGATAGTAGGGACTCACAACACCAAAGCTGTAGACATCCACCGGGGTCCCTGGCTGTCCAGACCTCACGTACTCCTCTGGCAGGTATGCCAGCGTTCCCCTCACTTTGGACTTTTGACCCACTGTGGTCGTCTTGGACACCAGACAGCTCGAGGAGTTTGGAGGCGCAAAGCGAGCCAAGCCAAAGTCAGCAAGCTTTGCCACCATGTGGTGGTCTAAAAGGATGTTTGAACTGCAACAGGAAGTGGAAGTGATGGAGACCCAAGTGAGCTACTTGATGCGACGATGTACTGGAAGTCGCATGATGTCTTCTGGAAAACTGAGCAGTCAAATTTCTGAAGTTGCAATTCCTACTATGATTACTGTGATGTATTGTTTTGTCATAAAGTACAATATCGCTATCTAAGTGGCAAAAAATGATATCATGGCTGTTCATTTAATGTCAATTTAAATCTTTAAATATGATGTAAATCTTGCATTATTACGACATACAGTGTTCAGAACAATAAAAACAAATGGACATTTCTGCTATTCCATTATATCACTTATTGCAGAATGCCAGTATTGTGATGACTGTGGCAAAATAACGCAATAAATGTATTGTGGATTACTCCCCGAGTGGAGATCAACTAAAAGGCTAAATAAAGCCCATTTATGTATATTTTCTGGTTATTTGGAATGTAGAATGAATTATTCCTAATAAAATTCAGAGTAGAGTAGACCAAATTCAATCCCCCCAAAAGTAGTGTTGTGCCAATACCAATACCGCATTAAACCGCTGGTAACGGCATCGGCGAGTACTAACTAATAAAGCGCAGATGCCAGTTATCAATACTGGTATCATTCTTTGAAGGCAGCGGGCATATTTGAGAGCCGCACGCGGAAGGAAAATAGAAAAGAAGCCTTATCCATTGTTTGAGTTATTGGTCATCGGTCTACTTATGTCTAATTTGGTGAAAAAGGTTGCTATAAGGACACTTGTCCATTACATTGCCACATTGGAGGCAGAGCTGGGCAGCCCGTCACGGGGCCGGACCGGTCGGACCCTCCGGCCCGGCCGGATGCCCATTTTTGGGGCAGGGGGTGACACATTTTTAAAAAGGGCTCGACGAAGCTAGGCTGGAAGTGGATTTTAGTCCGGCCTACTAATCGGCCCTCAAGCGTGTGACGTGAGGCGGCCAAATTTAATCCCAGCCTACTCGGTGAAAGGCTTCTTTTTTGTCTTCTTTATACTCCCGTGTCGGCGCGAGCGACAACTGCCGCATTGCATCACGTGACCGACGCATTGTGCGGTTGGCGTCAAGTCTGCAACACATGCCATGCACATTCTCCCTCGTGATCTTTTTTTTTAAATTAGTTTTTTTGACAGAATAATCAATTTTACAATTCAATAAAATTTCATTTGTCAATATAACAATGAACAATAAAACATGAAACAAAAAAAATATATGCAAACAAAGTCAAACTGCGCACAGCACTGCAGCAGTGACACGTTCGCGGAGTTTAGAACAACCTCGCTCTAATTCACCTCTCTCTCTTTCTTCTTCACTCTGGAAATACGCACACGGCTGCCCCGTTTTCTTAATCTGAGCCGTGATTGGTCGTTGTGAGCAGTTGTGATGTAATTTTCAGTCGACAGAAGACAAAATGGCCGCCCCCAGAGATGGCTAAAACCGAGTGCATTTTGCTGCTTAACTTATATTTCACAAACGCAAAATTAATCAGAATGCCGTGTTTCAACTAGTGGGCCTGTTGGGAATGTATTCTTAACAAAAATATGTTTGGAATGACTTCCGCTTTAAGTGCTCACATTCCAGATTTGACAGCCGTTGTGTGCGTCTCCTTTCACTCAACTTCTGTTTTTGCCTCCGGTTCGTCAGAATCACTGCTGGTATCACAAAATAAAATCTCTAGTTGACCGATGACAGCAACTATAAACAGCACAGGTGTTAACAATTTTTAGAAATACATCACGGACTTAGCGGCTCTTTTGCTTCTGTTATCTCTCTCACTCCAGCGCCTGTCCTCAGACAGCATACAAATGTGAGGTCACACAGTGGGGGGGTCGAATCACTGACTATATTTTGGAAGTACAAATGTTGCACCTTGCATTTTTACAAATGCACATACTTGTAGCCCATGTCTCACTCTCACCAGCACGAAGCGCTATGAAAATAGGCTGTTCATTCAACACATGTATTCTGTGAGTATATGTTACTACAGATACTACACAAGTGATGATTTAAATATGAATAATTTTACATCCAAGTGAGTATGCAATTCTTTAGAATTACAAAAAAGGTTGCGCTTATATTTTGATTTTTCATCGGCCGATACTGCACAGCCAGGTAGCGGAATTGGTATGGGACCAAAAACCGGTATTGGAACAACACTACCAAAAAGTTGAGAGAGTAGACCAAAATCAATTAAAAAAAACTAGAACCAATGTCACTGAAGAGGATGAAATACATCTTTGATGTAACACATGCTCATGGTTGTTGGCCACGTTTTTCTAATTTATGATTGACTGCAGCTACTTTAATGTTGGACCTTGTCAGTTCTAACTGGAATATTTCCTTCTGCCCAACAGTCTGTTATTCAGGTATGTTTCGTGTTGTGTCAACCTTTTCACATCGCCATGGATTACAGAGTTGTGTCCCTCTGGAGGAAAGTGAAGGTACTGCAACGCTGCTGCTGTTTCATGAACGATGCGGACCCTCTGATGCCACGTGAGAGTAGAAGACAACTAACCACACGCACAGAGACATATATATCAGTGTATGTTTGTGTGTGTGTGTGTGTGTGTGTGTGTGTGTGTGTGTGTGTGTGTGTGTGTATTACGCTGTGCAGCTGATCTTCCAGGGATCCGTTTTCCATGTAGCTATAGATGAGACAAACACTTGGTCCTTGACAGAATCCAAGCAGGTCCAAAATGTTGGGATGTCTGAACCTAGTCAGCCACAGAATGGAATGGCAACTATTCCATAGTAACACCTAACAAGGCACAAGCTTTATACATGACTTTTAAGTGTATGCCCAGGGGTGCACATCATTTTTTTTCATGGGGTACTCTTATGAGTACCAGGAGATTGTCTTTAGTACTCACTAGTGGTACAACGGATAACATAAGTCACGATTTGGATCGGTGACGAATTTGGAGTCACATATCGGATCGTTTTTTGGAACAGAAAAAAAAAAAAAAAGATAAATACAACTTAGTCTTCATTTATTTTATGAAACGCTTTTCCCCATAAAAAAAAATTCTAAAATGGCCATTTAGGATTTAAGAACACAACTTAACGCAATATGAGGCAGGATACACTCTTATTTTGTAAGTGGTACAGTGTATAAATTCCAAGGTATCCTGCCAGGCATTTTGAGCTGAATGTTTTCTTGGAATTATTTATTGAGCAAAACTGTTGTTATAAAATAAAAGGCGACAAAGTTTTATTATTTTTTTTTTTTTTTCATAATGAAAAAGACCTTGAAGTGCAATTTAAGGCAACTTCCTTTCAACATGGTCAGCGCATTACAAAGTAATCTTGGTCAACAATATTGAAAAAGTTATAAAAAAGACAACATGAAGATTTTTTTTTAACAGGGATGAAAAGAAAGGCGGAGGGAAACGTAGATAGTGATTCAAAAGAAAGTCACCCGAAAGCAAAGACGCGCAAATATGACGAAGCATTATGTAGCGCTTGGCTTCTCTGTGACTACAGTGGGAGGCGACAAAAGACCGGTGTGTTTGCTGTGTCTAAAAATGCTGGCAGCGGACAGCATGAAGCCGAATAAATTAAGGTGCGGTTGCTGCACTGAAGACCAAGTACAGGTCCTAGCTAAACATTAAGCAGGAGCTGAGATTTGCAGTATCATGCTTCAAACCCCGCTTTGAGAAGCTGTGCGCTGCAAAACGTGCTCATTGTAGCCATTAATCTTGGCTTCCTCATTTTGATAAACCGATCACAGGTCAAAGATGATTTGTTGCAGTGCACCACTAATGTGTACAGGTACACAAATGCGCGTCATGACACAAATGACGGTACGTATCAGTGATTTCTGTTGCGCATGCGTACCAGTTATGTGCACCCCTGCGTATGCCAGTGTATGTATATGCGCTTGAGGACACTAACTTTGACAGTTTTTCCACTTCAGCGTTGAAGCTCTCCTTTAGCATCAAGTCCTGCATGCAGTCCTGTGAACAAGACAATTGTTAAGTGTATTGTTACTTTACAATAGTATAACTAAAGAAATGGCAAAAAAAAGTGGTCCTACAAAAATAAAGCCGTCGCCTGTGTGCATGATAATGCACCTAACATATGGCGAATGAGACCCTGCTGGACTGGGAGTCGGTGCCATTACTCATTACATTATTCATAATAAATGCCATGCATTGCATTGGCAAATGTATCAGAAATGTATTTCTCTTTCAATTGTTCACTTTTATTCAGTCAGTTGTTGTTACATAAATAGAATTTAAATGAACAAACTGTCCTTAATGTTTAGGCTAAAATAGCCCCTTGTGTAAATACACAAAACATTTGCATTTTAAACTTTGAATTCAATATGTATTAAATTTCAAGTGTTCTTGGGCACGGTGGACGACTGGTTAGCACGTCCGCCTCACAGTTCAGAGGTCGTGGGTTCGATCCCGGCTCCGGCCTCCCTGTGTGGAGTTTGCATGTTCTCTCTGTGCCTGCGTGGGTTTTCTCCGGGTACTCCGGTTTCCTACCACACTCTAAAAACATGCATGGTAAGTTGATTGGACTCTCTAAATGGCCCCTAGGTGTGATTGTGAGTGCGGATGTTTGTCTCTGTGTGCCCTGCGATTGGCTGGCAACCAATTCAGGGTGTCCACCGCCTACTGCCCGAAGACAGCTGGGATAGGCTCCAGGACGTCCCGCGACACTTGTCAAGTAATGGGATAAGCGGTATCGATAATGGATGGATGGAAGTTTTCTTGCTTATAGACTAGTCAACTAGTCGCAAATCAAATTTGAGACTAGACTAGACTAAATTAGTCGAAATTCCCATCCCTAGACAAGACATGAGTTTGCTGACTGGAATAATAGACGTCTGACAACCTCTGGAAGTGCGAATATGAGCTCTGCTGTATCTTTGCTGCTCAGTTGTTGTGGGATGTGGCCACGGCGTGAATAAACAGGAACACTGATCATATCCGCAGTCACTAAGTAGTAGCCCACGATGCTGCCCTCTCTCAAACTGAACACACAGTGAAGAGTTGTGAAATATCCTTGAATCATGTGTTGCTCCTTTCCAACGGGCAACAACAGTGTTTGAGAACTCTATATTGGGGGTGCATACAGCCTGAACATTAACTGCCATTTAATTAACATTAACTGGAAGTCCAGTTCTTACGGTTCATGTACTCCTCAGCATCAGGGGGTGATGGACACTTGATCTGGCAATGACATCCATCTATACAGCCAATCACTCCAGGGAAGTTCCCATATTCATAGAATCATGTTTTATAGATGGCTTGGGAACTTGATGTATAGATTTTTCACAAACTGCACTGCAGACATTGTGAACTATTCTACACACTGTTGCTTCACTGAAACCACGCAAATCACCAGGTCCCAGACGCCAAGATTCTCAAAGTGATTGAGAGTAGTGGGGACAGGCCTTCGTCTTTGAGACATGGAGGAAAGTCTAGGCTCAAGCAAGTATCTCCAGCACATCTTTGTACATACAAAAGCAATCTCTGAAAGTTATTTCATCAAATTGATTGAATGGACAAGTATTTGCCTGGCTGGCCTATGTAGTTAATGCTGTTCTTCATTTAGATATTCCAAATTCTCCATGCTCTCAAACTATCTGTGTTCCCTTTCACAAACAGTACTAATCTAAAATTAAACCCGCCTCTTTGCTGGATTAATAGAAATTTCAATTTAATCCTAGACCAGCTCTAATCCGCACTCTTGCAATTGTCTTTGCTTAAACCTGAACAGGATAAATCCGATGACCATTCTAAGATACGCCTGTGCAAGTGACTTAAAATTAGGCCAGCTCAAATAGCATATTAGTCGAGGACTAGGCTTAAGCCTTTTCTGTGAAACCGAGCCCTCATGTATTGAGTAATTGATAAGTAACGTCTTATTTATCCAAATAAATCAAATAGACAATAATATAAACCAGGAATATATTCAAAATAAAATATTGCTAAACAATATCACTAAATCTTTTTTTAATACAAAAACTTAACTAAGGCAAATTCAACCACAAGAAATGGTCAGAGCTGGGCACTTGACCCTTTTTTGCCCATCTGGCCGCGACCCTCCACCCTTGACCTGGGTACCCTCCCGGCCGCGACCCCCTTGCCATATTCATAAACATTGTCTATGACCAGCCCCCCCCCAAAATAAAAAAAACAAAAACGTACATGATGCCCCCGCGGGGAGAGATGCTAACGGAAGAGGTTTATTTAAAGACAATTAGCTGGCTAACTTACTATTCAAACCCGCTGTGGACACGCTTCAAACGCGCCACTTACTCACGTACTGACCCAGCAGCATGTACTAACTTTCATTGCGAGCCCTGGGGTTGGTTTTGTCGTATTGTATAATTATTTGGGTCCAAAAGACGACAAGTCTGCTAGCATTCAACAAGTTACTTATTTTCCACACTTCCCCTCCTTCACACTTCCCGGCCTTCAAAATAAAAGCATGCCAGCAAACCACTACACAGCAGTTTTGCGACGGCGTATTTCCGGAAATAGTAAAAGTGCATGATGTGCCATACTTGAGTGCTGCGCGCAGCTTGAATATACTCCGGGACACAAGTTGTTTTGAAATAAGCCTAAAAAGAAGCCTTTCACCGAGTAGGCTGAGATGAAATTTGGCCGCCTCGCGAGCACGCATGAGGGCCGATTAGTGGGCCGGACTAAAATCCACTTCCGGCCATGCTTAGTCCAGCCATTTTAATAAATTTGTCACCCCCCACCCCTCCGCCCCAAAAATGGGCATCCGGCCGGGAAGAGGGTCTGGGGACGGACTTTCCAGCTCTGGAAATGGTCTTACATTATTTACAAACAGAAAACAGCACAACAGGCTCACCAGGCAGAGATGATTAGTCACACATTTTCAGTGTTGGGCAAGTTACTTTGAAAATGTAATATATTTTATATTACATTTTCAAAGTAATTGCCATTTGAAAATTACGTTTCTTTACAATATTACCGTTTTGTGTAGAGTAATAAGTAACTCATTACTTTTATTTTTAAACCTGTCTTCTGAAGCTGAGCCGTGATTGGCTGTTACTTTAGCCCTGAGCGGCTGATTTCATTTTTAGTCGGCAGCGAGTGACAAAATGGCCCCTGAGATGGAGAAAAATTGATGTTTTTTTGCTGCTTAACTCGTATTCCACAAACGCAACATTAATCCGAATGCTGTGTTTGGACTAGTGGGGGCGCATACTACATATTATTGTGAAGAAAATTTTGTTCATTTGCCTTTGTTATTGAAAGCATTCTAATATGTTTAATATGTCTAATAAATATCTCTAGCATTTTGTTGAACTAATACAAATAAAACAAATTTGATGTTGTTTAGCTGTCAGCCTTATTTACCGCTTTTTACTTATGTATTATGTTTTTGCCAGGGTATCATTTCCTTTTTTGTCTTCTCTTGAAGTTATATAAAATAACTGGCCTGCTTTGTAAGCCGCTGCTTGTTGCAAAAAAAAGGTGCAGTAAAATATCTTGCAAATATAGCTTCAGTCACTGTCAATCTTTACAACATATGAAAGAAACTACGATATGCCAAGAGTGACAACTATCCATCAGCAAATATGGCCATGCTGTACCACCCCAAAAAATGGTGCGACCAAATCTGCGTGCTGGTGCAACCAAATAAAAAAGCTGGTCGCAGCGGTGCTACCAGTACAAAAGTTAGTGTAGAGCCCTGGATTTGCTGACCTGTTTGAGTCTCTTGATTGCACAGTCGGTGTTCTTTAGGGACGCTCTGTACACGACTCCAAAGCCCCCCTCACCGACCTTCAGGGCTGGCGCAAACCCCTCAGTCCCAGCATACACCTCTTCGTAGGACCAGCACATCACCCCATAGCCGGCATCGCATGATGACATCATTGCAGGACCCTAGTGGATTGAATGATTTGTGACATGAGCCATCTGTGATCATTATTAGTTATTGATGAGCATTAATTAACCTGGAAGGTTCGCGGTTGACCAGAATGCAAACTCGAAGGGGGTGGGGCTGGTCGAGGCAGTGCTCCTTCTCCCCCTTTATTAGCTGAGAAACACAATCAACAAATTCCTTTTCACATCAAAGCACTCAGGAGTTCCTTCAGTCACACACACATGTTTTTCAGACTTTACAACCGACAACGGACTGCACACAAATGTTCATATATGATTGAGTCATTCTGTTTTATCAGTCGCACATTTGCTGAGTGTTTTGCACAGCCGCCTCACAGTTCTAAGGTTGGGTGTTCGGAATGTGGAGTTTGCATGTTTTTCTCGTGCTTGCGTGGGTTTTCTCTGGGGTGTGTTAGGTTAATTGAAGACTCTAAATCTCGTACGTGTGAATGTTCGTTTGTCTTCATGTGTCCGTAAGAGTTGGCTGTCCCTTATTTGGGAAGTCAACCCAAATATATATTTTTTAAGAATATGTTCTATGCAGGCGGCACGATGGGCGACTGGTTAGCGTCACAGTTCGGAGGTCGTGGGTTCGATCCCGGCCCCGGCCCCGGCCTCCCTGTGTGGAGTTTGCATGTTCTCCCCGTGCCTGCGTGGGTTTTCTCCCACATTCCAAAAACATCCTTCGTAGGTTTATTGGACACTCTAAATTGCCCCTAGGTGAGATTGTGAGTACAGACGTTTGTTTGTCTCTGTGTGCCCTGCGATTGGCTGGCAACCAATTCAGGGTGTTGCCCGCCTACTGCCCTAAGACTGCTGGATAGGCTCCAGCACTCCCTGCGACCCTTGTGAGGATAAGCGGTATAGATAATTGATGGATGGATGTTCTATGCAGTCCGACTAGTTGAAACAAGGCATTCCGATAAATATTGAGTTTGTGAAATAAGAGTTAATCCACCCGTTTTTAGCCATCTCAAGGGGAAGCCATTTTGTCACTTCTGCCGACTGATAATAACATCACAGTTGCTGAGGTAACAACAACTCACTGTTTTATGAAGCCGAGCCATGATTGGTCGTTATCCGAGCCCTGAGCAACTGTGATGTCATTTTCAGTGGACAGAAGTGACAAAATGGCCGCCCCCTGAGATGGCTAAAAACGGGTGGATTTTGCTGCTTAACTCAGATTCCACAAACACAATGCATTTGTCTGACTTGTCCAATGACTGATTATTATCTTGACCAGTGTTTCCCAACTAGGGTTATGGGTATGTGAGCACATTGGAGGGGGAACATGGAAACATTTAATCATTTATTTCCCAGATCAAGAACCTGTGGCACAGCCGCTCCAAAATCACAACAGTTGCATGTCAATTCAAGTGTCTCATTAAAGCTCAGATGACTGATGAGAAAGCAAGTAAAATTGCTGCAGTGTGTCTGAATATTATTCTTGTTCAGTGTTTTGTTCCTGATATTAAAGTTTCAAGGGATACTTTACTAATTTTGCAATTTTCTGCAGTAAAAAGTTAAAATTTTGTCTATAATCAATTTCATAACTTCATTATTTTTCTTGTACAATTAATACCTTTAAAAACGCATTATGCCACTTGCTGTCGACTGAAAATGACATCACATGTGTTGAGGGCTCAGGTAACAACCAATCACAGCTCAGCTTGTGAACGTCTGTGGATTTTCAATTCTTGTGTGCTGCTATGGTCCATTTTGCTGCTATAAAAATGTCCCCATTTCAGATCTAATAAAAGGTGTGTATTCTCTATTCTCTCTTCTTGGTTTCATTCTATTCACTGGTGTCATGTTTCTATGACATTTGTTTGATTCTTTTTTTGCTTAGTCCAAATATTGGCTTAGGTCAATAACAGTAGTACAGTCTTGCGGTTAGTTCAAGTGCATGATAATGGTTGCATGCCGTACTACCTGTAGTGCTAATTATGTGGGTTGCCATTGGAGGAGGAGCCACCACTGATTTGGCAGGAGGACCCAAGTGAGATAGGCTAACAGGAGGAGCAAGAGAAGAAGCCTCCAACGATGACGCCCCTATGCAGAAAAAAATGACTAATTTTAGCAGTGATCATGTGACTGGTACAGAGGTCAGAGGTCAGTAGACGCACAGTGAAGGATCAAGTCTCTCGGTCTGAGAAGCTGGTGATGCTCCAACAGGTCCAGCAGCTCACCAACGCGTCCGTTCCTGTTTCCCCATTGGCTCATTATGTAGTCTGTCCGCCTCTCCTTCCTCACAGCTAATCGCACACTGACTTGATCTCCAAGGACCTCTGAAGCTGGGACAGAAAATTCATTCCAAAATGGGTTAGAGGAACATAGTAAAAGGCAAATACTTATGTATGTATTGTATGTATACAGTAGAAATACTTTTGTACTATATATACTGTACATATACAAAGTACATACATACATACATACAAACCCAAATATATACTATATTTTTTTATATATATATATTTTTTTTAACTGGCCAACACTATTTTGTTGGCCTCAGCAAGATCTTCTGCAGGTCAGCAGCATTGAACGAGGTACCAAAAAGAGGAACTGGAATTTTAAAATACAAACGATTCCGGGAGAATTGGAGTGTTAGTCTCTATTCCAGTCGAGTCTATTAATGCCTCTGAATGTCATGTTTGATGCTTTTTAATGCTTTTCAATGGTCTAATTTTCACAAAATCCATTTAATGACTTTTGCAAACGACGGATATTAGCCTGCGGTTTGCCCTGTCAACCACAGGTCCCCGGAGGTTTTTTCATTGAACACCGAAAACTTTTGCGGCTATCTCTGGACCCGTGTTTGGCTGTGGACAGTCGGAAGCGGAGATTTACGTCGTCACTATGAGACAAAAATATTCTGACGTCACTTAGGCGACTTGTGCTTCAAGAGAGACAACATGGATGCTAGCCGAGCTGCGTTGGTTATAGCCATTCTTCAGGCGCTTTTTATTTCCTTATTTGTTCACAACCAACTACTGCTTCTTGTTAAAAACTACAGGCGAAGATGCATGATGACAAGGTCGGCTCTTGACCGCCAGATGACTCTGGAACTTCCAAGGTATATTCCCCTGACGGAAATTCCTTCTAAATAGACAGTATTTGGCTAACGACTACCACCTAAAGGCTTGGCATGCTTGTAAATACGTTTGAAAACGCACTTCCGCGGTTTGGTGTAGATGCGTTTTTTGGATGTGTATTCCTACACAGGTAGGAGGGGGAATATTCGGTTGTTAAAAAAGCTCGGCTACGTGTAGAAAAGGCCTTAATGCTTTTTAATGACTCACAGAAACCCTGAACACAATTTCTTTTGCAGACTGGTTCTTTGACTACTCACAGATACAGAGTAACGATACCTCTAATACTTTTGATATTCTAAATTTCATTTAACACAATGACAAAAAATATCAGACAAAGACCTTACTTTCTGACGCAGATGATGATTTACTGCTGTGTCAAACTGCTGAAGGTACTAGGTACTAACGAGGAAGACTTACTTGATGTCAGATTTTTTTTTTTTGCCTTAAGTATGACTACACAATTCATTAAAGCGTAAGTCAAGCCAAAATTTTCTTTTGAATAATATGTTCCATGATGCCCCACCAGTCTAAAAGTAAATAAGGTATTCTGATTAATATTGCGTTTGTGGTAGGGGTGGGCGATATGCAAATATATATTTGTTCTGTGACACCGTATCTACCATATTTTCCGGACTATAAGTCGTGGGTTTTTTTTCTTCTTCATAGTTTGGCCGGGGGTGCGACTTATACTTTGGAGCGACTTATGCATGAAATTATTAACAAATTATTACCTGTATATCATTCCACAAGTTATTTTAACCCACATAAAGAACATAGAGATAAATCCTAAAAGCTATTAAAATGCATGAATAATTTAAACGGTTAAAATGTAATATAGTGTTAAATAAGTAATTAAAATAGTATGATAAAAGACAATTTGACAGTCTATCAATCAAGCTATACAAAATACTGCACTGTTCCTTTAAAAGGCGCCGTGCCTGGCCGTGCATGGTCTTGCATCATCAGCCAGCCATACACACACACACAACCGCCCCCACCCACCCACACACGCACACGCACACGCATCCGCACTTGCACCCGCACACACCCACACCCACACCCACACACACACACGAGAGCGGAGGAGAGAACAGATAATTACGACCGAATACAAAAATACTTTTGGAGACTTGGAAACATTCTTCATGGTCGCGATAAATAAAAGACTTATTTAATCGATCTATGACCGATTTGGTGAGTTTAAAGTTATCTTACCGTAACTTTCTTGTAAAGCTACATGTGTGGATGTTAGCTAAATGCTACCATCGTAGCTCGGTGGAAATTAAGTGTACTAGGCGCACAATTTTATTAATTTGATTTATATGGACACATTTATTTGCGCTACGCGACAGAGACAACTTGGATTCCGAGAGGGGGTGGAGAGGGGGGCAATTTATACTCCAGTACGACGTATAGTCCGGAAAATACGGTAACTTGAAATGCTCGTGTGTGTGTGTGTACGTGTACATGTGTGATATGTACACACACAAAAAAAGGCAATATTTTGAAGCAGATGTAACGGCTCCTCTAATTTTTTTTACTATCCAACTATCCAACTATCCAATCCAATCTATCACCAATGTTATTTATTTAGTTATTTTTGATTGTTAATTCTGAGGTCTATTCAATTAGATGAATCAGACTTGTGCAATTGGCTGGCAACCAATTCAGGGTGTCCCTCGCCTACTGAACGAAGACAGCTGGGATAGGCTCCAGCACGCCCGCGACCCTTTTGAGGATAAGCGGTATAGATAATGGATGGATAGATGGATGAATAGACTTTCTTTCTTAAATTAACTACAGTTGAAAACAGAATTGGTAAAGGCCAATTAATGCATGGGTACAGTAATTTGATTGAGATATAGAAAACCAAACTGAAAGCCAGCTGCACTGTTTTCATTTCAAATATCAGCAGTATTATTTTGTTGTCTGCACTAATTTTCAGCAGGGAGTGCTAAAATTTAATTCTGACTTGAAATTTGCACAATAAGTGTGATCCTAATTCATATTTGTTTTCTCGCTATTTCAAGAGCTGGGCAGTCCGGACACCCATTTTGGGACGAAGGACGGCGGTCGACAAGTTTTTAAAAAGGGTCGGACTAAGCAAGGGCAAAGGTGGATTTTAGTCCGGCCTACTAATCGTCCCTCATGCCTGTGACGTGGTCACGAGGTGGCCAAAGTTCAACTAAACCGACTCTGCGGAATGGGCAAATGACAAAAATTGCCTTAGAACACTTCCAACGTGCCACCCAACTATGCAGGAGATTTTTCAACAGGAGATACAGCACGAGTTCTACTAGTCCGATAAGTGATGAGACCCAGTAGCACGAGCAGCGTCAGAGCCAGCACACCGGCGTGTGACGTCAGCATGTTACTTGACTGTCCGCTGCTGGAGGAGTACATAGCTTTAGTTGTGCTAAAGCTAATGCAAATAAATATTCACGGAATGCAAGGACGGAAGCGCTTTAAAAGGACGAGGATGGACAGGGTTCGGGGGGGCGATAATTTTTATGAATAAGGACGGAGGGACGAGTCCAGAAGGGTACCCAGGTCGCGGACGGATGACGAACCAGCAAAAAAGGGTCAAGTGCCCAGCTTTGGCTATTTATTTGATCAACTGATCTTTATCCAGAAATGATTCATTCATTTAATCACAAACATTGTTACCCCGATTCGTATATCGTAATATACACCGTTACCGTGAAGGGATGCAATTACTGTATGCCTTGATACGAATTTTGGGCCATATCGCTCCGCCTTACAGTGCACCATTGACAAAACAAGTACCATAAATGTTGCAGAGACAAGCAAGGAAAGGTTTTGGACGTTCAAAATTCGCTTTACATTAATTCTTAGACACTCATGCGCCACATCACAGCTACATTAGTGATTATATCCAGGGGTGCACATAAATTTCAGGTATGCATGTGCAACAGAAATCACTGATGCGTAACGTCATGTGAGTCATGACGCGCCTTTGCGTACCTGTACACAGTGGTGCAACGGATCACCTTTGATCCGTGAGCTGTATGTTTCAAGCATCACGGTTTGAGCCGGGTGCGACCCACAGAATGGTTGGTGAATAAAAAATGTCCGCGTTCACATTAAGTCAACGTAATTAGTCCGCATTCACTGTAATAGCAACAGAGAAGGTTGAAAACCCTCATGGCTCACATAAGTCGCATATAGGAGCGCTTTGCAAACAGACTCAACGAACACACCACCTCCGCAAAGGCTATCTTCAAAATAACTCTGACCAAATATAGTAGACTTTTACTTTGAAGTTGACCTCCGTGGTGGCGTAACAGCTAACTTGACTTCAGTTTTCCACGGCTCAGTGTGCCACCTACATCAAC
This sequence comes from Filicampus tigris, assembly GCF_054856515.1. NCBI lineage: Eukaryota > Metazoa > Chordata > Actinopteri > Syngnathiformes > Syngnathidae > Filicampus > Filicampus tigris. The sequence goes on from NC_141217.1 coordinate 1,741,760, forward strand.
ACAACGCCATCCCGAAGTCATATTCAGTCGCTAATTTACGAAGCTAACAAACCGTTAGTTAATTAGGCTGTCATTGTGTGATACGGCACAAGTCTCCGGCGGTAGTGGCTAGCAGCTGTTATCATTAGCAACAAGGGCTTAGCTGGTAGTTCAACAGCTGTTCCTTGGCTTACTTTTTATTTAACTTCTTTTTCAATATTGGGGAGATTATTTTGTAATGCCCTGTCCATGTGTAAAGAAAGGTGCCTAAAATTGCACTTCAAGGTCTTTTTCATTATGACAAAACTAATAAAACGACTTCATTTATTTTATAAAAACTGAGTTTTATTTACTTCCTGTGGCAGCTGACATCTGCTCACTTTGCAGCCAAACATAGAGGAAAGTCACTGTCACTTTTACGTAGGTTTACTTTAAAAAGGTGCTCAATGGCTCATTGGAGAAATCCAAAATAATTTTCGCACTTAACCTAATTCAAACACCATATTAGTTTAATGCGCTATATAAATAAAATTGTATTGTATTGTATGTCTTTGGTGTATCATTCAACAGTTGTATTTTACAGGACAAGAATCGTATTCAAGGATCAAAGAAAGCTATTAGAAGAATTAGTCTTTGAATCAAAATATACTTTAAATTTTTTCCCACATTAATTCCAAGATTTTACTCAAGTAAATATTGGTTCCAAGCTTCGTAAAAATTGTAGTTGAAAAATACGATTAATCAATTATACAATACAATTTTATTTATGTAGCGCATTTCACAACAGCTACAGCTGTAAGAAAGCACTTTACATACAACAACAAAATAGCCATAATGCAACAAGTGAAATCAATAAATTAACACAAAAACACTATGTACAATAGACACCAGAAAAACAGCCGAAAATGTGTTAGTCTCAGGTCAGATCAAAAGCCAACGAATAGAAATGTGTCTTCAAACGGGTTTTAAAAATGGACGGAGATGGGGCTTGTCTAACATTCAATGGAAGGTCATTCCAAATGGAAGGACCGGCAACAGAGAAGGCTCGAAAAATGTTTTGCATATGTATGAAGTAATTTAAAATATAAACAAGAGCTGTTGTTCAGAAACGCTCTCTATCCACAATTGTTCTGTTACGCAATTGCAGATTTACAGTTTTTTTGGGGGGGTCAAATATTTGCAAATTATCGTTTGAGTTTTTTTTTTTTTTTTTAATATATTGTGATATATAATTTTTTGCCCATATTGCCCACCCCTAGTTTGTGGAATATCAATTAAGCAGCAAAATCTACCCGTTTTTATCCGTCTCAGGGGATAGCCATTTTGCCACTTGCTGTCAACTGTTGTCAATCACAGCTCAGCTTGTGATTGTCACATGACCAAACTCAGAAAACAGGTAAGACGTGATTGGTTACTGAGGAACTGTGATGTCATTTTCAGTCGACAGCAAGTGGCCTGGTATTGGTACTCGCCCATCTCTACTGTGTATATTATTCCGTAATATATTACAGCCACCTAAATTGTTCAAAAAGTGTCAGGGATGACTTCAGCGAAACCACTGATTGATTGATTGATTGAGGAGTTGTGTCTAGATACCATTGTGCATGAAGCGCATCTATAACGCGGGGTCGCCAAACGGTGTGCATGGGTACCAAGTAGCCCTCAATAACAACATGAATGGCCCCTGGGCCAGTTCTAAAGATAGTTTAACAGTGATGGGACAGTGTGATGTCCTAGGATTGTTTTACAAACCTTTCGAAAACATTCACAGAAATGTATGGAAATGGTGTTGCATGTTGAGATTTGTTTCCTTAAATTCATTGCTGATAACTATTGTGAGAAATAATTACCTTTGTGGTGCTTTAACAGAGATCAATGTCATTAAATATTATTAATGGCATAATCTAAGGTAATTTTAAGCATTTTTTTCAGAAGAGTGTGTCAAACTGGTAGCTCTTTGCATTCATCAGTACCCAAGAAGTAGCTCTCAGATTTAAAAAAAAAAAAAAAAAAAAAAAAAAGCAGCGATTCACGATTTATACACTGTACTATTAAAAATACAACAACAATCACTTCGTGATTAAAAGTAAACTAATTGATAAAATAAGGTCCTTTGGCTATATTGACCCAGATTAAATCTGTAACAGTGTACCAAAAAGTGACTTAACATCAAGTTGAAATGTTTACATGCGAACTAATTACGACTTTTCCATTGTGGCGCATTATTGAATACAGACATTTCCCCGTCCAGTTTCATGTCGGGTTCTGTCTCACCAAAGCGGGTCCAGTCCAGGTCTGATAGTCCATCCATAACCCTGCAAAACTCCCAGTGGACCGTGGCTGGTAGGCTGTGCAAGAAGTAGCTTCTGACGTCTCTTTGGGACATTTTCTGAAGGAAACTTCAACTCTGAAAGAAAAGTTGACTGACGGACTGACAAGGGAGAGCTAATATGCTAACAAGCTAACAGCACAACACACGGCACCAGGCCGCACCAGTAGAGACGCTTACATCGGGACCTGGTATCACCCGGACTCATTTGTGCTGAATGTGACCAGCCCGTCAAATTCGAGGAGAGTAAAAAAAAATTCTGCTAGGTTGCTTCCGGACATGGTGTTTAGCAGCCAAGAGCCGCTTCCGCTAGTTGCTTTGCCAAAATAAAAGCTTACCTTTTGCATGTCTCAGTCCCATTTATTATTTTATTACCATTATCATTGTTCCACCTTTGTGCCACAATTCATTGGAATGTATCAGTGTATGTAAACTCCTGGCATCTTTGTAGTATTAAAGGTTTTTTTCCAGCAATTCCTCTTGAATTTCTTGAGCATTTAATGACAAAGAATTCATACTACTAAGGGGGGGGGGCAGGATTTCGAGTGGTGCCCAATACGTCTGTTTGTTTTACTTATTTGCTAGCGATATTAGCAATATTAGCGTTACGCGACGGAGATGCTAGCTTGTGCATGTCTTGTTTTATGTTAATAAAGTCAGCCAATCAAACACATGACGTGCTGCCAACTTTACGTATTTATTAAACGTCTCTATATCAATTACTGCATCTCACATAGAACAATAGAACATATCACTCAATATGAAAATCATATTGGTGTGCACTACAGGGACCACTCGGAAAGCATAAATTCAAACAATAGTATTACATTACATTTAAAGGTCAGCGTGCAAACATTGGGATCTTTTCTGTAGCCCTCTAGAACCCCCTTTGCATTGCAGAACCGTCATTAAAATGTGATTAGATTGTTGTTAGACAGCAGTTTAAGCACTAAATACAATTCAGAATGTATCGTCTGCCGTTTGAATCTCGCGCCCCCTCATCTTCGGCTTTTTCCGGAGATGTGACGTCACCGTAGCCGGAGGGTTCAGTGACTACTAATCATGAACGGTCTAATAACGCCCCCTTCTGTTATGGAGGTAATTTTGGTGCAAAAGTAACTTGTACTTGTACCAAGGAAATTTGTACTTGTAACAAGGAAATTGTAAAAAAAATTCTATTCGTAGGGAAAACAATTTGAAGGTGTGTGAAATAATTTTGTATCTGTAAAAAAAAATACAAGATTGTACCTGGAAAAACGACAACTTGTATGTGTGAAAAGCAAAATCCTTCTTGGTAAGAAAAACGACTTGTAGTTGTGGAAAAAACATTTGTACTCTGAGCAAAATTTGATTTGTAAATACTGATTTGTACCTGTATGGATGGCAATTTGTAGTTGAAGAAGTCGCCACTTGGAGTCACGAGTGGTTTTTCTGCTGCTGGACGCACACGTGACTTTTGCACCTAATTTACCACTACCATGTGGAGCAAAACAGATTTGTACGGAGCCCCTCTGGTGCCAGGGTATGAGAATACATCTTTTTTTCTAATCTATACCCACAGTTTAGTAATCTGTACCCACAATTTAGTAATCTGTACCCACAGTTTAGCAAACCGCTTGCGTTCCGTCGTACACACAGCCGAATATCTGTCAATGTAAATTCAATCAGGAAGTATATTGTTTCTAGAGCGTAGTGCAATGCTTTGTGAATCACATTTAGAGCAGTCATGGCATGGTTTATTTTCACTTTCATCCCCTTATATCAAATGGAAATACTATTGCTTGAGTTCTATGGTGTTGCTTAAGCAGTTTTAGCAGCTGCGAACGGCTACAATTAGCCAATATGTTTATTTTAATTTCATTCACAACCTTTTTAGATCGCCACAAGCAACCACCCTATTGTCATTATAGGGTGGCGGAATGCAAGCGCATTGGTAAACTGTGGGTACAGTTTATTAAACCGTGGGTACAGATTACTAAACTGTGGGTACAGTTTACTAAACTGTGGGTACAGATTAGCAAAAAATATTTTTTCTCATACAATGGCACCAGAGGGGCTCCGTAGATTTGTACTACATTCACGCTTTGTATTTGTACACGAGGCACGTGAGTGCTGGGGGGCGGAGCTAGGTGAAATGCGCCATCTCGACCAATCAAGTGCGACAGATTTGGGCGGCTGAAGCTCAACTTCATTGGTTAACCTTGGTCGCTGTCAGGTTCACATCAAATGAGACATTCATAAACAATGCACACAATGAGGAGAGAAGACATTCCACAACAATATTGTCTTTTTACTTGCAAGGAGAGCGCAGGGAAGTGTACGATTACAGTTCCTAAAACGCTCTGCCCGGCTCCTGCGCCCCCTTTCTTTTTATTATTCTTCGGTGTCCCTGATAACAAAGGTGTTCCAGCTCTAAGGGAAAGGGGAGCGAAAGCAGCTGGAACACTATGAACTTGTATTGTCTATGTGAGTGTGTGTGTGTGTGGGGGGGGGGGTGTGCGTGTGTGTGTGTGTGTAATTAACATACATATGTGAAAGCAAAGCACACTAAGCAAGTTGGCCTAATGTTAAAAATCAAACACATGAATACTAAAATGCATTATTATTCTTACAGTCGCCCAGCGGGAGCGCTCACGCTGGAGCACCCTAATCACCACTTGGCAACCTTCTATTTGATGCCTCCGGGTACGTACGTAGTGTCTCTTACCGGTTATTTTGGTGCCATGCAGGGATAGAATTGGATCTACCGCTGAGAAATACTGCGGTTATAGTACAACAATAGTCAACACGTGTACGCTGGTCCCCTGTGTTGGTTAAAACATTTCTTAGCTGACCAACAAACGGCTAACGTACGTGCCGTGCCGTTCACAGGTGCACTCGGTAGTAATTACGGTGTGTGAGCATTGACTTCATATTCTTTATTTGAGTTATGCAGAAGGTTAAACGTGACGCATATAACATACATACTGAAGTAGGATTTCAATTTCCATCGTAATTGTTTATTTGCAGAAGAATGAAGTAGGGAAAAGTGTGCACAATCAGAGGTACTTAGACGCATTGCATTTTCATGGAATTGCGTTACAATAACTATGACATTCGAACCTTTTACGTGTATTTCTTTGTAGTTACAATAATGACTATCTTTCAATACATTGTCTGCATTTATCTTTTACTGTTGATGATTAAATAAAAAATGTAAAGAGAACAATTTAGAGCAATAATTTACCAAAGGCCAGCAGTCATTCAAACGCAGCAAAGGACAGCAATTTATACCTTCTTTCAAAACATAATTGCTGTAAGGCTGCAACTAATGCTTATTTTAATAGTCAATTGTATTTAGTAATCTTATGAATCAAAACAAACATTTTATTTCAATCCTTTAATTCTAAAACACGGCTTTCAAATTTTTTGTTGCAGAAAATGCACAAATTCTTTATATTTCAGCAATTAGATTTGTCTTTGGCACATCAAAGCATATTGAAAAATGATGATCATTCTTATTTAAGTAAAAGCAAATGTTTGCAAATGTCTTATTTTAGAAGAAGCAAAAAAATAAGTGCTTTCATCAAAGGCTACAAAAACCTGAGAATATTTACTGTTGAGCGGGTGAAAATTTAGGGATTTGGAACATTTTAAACCAAGTATGAAAATAATCAATTTCCATAAAAGCTTAATTTGATAGCCGATTAGTAGATTCATCTTTGAACCTATACTAAATTTATTTTTTCTTTTATGACTCACATAGTTTGCAATGATATCTACTTATCTTCTTTCTAGACAAGGGTATTTTAAAAGCTGAACTAATTAAATTTGGATTTGACAGAATTGAACTTCTCTGAGGAGATGTCTACGCAGCAATCACCTGCCTCCACTACATGCCGTGCTGCACCAACTGGAGGAAGATGAACCTGTCCAGCAGCGTCCACCTTTTCTGCTGTCAATGTCTTTGTTCCCCGCTTACAAGCCCAACAATGTTTTCAAAGATGCCTAGGACAATCATCCAATGAGCACTAAGTGAAATGGTACCGCTAACCAATTGTGGCACATAGGACTGCAGCACAATTTACAGGAGTCTAATGATTGCGTAAGTCCTTTTGAACTTTGGTAAACAAAACATGCAGTTTTTCAGGCAACATAATGAATTATTACACATCACCTACAGGGTCTGCACATCCCCATGATTATGGGAAAGTAGTGGCCTTGTGTCCAGTGATTCCAGCTTTTGTGTCCAAAATTTGGACCCAGCAAACCCATCCACATGCTCGGGAATAGACAAATATTTAGCAGCAGTGGACACGTACAGCATTGCAGGCTCCAGACATCTTTTATTTATTCAAGGCATAGGCATATCCATAAATTTTAGTAGTGCAAGTAGAAAATGAATTACAATTTGATATGCAAAATATATATTCACAAACTACATTACCTAAAAATGGATGGAAGTGTGAAGCAAGAGTTATTAGTCCCAGACAATAAAATGATCAACAATTTAAAACCACAAATCAGCAAATTTATTGGTTACAAATGAAGATATATATTATATTTAATTCTGACTTAAATTTCAAGGACAAAAATGCTACCATTTAGGGGCATTCCGGAGCCCTGGTAAAGTCATCTGAAGTTTATCTAATTCCATCAGAAAAACATAGTATAATCCTTTTGCAACTACTTTTGTTCACGGGCCAAATGAGGATTGCGATGACTGACAATTATGCAAAACTTGTGTAAACATGGAACCACTACTACATTGATTGTCCATTTGACAGAATATTACCATACATATTGCCAACATTCAGTCAAATTTTCAATTTCCATGCAAAATTGTGGCCTGAAAGTTATTATAATACAATATATTGTATTAAGTATATATTCTTTTTGTCATTGCTATACCTGTATTTATTTCAATTCCAGTAAAGAGAAAAAACTGCACAAGAAATGTCAAGCAAAGTCTTAATTTGCTTGTGTGACAAAGTGACAAAGTGACAATTGGGTCATTAGCCAAGCCTGAACCCGTGCGCTCCTCCCTCCCTGCTCTGCCGAGTGCAGACTGCTCGTCGACTCCCTAGTTAGCCGCGTGGAAAAGCTACGAACGAAGTACGACCAATTACAAAAAAAAAAAAGCGCAGCCCTGGGCTCCTGCCGCCGAAGCTGCGTCGCAATAGCACGGACGCTCACCCCCACTCAAGCTGCCGTGGTCCTCTCGGTCAGCCCCCCCACTCGCTTCGAACCGGCCGGCAAGCGCGGGCTGCGGTGCCGTCGACTCTGGGCGTGCGCCTGGCACTGTCGACGGATCTCCGCAGCAGCCGCCACGGTGGCAGCGGTCGCTTTTTGCGGGGTCGCTGATCCTCCCCGGGCCGCGGCCCGGCTCACTCATTCGGCCGACGCCTCGCCATGGAACTGATGCGATGCAGTTTATGACCCAAAAGTCAGAATCGGCTAAGTACGTCTAATGGCAACATTGAGCCAACAAGTCCAACACACAATTGCACCTATCCAGCTAATATTTAGCGTTTAGCATACGCAGCTGCAGCCTTTACATAAACACTGTACATACATATGCATCGTATGTTTACATAGACTGTTGAGATTAGATAGCCTTTCCTTGCTTGCCCATAAAATGCATCGTTGTGTTTGTCATATATATTTTCTTTCTAAAGCAAGACAAGGTTGGCCAATCAATTGGTGTTCAGTAGCATGTTTTCAGTGACAGCTGCATTATTGTATTGTCTTGAACTTCTCAAATATAAAGCTCTTGTGAAAAATAATACGAGATAATAATGCAAAAAAATGTATTAAAATAAATACTGGTTAAAAACAGCCTTTAGAGTAATCCGTGGTAAAGTTCACAAATAGTAAAAAGTTCATTAAATTGAAGAACAGAGAAGTTCATGTGAATTGTCCAAAAATAACTCCTTGTATTAATGATCATTTAAGTTTTGGGCGATAAAAAAAGTTTTACAGCAAAAAAAAAAAAAGCCTGTGCTTTAATTTGTTGCGTGTGGTATAGAGTATTGATACTGAACTGGGTATCGGTATCGAATTTGAAATTCTAGTATCGTGACAAGCCTACTTGGTTTAAACTTGCAAAATTAAAACCTCAGTCTTTAACAATCCAAAGCCACCATCAGTTGTGGCATAGCAGTTCTTTTTAAGGCGAAAGTCAACCCAAACATATTTTTTTCAATATGTTCTATGCAAGCCCACTCGTTGAAACAAGGCATTCTGATAAATATTGCGTTTGTGGAATAAGGTTTAATCCACTCGTTGACTGAAAATGACATCGAAGTTGCTCAGGGCTCAGGACCAATCACAGCTGACCTGTTTTCTGAAGCTGAGCCGTGATTGGTTGTTACCTGAGCCCTGAACAGTTGTGATGTCATTTTCAGTCGACAGAAGTGACAAAATTGCCGCCTCCAGGGATGGCTAAAAAGGGGTGGATTTTGCTGCTTAACTCATATTCCACGAACGTAATATTAATCAGACATGGCATGGTTTAACTAGTGGGCCTGCACAGAATATGTTTTGGGGAAAAAAAACCTTTGGGTTGACTCCCACATTAAATGATCAAAAAATTTTGAATAATTTCTGTAATGGCCAGGCATTCTTAAATTCCAGAAGCACGTTGCTGAAGTGGGATGTTCCCCTCTCACTACCGTCCACTTTCATATCGGGCATGGGTTATCTCCCATCCCACCCAAAACTTGAGGAGCTGTTTAAGATGCTCTTGGGCATATATGTCAAAGTCATGGCCCGCAGGCCACATCTGGCCCGCGAGAAGGTTTTCTACAGCCGCTGGGATGATATTGCTTTATTATTAGATCCGGTCCGCAACAAGCCGGTGTGGGTAGCAGATGTGATCAGGTCCTTCGCGCCTGCCAAAGACGTCACGCTTTAAAATATATTGTAGCGACTTCAAAGAACATGCCGTCAGACGTAGTTTAATTGTCATGTTTTTATTAGTCCAATCGGCTATTAAGGGCCGCAGCCGACGCCAATACAGTACGACAACTGTTCAGTCAAAAAAGAGCCAACGGCTCTCCTGTTCGTCCTCCACTACTCTCGCTCGCATGCCCTCCCATCCAGCGAGCCGCACGATGCATTCATTAACCTCGGAAACAAAACAACTTGGCAAGACACAAATTCGACCACAACACAGATAACCCAATTCGTTACACTATTTCTGTAATATATTTCTTTGCATCAATGTTTGCCACCCCATGGCTGTTCTACATGCTAACTGAAGACTTCACGTCACTTTTCGTGGCTTTCAGAATCTGATTGTGGTGAAACGTTATTTGGAGTAAAACACACTTTATTAGAAATACTTCATGTTAGAAATCTCACGTTTTATTATTTGTAATTGTTGGCATTTGATAAATTCATTGCGTTTCGACGTAGTGATGAGATGTCCCACACTGTGAGCAGGCATTGAACGCTATTCGGGCGCTAAGTGTTGATAGTGAGTGACTTTTTTTTTCCTCTTTCCTCCTTCGACACAGCTCGTAGTTTGTTCTTGCCAGCAAACTCAGTAGTTGCAGATTGCCCGTGTTTCACCACGTTTGTTGTTGTGTGTAAATGTTAAAAGGTTTATTTATTTAAGTTTGTGTCAGGTAACTGCTGTACATAATAGCCTAGATATGTTCTCGTGAGTGATGTCACGTTGATGAACACTAGTTAGTTATTTTGGCTCATATGCTAACTATTCTGGTGATGAAACGTGTGAATGTGTATTGTATGTAGGGCTGGGCTGATAATTCGATATCTATGTATCGCGCTTGACACGTGATCGATACCAATAGAAATTGCCTTCGATAAAACGTTCGATAGAAAAAAAGAAAAACAAACCAGATCGCAGCATGGTGCGTGATGTAGGCAGTGCGCTTCCGCCTCCAAACATGAAGAAGAAGCGTTTAAACCAAAGAAGAAGCAGGTTTTAAACCGACAAGGAAGAAGCTGTTAACTCAATGGAGCATGCTCGCGGGCCCGGCGGCTATGCGCTACGCTCGCGGGGGCGGGGGCCGCTCGCGTCCAGCGTGCGAGCGAGCGCCGTAACTTTGCTCAAATAAATGACCACTTGACTCAGTACAACTCTTACAATTAAATTATATTATGCATGATAACCCTATTAAAAACCCGTGGATGGAGCCATGGTGTACAAGTAGAGGAGTTCTTGTCTTTGACATGCTAGCAGTAGTGAGCCTTATCCGACACCGGCATCGCACTCAAGGTAAAATCAAGCAAGTAAAATATGAATGGACTACGGCAATAATGAATCCGCTAAAAAGATAAAGTGTTCCTAAGACGGTTGGTCAACGATGATGTATGCACTGCAAGAGAGTATTCGTTCACTTACGTTGGATGAACATTGAATGAAGGCTAATATGTGTCAACATCTGCTTTGGGGTAGACCTAATGCAAATAAGCATTTACAATACACTGATGGAGGACAAACTGCACATTACACTACATACCGATGTACAAAAAACAGTTAACTGTTATTTAAAGGTAAGGTTTAAAGCAAAATCAATAATTATCAATATTGACTGATATGAAATACTTAGATTGTGACAGTTTTTCAAACATATCTCAGCCCTTCTAAGCACATTATCTTTAACATGGAGTTTATTTTATCTTTATATCGACCAGTTTATTTCACTCTTTCATAGTTACATTGACCTCTTATTAAAGGTTAAGTATTATGTTAAAATAAAATAACCTAAATGTATTTTTCTTTGGGACATTATTTTCAATAGTTGAAAAAAAAAATTTTTCACTATATATCGATATCGACCAATATGAAACACTTATATCGTGATATACTTTTCAGTCATATTGCCCAGCCCTAATTGTATGTATTGTTTGGCTGATTAATTTCTTAATACAGTGAATTGTAATGTTTAGTCATATTGTTAACAAATGGATATGCATTGTATGATGTTGCTAGGGTATTCTTTGTCTGTGTTGTTGCAGACCACAATAAATAGACGTGTCAAGTGGAATACGGGCCTGTATTTTCTGACAAGATCACCCACATTCAAACGGTTGCCACTCTAAAATAGGGTCAGCTGGAGACATCATACCAATCATATGATCCTTTCCGTTTTACTTCACATTATGTACAGTTCATACAATCTTGCAGCCCGAGTCAACCAGAAAATTGTTTTTAGATTGGCAGGAGGAACGCAAACGGAAGTGGCGTACGAGCTGCCTCGCAAAAGTAGCAGTAATGTACTTTATTTTATTTTTTATTTAGTAACTCGGAACATAAAAACACAACAGCCAGGGGGGGTGACAAACATAGAGGCAACGAAATAGGTTACAGAAATATAAAACGTGACATCATCAGCAGGCGCGAAGGACCCGATCCAATCTGGACATTTAAAAAAATTTCAATGAACATTCTATCAGTCCGGCCCTCGGCTTGTCGCAAAATTTTTTGTATTTGGCCCTCCGTCCATTTGACTTTGACACCCCTGCTCTTGGGAGACTAAAAGTAAGGAAAGGTGATGATGAAAAAAAAAAGTGCATGCAACACAGTGAGAAGTACTGTAGCCATTTACACTACTCATATTTCCTATAATACGATACAGTACATCTTTATTTATATAGTGCACAATGAACTGTTTGTACTGACAAAATAAAATTGAGTAAACTCAAGACCATTTCTTCAGTGTAATGGTTGTACTGTACTGCAAATTTTCCACTATGCAACTCATAATAATAATAGCAACTGCTCTTATGTAGTTCTTTTAGAAATGATGTCTGCCAATAAGGCGGGACTACATTCTCTGTTGGCATTTCCCCCTTAAGATTTTAGAAAGTGACTTTTTTTTCTTTTCAATTTTAGGATAAGTGGTTTGGATAATGGATGGATGGAAGTCTGTTTGCGGCATGGGCCCGAGAATTTTTAACTTGCTCCCCTGAAACTCTAGGTGACGGGCCACTGTGCTCTTAGTTAAAAAAAAAAAAAAAAGTTAGGCTGAAGGACAGAATGGTGTTGACCACTTTGGTTTTCTTCTTACCAAGCTAAATTCTGTTAATTTCATGTCGAGTGCTGCTCATGGCAGTCACCTGCGCTATACGACAATTTAGAGCAAGTACTTTGCAGTGCTGCGATTACATCGAGATTACAACTTTGTGCACGTTTAGCCTTCTGCATAACTCAAATAAAGAATATTAAGTCAATGCACACACACTGTAATTACTACAGAGTGCACCTGTTAGCGTTAGCCGTTTATTGGTCAGCTAAGAAATGTTTTAACCAACACAGGGGACCAGCGTACACGTGTTGACTATTGTTGTACTACAACCGCAGTATTTCACACCGGTAGATGCAATTCTATCCCTGCATGGCACCAAAATAACCGGTAAGAGACACTACGTACGTACCCGGAAGCATTAAACAGAAGGTCGCCAAGTGGTGGTTGGGGTGCTCCAGCGTGAGCGCCCCCGCTGGGCGACCAGGGTTAACCAATGAAGTTGAGCTTCAGCCGCCCAAATCTGTCGCACTTGATTGGTCGAGATGGCGCATTTCACCTAGCCCCTCCCCCCGACACCCACGTGCCTCGTGTACAAATACAAATCGTGAATCTAGTACAAATCTGTTTTGCTCCACATGGTAGTGGTAAATTAGGTGCAAAAGTCACGTGTGCGTCCAGCAGCATGAAAGCCACTCGTGACCCCAAGTGGCGACTCCTTCAACTACAAATTGCCATCCGTACAGGTACAAATGAGTATTTCCCCGCAAGTACAAATTAAATTTTGCTTCAAATACATTTTTTTCCCCACAACTACAAGCCGTTTTTCTTACCAAGGAGAATTTTGTTTTTAAACACATATACAAGTTGCCGTTTCTATGGTACAAATTTTCCTTTTTTTATAAGTACAATTTTTTTTTTTTTTTTTTTACAGATATTTCACACGCCTTCAAATTGTTTTCTCTACGAATAGAATGTTTTACCATTTCCTTGTTACAAGTACAAATTTCGTTGGTATAAGTAGGCCTACAAGTTACTTTTGCACCAAATTTACCTCCATATTCTGTCGGCTCAATGTGTTTCAAAATCGTCTCATTCCAAAACATCGCTCGCCATTGAATGTGCTGTGTTTGTAGCGCATAGAAATTGTACAGTCTAGACTCTATGGTGTAGCGAGCGGTTTAGCTATATCTACGATGGCTAGAGCCACGATTCCTCGAGCTTCCATGAGGTTCGTAAACACTCGGAATGAGTAAGTAAAACCTTTTTTCTAATCGATCTGTGGTTGACAACTTGCAGGAAGACACTTGTATGTATTATAAAACCTATTACCAATGAGAATATGAATTTTAACAGACTCTGAAAAATTTGTGCACCCTGATCTTTAATATTTGTGTTACGGGAATTTCCGTTTGACAGAGGTCCGTAGGTGGGAATACTTATTGTATATGTATAAATAAGAGTGTTAGTAAATGTGAATACAGTAGCTGTGTGTGTGCGTGTGCAAATTTGATTCACTATAAAAATAGCCTTGGCCACTCCATGGCCACCCAAGGATAAAAGTCCAGCTCCGCCACTGCATGAGTTCAGAGAGAGAAAGGGGAGACGCAAAACTGAGGAGCGACACCGGAAACGACAGTTCAGACGGAATGTCAGTCATTCAGTCTTTGATGGACTCCCATTTTGACTGGTGGACTGATGACTGACGGTAACTTTGAAACACTGACGAACTAAGCGCAGATGGACGCAACGACCCGCCATGAAAATTGGGGAAAACGAAGGGCATTTTGGGGACGAGAAGCAGGAGCAGTAATAGTATGAGAATTTATATTCCTTTCGTGTAACGTGGTCCAAACTTTTTCTATATGAATCAAATTGTGTGCTGTTACGCTTGTAAACTTTTTTTTTTTTAATTGCTGGTGCTAAAATAGCGGTGACTAAATGTAATTTAGCTAAGTGTCTGCGCCCACCGCTGTGTAATATGTTGCATTTCTTAGTTACTGAGAAACCTCATGTTTCTGTAAAGTGCTAGTTTTGTATTGCGTTACTCCCAACACTGCCAGCAAGACACAATTAGCCCGAATAAAAGTGTTGTTTTGACCACATAAAGTGAGTTAAGTGATCTGAAGGGTATGTAACAGTCAGTGAATTAATCAGCAAGTTGACATGCCACAATAATATTTAACACCAACACAATGTGTAAACGTTTCTCGATTTATAAAGTGTCAGTGACTAGAAAACGCTTCCTGTCGGGCTGTGATGTTCTGTCTCTGCATTAGTTTCTTTTCCCCTAGCTACCTTACTGTAATTAGCCTCTGTCTGCTACCCCGGTTTCAAGATCTCGATCAAATAAATGTGCTCAAGAAATTTACAATTTCAGTGCATCTTTTATATCTGTCGGGCTCTTTTTTTTTTTTGTCAAGAAATTGTGAAGAATGAACACAGATTTACAACCGCATTTACTCTTTCCGTCTTTGGGTGAACTTGGAGCTTTGCAATGTTTTTTTACGCAAACGTTCAAGCCTATAAATTCTATTAGAGCAGTTAAACTTGGCTATTGTTTTGACACTTAACCCTTGAAGCCTTTTAAACAATGCCTGCAAGCTTTAAGGTGTGAAGTTACAAGCATACAACATTTCAATGACCGTTCGTTTGTTTGGGAGCCAGTAGCCACATAAAAAAAATAAAATAAAATAACTCACGCATGCTCATATGAGATCTGTAAATTGCTTATTCTTCAATCAGTATTTTTAAAATTTTAATTGAGTTAATCAAAGCTTAAAAAAATAATTGATTGTAATTAATCGTAATTCGAACTATCTCCAAAATGTGGCATATTTTTCTGTAAATTGCTGTTGCAATGGAAAGATAAAAGACACAAACCGGCTATATACACTCAACATACTGTTCATATGAGATCTGTAAATTGCTTATTCTTCAATCAGTATTTTAGGACAGTTTGTTGCCTATTTCACACTTTTTTGGGTGCGTTTATGCATCTTATGACACTTTGTTTTAGTAAATGTTGCATAAAAACATACCTATTTAGTTGTACACTTTCGGCGTAATTTGCAGGTGGAAACATCTTTTTCAAACATGTACGCCGTACATGGCTGATTTCCGTTCACATGACAGCAGCCATTCGAAAATAATGTGTGATGTGTAAGATTATATGGGCCATTCTACAGAATTGGTTCAAATTCAGAGTTGGAAAATGTGTGAAATTTGTATTTTATTTCAGAAAAACTTTTAGTGCATTAATGTTGCACCATATCTAAGGGGCACAAATATAGTAAAAGTAAAGGCGGGGGACACCCTGAATCGGTTGACAGCCAATCCCTCTACAGAGTATTTTTATAAATTAATATATATGGTTTTGACATCAAAACCAATCAAAATTCATTTTTGACAGAATTCAATATGACTTTTTCTGAAATAAATGAAAATGTATATGCTTTTTTTCATTGTAAAATGTAGAAAGTTGATCATATTGACTTCAAAAGTCATCATTAATTTAAACAAACATACCCTTAAACAATCATTATCAAAAATTCCATCCATCCATTATCGATACCGCTTATCCTCACAAGGGTCACGGGGCGTGCTGGAGCCTATCCCAACTGTCTTCGGGCAGTAGCCGCGGGACACCCTGAATTGGTTGCCAGCCAATCGCAGGGCACACAGAGACACTCACTCCGCACCCATAATCACACCTAGGGGCAATTTAGAGAGCCCAATCAACTTACCATGCATGTTTTTGGAATGTGGGAGGAAACCGGAGTACCCGAAGAAAACCCACGCAGGCACGGGCAGAACATGCAAACTCCACACAGGGAGGCCGGAGCCGGGATCGAACCCACGACCTCTGAACTGTGAGGCGGACGTGCTAACCAGTCGTCCACCGTGCCGCCCTATATTATAACTAATGAAACATTATTTTTTCCATTTTCTACTGCTTTGAGCTGTACTCAGAGTCGCAGGGGGTTGGAGTTGATCGCAGCTGACTTAAGGCAAAAGCAGGGTACACGCTGGACCGGTCAGTCTATCACAGGGCTCTTCATCATTGAAAAACTGTGGTTTCACCTTCCAAATGAAAATTTAATTGGAGTGACAAATATTTTTGTAACATACATTTCCCTGTATGTATGTTCCCTCTCTCTGTTTTTTGAGAGACATCCGGTGGTCTTGTCTTTTCCTCCATGCTCTTCTGACTTTCCTTTGCTCTCTGCTGGATAATTCATTGGTAGACTTCAGCTTTCCTTCTTCCTTCCCTCTCTTATTTCTTTCTCTTTCCTTTATTGAATATCCTTTGGATTTCACTGGGTCATTCTAACCCTTTGCCTGTACTCTGTCTCTGCTAGGCTTTTTGGTGTTTTTCCCTTCAAATTAAGATAAAATATGAAAACCGAGAGATCTATGTATGACATATGTATCTATGTATTATATTATTTAAAACTTACTTTATTCAAAAATAAACATCATATTGTCACTACCGAAACCATTATGTCACAACCGAAACCCCTCTGTATGTTTCGGTAGTGACTGTTTCAGTTTTATTTTTCCCTTCAAATTAAGATAAAATATGGAATCGAATATAGTTAAAATCAGAAAGATCTATGTATTCCATATGTATCTATGTATTATATTATTTAAAACTTACTTTATTAAAAAATAAACATCATATTGTCACTACCGAAACCATTATGTCACAACCGAAACCTATCTGTATGTTTCGGTAGTGACCGGTTCGGGTTTATTTTTCCCTTCAAATTTTGATAAAATATGGAATATAATATTGTTAAAATCAGAAGGATCTATGTATGACATATGTATCTATGTATTATATTGTTTAAAACTTACTTTATTCAAAAATAAACATCATATTGTCACTACCCAAATCATTATGTCCGTTTCGGTAATGACGTTTTATAATAGTTGTTGACAATACTCAGTGCTAGGCACAACGTGGCTACCACAGACAGTTTTAAGCATGTGTGCAGAGATAGAAAACAGTACATTTAGCATTAAAATCAAAACTGCTCATTTTATTGCCGAAATGAGGTGTTCGGTAGTGACGGTCCTTAAAACCATACGCTGATTTTCAGACTTTGGAGGGCATGTAACTTAATAATGCTGCCAACTAATTACTCGCCATGTGCCCAGTGATGAACATGAAGGTAATGTCTCTTACTGGTGAAATTACTGGTGATGTGGCTAAAACCAAGCCCTGCCTACAGACAAATACTCTTTGCGTTTCGGTAGTGACATGAAAAGTTGGGACAGGTTTTTTTTCACATAAAAACTTCTAATTTGAAAAAAATCTACAAAATCAATGTAAATCTTTCACCATACATTTAGAAGAAAATAACATGTTCTATTAAAGTAAATTATTTTTTAAATTGGCAAAAATCTTCTACATTTTTTTTTCATGAATTGAAATTAAGGAGTTAGAGATTGGGACAACCACTTCCCAATAGGAAGTGACATAAAAGATGACTTTTTATACATTCAGTTTAATAGTATCTCAATTAATGCCTTGTGGTAAAATAGATAATAACAAGATATTACTAAATAACACTTCATTGTTTTTTAAAATTGGATTTTCATGGTGGAACAGCAATTTCAACCAATTCGGTAGAATGGCTCATATACAGATATGTAAGGGCAAATTACAACCATCGTAAGATTCAGTACACCCCGGGGTTTACAGGTATGTAAAAATCACAATCAATAATAATAATAATAATTATTATTATTAAGTTTTAATGACAGCGTTATTCCATATGCTGTAGGGTGAAAGTCCTCACCGTCCCAGGCTGACGCTAGCTCAACATCTCGCGAGATCTCAGCACGCCTTCCCCACTCGACATTTCAGTGTTCACGTGCACATCTCGCGATGTTGACTCAGTGACGGTGGTTGGAAAAGGAGTTGGAGGGGGCGGGGTGCAACAGAGATGTTTGGAGGCTTTTTTTTTTTTTAATATAAAATAATTTATTTAAATAAAAATGGCTGCCGTGGAGAGCGAGGAGGAGAGAATGTACGTAAGCTCTTTTAAAAAAACATTTCATCATCTGGTAAAGCGTCGCTGTCTTGGCCGCCTCCGCCATCTTTTTGTCGTCTTTTTTATTTCACTTCGAAGTGCGTTTATTTTACACCGGCCTTTCTCGGCGGAGCGAGCTTAACTGGAATACGTCACCAACTTCCAGCTTCGCCTGTACTTTAGCTGCCGTTAAGGGCTCGTCCGTTTTCTCAGCCCGCTTCCCGCGCCACTCCACCCCCGACTCTAGTCGAGCAGACGTTCCCGCACGCCTGGAGGTTGGCCCGCGGGACGGAGATGCCATGCCCGTTTGCCGCTTTCCAGCCTCGGGCACGCAGTGGCATTACCACGCAGGTGTCTAGCAAGCTGCTAGCTCGTCATTTGCTCAGCACTGTGTTTTCATGCTAGTTAGTGGGTCTTCTATTCATGAACCTGTGGACTTGCCGTTACATGCCACTAAACCCTCCAGTCAGCATCCTTCGCGCAAAGTGCTGCTGAGCTAGGCATCACATGCTCCTCATGTTGTCATCACTTAAACTCCGTAGAAACGAGATCACAGTTTAGGCTGAACACGTCAAGCTGCTAAAAGTCAGTGAATTGACCTCTCCTGTGTGGCCTACTTTCCTCACCAGCTCACGTCGTATGACTGCTGCTTCAGCTTCATCATCGTCATCCTCACCTCAAACCAGGGTACAGTCAAAGGGGCCCCACCGAAAACACAACAACTCTGATATAATGCAATTCAGAATTCAACCACTAACCCTAACGTAAACAACTTCAGAGTTCAAAACTGCTACTACGTGATGTCAGCGCAGTTTAGAGCTCAGTTCAGCAAGCGTTGAAGGATAGAGGTGTTTTACCTTTTTACACTTATTCCAAAAGAAGAACCAGCCTTTTGCTGTTAAGTAGCACTGCAGCTATCGAATAAGTTGGTATTCGGAAATCCTATTGAAAATTCTATTGAATAATTGGGTACTCGGAAAAATTAAAAAAATACCTATTTTTTCTTGGTTACAAGTACTACAGACAAAAAAAACGCACTTCCTATTAATAATGAACGATCAACTGGTCTTCATTTTTTTACTATTCAACATTATACTTAAATTTAAATTGCGCATAGTCGCACACTACTTCCTTTCTCGAAACATTAGTGAGATTTTAGAAAACTCTCCCAAAGGTTTTTGTCAGCTAAAACAACACACTGTCCCTGATTTGTTAAAGGGACAGTGTGTAGAATGTTTAGATTTTTCAATGTTCGTTTTTTTGGGAAACTTCGGTTCGGTATATTTTCGGTACAAAAAACAGATTAAAAAAAAAATATATGTTCATTTGAAAAGATGACAAGTAAATGGTAAATTTTTAGAAAAAAAAAGCGAACCATTCGGGTGATATCCTAAGAAATTACACTAGAATAAAAAATACACTCACAATAAAGATGTCTTAATTTAGTAAATTATTAAGACACTGAAATCTTTAAACACTCAGCAGCAAAAGTTGTCATTACAGTACATGTATACACTTTTTGTGATTAAAAAAATACATACAATAACAGTTACAGTTATTGATGAATATATTAAAACTCTTTTTAGAATGAAAAAAAATTAAAAAGTCTTTATGAAATTGTATACACTTTTTAAGCATTGAAATCTTTGACTATTCAACAGCATATTGTAACGAATTGGGTTATGTGTGTTGTGGTCGGATTTGTGTGTTGCTGATTTATCATATTGTAGCGTCTTCCAGGAACACGCCGTCAAACATAGATTAATTATCACGTTTTTATTAATCCAAGTAGAACTGCCTGCGCTCTTCTTTCTCCCCTGCTCCCCTCGCTTGCCGTACGATGCATTCACGAACCTCGGAAACATGACAACTCAGCAACACACAAATCCGACCACAACACAGATAATCCAATTCGTTACAATATGCTGTTGAACATTCAAAGATTTAAATGCCTAAAAAGTGTATACAATTTCATAAAGACCTTTTAAAGTTACTGTATTTGTATTTTTTTTATTTACAAAATTAAGAGATCTTTATTGTTAGTGTATTTTTTAATCTGGTGTAATTTCTTAGAATATCACCCGAATGGTTCGCTTTTTTATTTTTTCGAAAAAAAAGTACAGTTTACTTGTCATCTTTTCAAACTAAACATTTTTTTAAAAAACAAAACAATTTTTTTGTACCGAAAATATACCAAACCGAAGCTTCCAAAAAAACAAACCGAACCGAAACGTGATTTAGCGTACCATTACTCGATATGGGCAAATAAAAAAGTATCTCGATATTTTATTCCAAAAAATCGATAGCGATAATTTGACAATATTCTACAAAAAATATTTTATTGCTTCACAGACCAATTGTGGATGGACAGCGTTGCTAAATATGCTAAAAATGCTTCTGCAAAACATAATGATATTCTACGACAATATTTAACAATAAAGAACAAAAAATTATATTTAGACTTACATTGATTTTTGGGAATATTTATGTCATTTAAATGTCTCTGCTGTTATTCCATAATGATATGACATTTTGAGCTGCAGTAAGTACTGGTGTACACTCCCAGCTACTAGAGCAATCAGAATGAGAAAAAGGTGTTAACTACAGCAATCAGAATGAGAAAAAATGTACTTGATATGTGACATGTGACAAAGTGTCACCCAGCGAGAGAAAAAAAAGACGTTGTCATGACAACACCCATTCTTATACATTGGCCACCGTATTCAGAATGAAGTTGAATAGCAAAACGGCAATTTACCGAAAAGTGCATTTTCCCACTCATTCATCGCTGTGATATGTAGGCTTGTGACTTTATTCATGTTTGGGTGTATGCTGGTGTCACACTAATAAGCCGTCGTAGTTTGTGCAACAACATGCCTCGGGAATACAGGGTAGTTATGAATGATGCGTGTAAACTGAATGTTAACTGATCATCCAGGATGTCACGTTTGACTTGCTCGCTAAAGCACTGAGTGTGTGCGTGCGTGAGTGCGCGCGTGCGTT
Organism: Filicampus tigris; assembly: GCF_054856515.1. NCBI lineage: Eukaryota > Metazoa > Chordata > Actinopteri > Syngnathiformes > Syngnathidae > Filicampus > Filicampus tigris. The sequence goes on from NC_141217.1 coordinate 1,763,089, forward strand.
TATATTTGGTGGTTCAACTCGGCAACTGTTTTCTGAGTGTGTGTTTAAGCTTTTGTTTAGCGTGCTTGTGCGGTCGCCAAGTTTTCCTCGTAATCCATATGGCTCGTGGTGGAACAAAATTGCTCTTCACGGTGACCGTTTTGGCACAACTAACAATGTTATTCCCACCAACGTCAGTCTTGTCAACGCCAAACCTTTTACAGACTACGGACGACGTGGACTCGCTATTGGGATTGGGGGACAACTTCACGCACGTGCTGGACACTCCTCTATGTTTGAAACAGCTCTGCTGTAGTGCGGACAGAGTCACATGACCAGGTCCTGCCCGCTGATTCGGCGAATGATTATCACATACCCCCCCGTCTGCCGTCAATGCACACTGATTTGCAGCATTTCCTCATACTTTGCGGCCGTCGACTGACTCGAGTCAATATGCTTTTAGAGGCAGTATTAATACTCGTTAATGTAAAATTACACATCGTGAAAGCAAGATTGACGATGGTATCGATAACGATGTATATCGCCCACCTCTAATGTGTATGTGTGTATATATATATATATATATATATATATATATATATATATATATATATATATATATACCCCAAGGAGACAAACTTAGCGAACGTAGTTCTTCAACATCACGGCTACAGTATATGTATGTATATGTCACTTGAGGGAATACCTGCGTTTGTCGTTCGTGCTGACATTTTGCTTGCCCCTCTGCTGAGGAAATTGGTGGTAGGCACCGTGGTGTGTGTGCTTCAGAATACATGCGCTTCAAACGTAGGTCATTGCATTCTATTAGTTCACCACTAGATGGTGCTAAATTCTACACAATGTCCCTTTAAAAAGTGATCAGTTGGAATGGCAACTGTGTCATTTATGTTGACTGAATTTGAAAAGTAACCTGCCAGCCTGTATGGGGCACTTGAGCGTTTTCTAACGCTGCAGCAACCGCAAAACGCTGACAACAGGCAACGTATAATACAGTGTCAGCGTAATTAAGTCCTTTTTGTAGCAGCCTGAATTAGTGCTTGAACGTTATTTCAGGACGACATTGTGTTGTTGAAGTCAGTAACAGCAGTTTGCAACGGCAAACGGCCCCAAACAGAGTCAAGTCAGCTGTTACGCCACGTTACACTGCCCGGAACAACTTCAAAATGAAAGTGTACTTAAAGCGGAAGTCAACCCAAACAAGTTTTTCAAGAATATGTTCCCAGCAGGCCCATTCGTTGAAACAGCATTCTGATTAATTTTGCGTTTGTGGAATATAGATTAAGCAGCAAAATGCACTCCTTTTTAGCCATATCTGGGGGTGGCCATTTTGTCAGCTCAGCCGTGGTTGGTCGTTGTGAGCACTTGTGATGTAATTTTCAGTCGACAGAAAACAAAATAGCCGCCACCAGGGATGGCTAAAAACGAGTGAATTAACACTTATTCCACAAACGCAATATTTATCAGAATGCCCTGTTTCAACTTGTGAGCTTGCATAGAACATATTCTTGAAAAAAATATGTTTGGGTTGACTTCCGCTTTAAGCATTGATGTCCATATCTTATTTGGAAAGGTAAGGTTTATTTTGAAGTTGGCCTTCTAAACTACTCTTAATGTTGGGCATCGTTTGAATTTGGACAATTCCGGTTACGATTCCGGTTCTTTGATTCAATTCCGGTTGCTAAGGATTCTTGATTCCGATTCTTAACAAAACCAAAAAAAGGAGTTATTTTTGGACAAATCACATTAACTTCTCTGTTCTTCAATTTCATGAACTTTTTACTATTTGTGAAATTTACCATGGATTATTCAAAGAAAGGTTTTTAACCAGTATATTTATTTTAATAAATTTTTTGTATTATTATTTAGTATTATTTTTCACAAGAGCTTTATTTTTGAGAAGTTCAAGACAATACAACAATTCAGCTGTTGCTAAAAGCATGCTACTGAACACCAATTGATTGGCTAACCTTGTCGTGCTTTAGAAAGAAATATACCTGTATATGACAAACGCAACGCTGCATTTTATGGGCAAGCAAGGAAAGTATCTAATCTAAGCAGTCTATGTAAACATATGATGTATTTGTATGTACAGTGTTTACGCATATGCTGCAGCTGCGTATGCTATAAGGTAAATATTAACTTGTTGGCTCAACGTTGCCATTAGACGTACTTAGCCGATTCTGACTTTTGGGTAGTCCACTGATAGTGTAGTGGTACACACGCCCGAGTTGTGTGCGGGCAGCGTGGGATCGATTCCCGCTCAGTGACGGTGTCTGTGTGTGCCCTGCGACTGGCTGGCGACCAGTTCGGGGTGTAGTCTGCCTTCGCCCATTGACGGTTGGGATAGGCTCCAGCAACTCCCCGCGACCCTGTATAGGATAAGCGGTTTGGAAGATGACATGACTTTTGGGTCATAAGCTGATCGCGTCAGTTCCATGGCTAGGCGTCGGCCGAATGAGCCAGCCGGCCCGGCCCGGGCAGGATCACCGACCCCGCGACTGCTGCAACCACGGCGGCTGCTGGGGGGATCCGTGGGCAGGGCTGGGCGCACGCCCAGAGTCGCCGGCGCCGTGGCCCGTGCTTGCCGGCCGGTACGAAGCGAGCGGAGGGGCTGACCGAAAGGACCACGGCAGCTCGATTGGGGGCGGGCTTCCGTGCTGTTGCGACGCAGCTTCGGCGGCAGGAGCCAGGGCAGTGCGCGCACACACTTTTTTTTTTTTAATGGGTTGTATTTAGTTCGTAGCTCTGCCACGCGGCTAACTAGGAATCGAAACGTCTGAAACCGACATTCTAAAATATGAACGGTTCCGGGAGAACCGGAGTGATGGATCCGGTTCCACTCGATGCCCATCCCTAGTGAAGAACATACTTTGAGCCTACAGTATGACTAATAGTTGTGGTTTGAGATCCAATAAATTAGGGCTGTCATATCTAATATTGGGCGGCACGGTGGTCGACTGGTTAGCAAGTCCGCCACACAGTGCAGAGGTCGTGGGTTTGAATCCGGCCTTCCTGTGTAGTGTTTGCATGTTCTCCCCGTGCCTGCGTGGGTTTTCTCCAGATACTTCGGTTTCTTCCCATATTCCAAAAACATGCATGATAGTTTAATTGGACACTCTAAATTGTCCCTAGGTATGATTGTGAGTGTGAATGGTTGTTTGTCTTTGTGTGACCTGCGATTGGCTGGCAACCAGTTCAGGGTGTACCCCGCCCATTGCCCATAGACAGCTGGGATAGGCTCCAGCACGCCCGCGACCTTTGTGAGGATAAGCGGTTTGGATCATGGATGGATGGCTATCGAATATTGTTGGAATCGATTATTCCATAATCTGACAGAATTTCATTTTTAAAGTGTTTTACAAAACCATTTTTTCCTCGAAAACTGTTGATGAACCAATTATTGTTGTTTATTTGATATTGTTTAATGATAAAGACGATTAAACAACAATTAAGCAATATTGCTCAAGAGGGACTGATCAAGGTTTTGAAACTGATTCAGTTACTGCTTCGCTCGTTGTTTTCCAAAGTAATCGCTCGTTGTTTTCCAAAGTAAAAGCAGATAATGTCTAATTTTGATTAAACACAAAAGATTATCAAAAGACTACCTGTCTGCCTTTATGAAGGACTACAGTAATCAGAGAATATTACTGTTGAGAGGCTGGAATCAGAGGACTCGGGCAATTTTAAGTTAAACAATGTCTTTAAATGATTACTTGATAACACTGGTCAACAAATTCTTACTACATATGTTTTCATCAGAGATACAAGTAAATTTTTGTCGATGATTTTTTTGTGCTGATTCCGTATCTGCCCTTGTTTTTTTTCTCTAGCACCTCAGGTTTTCATAATTATTATATTACTAATAATATAATGGCAATAATAATAATGTCATATACACTTATTAATTATTGGGATCCTTAATAAATATTAATTATTAATATTATATATTCAGAAACAGGTTGAATTATTTTGAAACAGCTATAAATGACAACACATGGTAAAATCCATGTTGCGTAAGCTTTTATAGGTCAAACTTCAAAACAAAAAAATTAAAATATCTCCATCCCGATCTTGGGAAAATGAATTCCAAGTGTCCGATTGAAGTATATTGTAACGTCTTCCAAAGACACAACGTCAGACGTAGCTTAGTTATTGCCCCTTTTATTATTCCAACACGGCTACTGTGGGCTGTAGTCGACACCAACTACAGTGCAACAACAGTTCCATCACACGGATCTCTGGTCCGTCTTGCCGTCCGCTCATTCCTCTCTCACTTGCACACCCCTCCAATCCAGTCGCGTGATGCATTCAGGAACCTCGGAAACAACACAACTTAGAAAAACACAACTGTCACCACAACACAGATAACCCAATTTGTTACAGCATGTTATTTGACTCAAAAATGTGTGTCATTTCTTCGTATTAAGTCAAAGTTTTTGACTTCTTTCTTCAGACCTTGTGCAATTTCAGTGATCAGCATTCACCTTCTTCAGAGACGTTTGACAGAACTTGACGACATGACAGCAGAGAGCTGGCGTGCTCAGAAAGCCCAGCGACACTAAAACGGCACAATATCTGAACAAAGTATTTTATTTGTGTTTAATTGTAGTTGTAAATTTTAAGATTATTGTGACCTCGAAATATTAAAATAAAACTGTCGGCTGACAATCTTGGGAGTCCAAATATGGTCAAATTCATTTTTATCATAATATAAATTCCAGAGCTGGGCACTTGACCCTTTTTTGCCGGATCTGGCTGCGACCCTCCACCCTTGACCTTGGTACCCTTCCGGCCGCGACCCCCCACCCTTATTCATAAACATTGTCGGCCCCCGCCCCGTTCCGCCCTCCGGCCCCCCCCAAATAAAAGTGTCCGTGATTGACGCTGCTGCGAGAGAGATGCTAACGGCAGAAGCTTTTTAAGGATCATTAGCTGGCTAATTTACTATTCGAACCCGCTGTGGACACGCTTCAAAATGCGCCACTAGTACTTTACTACTTACCCAACTGCGCATGCTTACTTCCATTGCAAGCCCCGGGGTTGGTTTTGTCGTATTGTATCATTATTTGGGTCCAACAGACGGCCAGAAGTCGCGTTCAACAAGTTATTTATTTTCCACACTTCCCTTCGTTCATGGCCTTCAAAATAAAAGCATACCAGCAAACCACTATACACAGCAGGTTTGCTACGGCGTATTTCGGCGAAAGTAGAAGACGCCAGAAGAAGTGCATGAACTCCACCTTGATGTGGCATCGTCATACTTGAGTGCTGTGCGCAGCTTAATATACACCCGGACGCAAGTTGTTTTGAAATAGTTAAGTTCCAAGTCGGGGGGGCGTTGCTTCAAAAAGACAGCGACAACAATGGATATCGTACCTGCTACAACCATAAAGGGACTGAGATGACTAGACTATGCATTTAATTGTATTGCCACACTAGTTTGCTTTTGCTGCAGCAACGAGCTGTGTGCTTCATCCTCTCTCTCCTCTCCGCATGGGAAACTGTATGTCATCTCATCGCAACATGTGACATAATAGGACCGATCAGAGCAGCAACAATTCCTGATTGTGCGTGGCATGTGTTGCAGACCTGTCGCCAACAGCACAATGCATCGGTCACGTGAATCAATGCGGCAGTTGTTGCTCGCGCCGACCCGGGAGTAGAAAGAAGCCTAAAAATAAGCCTTTCACTGAGTAGGCTGAGATGAAATTTAGCCGCCTCGCGACCACGTCAAACGCATGAGGGCCGATTAGAGGGCCGGACTAAAATCCACTTCCAGCCATGCTTAGTCCAGACATTTTTAAAAATTTATCACTCCACGAACCTCCCCCCACCCCAAAAATGGGCATTCGGCCGGGCCGGAGGGTCCGACCGGTCCGGCCCAGGGATGGACTGCCCAGCTCTGATAAATTCTAATGGTCCGTCTCTACTTCGTCTGTAATTTTTGTGCAATTCTAGCCAATTTTAAAGCGGTGAAAATAGCGAATACTCCAAAAAAAACACAATTTCACGGCCGGAGGTGTGTGCAACACAATGCCGTGTCCTCCGTCTGATGAATGTGGCCTTTTTTTTTTTTTGGGGGGCAATAACAAGTGAAAATAGTAAGGTTCGCTGGATTTCGTTGGCTTTTTTTTTATTATGGATCGATGAGATGCTTCATTGCAAAAAGACCCACTCTTTTTGTGTCTTTGTGTCGTGAGGTAAGTCTCCGTTTCATTTTAATATGCACTTTAGACACGGTTAGTTGGTTAGGTGTGGGTGATAGGACGATATTAGATCGTTAAGGACCTTAACGTGTTGACAATCTCATAAAGCCGAAAGATTGTTTGATCGTCTACAGGGCACATTCTATACAGTTTAGCTCTATGGCGGCTCAAAGCCGCTGACGCATACCCGACAGCCAATCACAGTACGCACAGTGCACCGTACGTGACACTCCCCGCCTCCCTGTTTGTTTGTATAACGGGAAGCTATAGTGGAAAGTCACCACAAAGCCGAGTTGGTCCCGAAAAGAATCCACATCCACAGTGTCGATTTGGTTTGGCTTTTCCTCGGAGGAGAAAGCACAAACCAGTTATCTGCAAAGTTTGCAGAGACTGTTCGGACGTCAGATGGCAACACGACAAACCTGTTTAATCACTTGCGGAGACAGAGACAGCACCCAAGAAACTACGCCGACAGCCAAAGCAAACGGAGATCAGACACATGGTAGCCAGAGGCAGCCGCTAGCTCCAAGTTAACATAACCCACGGGAAAACAGTCATTTAACAAGGGCACTCCATATTAAAAAACAAGCAAGCAATGTAAAGTAAATGAGGCAGTGACTTATTACCTTGCTGACATGATTCCCATTAAAACAGTGGAAAACGGGGGATTTAAAAGACTCTTCAAAGTACTAGACCCGCGTTACGAGCTATGTTTTTATGTTATGTTACCATTTATGTTTACATTCACTGCACATTTTGATAAAAATTGGCACTATTCAAATTAAAACCTGTTCAGAAGGCTTAGCTGGCTAAAAACGTAATTTTTTTTCTTTCAGGGTTTTATATATATTTTAAATGTCTTTTATATGTTTATCAGGAGGAAAATGGTAAAAAAAAAAGTGCAAATTAGTCTAAAAAAATGAGGTAAAAAAAGAATTATGATTAAAACATGATTGTGATTTTATTTTTTAAAAATTGTGATATGATATTTTTGCCATATCGCCCACCACTAGTTGGATCATGGTTTTATTTACTGCATCACTCATAGCTTTAAAGCAGAAAGAAGGCGTTTTGTTAAAGGGGAAGTCAACCCAAACATATTTTTTTCAAGAATATGTTCCCAGCAAGCCCACTAGTTGAAACACGGCATTCTGATTAATTTTGCGTTTGTGGAATATAAATTAAGCAGCAAAAGCGCTTGTTTTTAGCCATCTCTGGGGGCGGGCATTTAGTCTTCTGTCGACTGAAAATGACATCACAACTGCTCACAACGACCAATCACGGCTCACCTGTTTTCTGAATCTGAGCCGTGATTGGTTCTAAAGAAAAATTCTAAAGAAAATTTACTCTTAACTTTGTTGCAATGTCTTTAAGCATGTTTATTGAACAATGTTTCAGGTCTGCATAATGTTGATTTTTTATTTATTTTTTGAATTATTATTTCAAGAAATTTTTGACAATACACATCTCTGTAATAAAATTCTAACAAAAAGTTCGGGGAGCACCCGGGGTTGTCAGCATGTCTTAAAAATGATAAATGAAAACTTAAACAATAGCTCCATGTAGTTTTCTACAGTAAATGAAAATTTCACAATGACAGAAATGTTAAACTTTCACGTATCTTTGTTTTGATTTCCACAGTTTTAAATTCATTTATTATCGGCCAGCAGAGTTTTAAAAAAGGCAGATGCAAATATTCGTCAAAAAGCCAAATATCGGTGCCAATAATCGGCCCGGACGATAATCGGTCTATCCCCAATTCAAAGGCACTGTTAGAAAATAATCTATACATTCTACATTTACAGTTCAAAATCGTTATGTAAATGCAATAAATATCGAAATTTTCAACATAGATAGGTGCAGCTTATATAAAGCCGCATGGCTTATATGTTTTTTCATTATGTTATCTAAGAATAGAGAATAGAGGCAGATTTAAAGGTGCGTCTTATAGTACGGAAAATACGGTAATCAGTTAATTTTGACACCTCTACACTAAATATTATGTTGAATGAAATACTCTTTGATGCTGTTCTACTCTATGCAACTGGCCTGTGAAACCCCCAAAAATCAGATTTCTTTGACAATTCTTTTTTTTTTTTTTTTTTTTTTTTTAAGTAAATGAGTAATTAAAACTGAATAACTAAATCTAATTTGCCCAGGAACCGATCATTTCTATTTCTCCTGTTTGGAAGATGGTTTCCAAAGTTGGAACAGCATCCTGAAACAGATAGTGATTTTGAATTTAGGGATTGTCAGACGCCTAAACCGAATATTATAAAGACAGGGAGGCCATCAGAGACAAGTACATTTAATTCTTCATTTCACTTCTAGTCAAAAATGTTTTGGAAGTTTGACAATTTGAAGTTCCACACAGGTATGCATGTGTAGAAGATGACTTCCTGTAATACGCAGGCTCTGACCTCCTTAAAGAGCGGAAGCATGAGAGTGCTTGTGTAAGAAGTTGCATGGCAGTCAGCAGCTGCATGTGATGTCATTGTGTCACTTCCTGTCAGACCACTGATTCATTTATCAGTAGAAGCTGAAAGACTGTCAATCAACATTCAGATGTCTCGATTGACTTTAAAACTTTGTGCTTCTGTATTCAAGGGACAACTCTCTCCAGACGGTCTGATGCAAGGAGCAAGGCAACTAGTGCTTTACATTGACCAAATCTCCATTTCTTGTCACATTGGAACCAAGTGAATCTGTTTAATTGTTTGTGTCATGTGCTGCCAAGCAGGGTTATAATAGTGTGGGATTATTCATTATAGTTAGTTTTTATTTCATTTTGACTTTTTCTTTTTTAATTCACTTAGTTTTACTTACTTTACTTACTATTTACTTCACTTAGTTTTACTTACTTACTTTTTAGAGCAGGTTTGTTTTCATTAGTTAGAAAAGCTTTGATTTACTTTTGTTTTTGAGTTTTATTTTCCTTTTAATATATGGAATATTTGTCGAGTGCAAGTTAAAAAAAAAAAGCACACTAGGTGTTGTGTAATAAAGTAAATTAAAGGAACAGACCGGTCAAAATTGATTTTCAAAGGAATAAAAGTGCAAACATTAATGGCATCTGATTTCCTGAAAAAAGATTTCAGCCGATTAAGTATCAAAACAATGACATATTTGGACGGCTTCATGTAATCTCTGTGACATATGACGTGCTTAGGACTGTTCATATCGGACTTGTTTTAGTGGTCTAACTCTAACCCTCCAATGTGACTTCTATAACAACTCTACGTCCATAAAACATAACCAACTATCACCAACATTTATGCGCAAGTAAAGGCATGTGATAATCATTCTCTGAAAATATTAGAACGAAACTCACAACATTTTGGATAATAGTCAGGTTGGAAGCATTGCCTCATTAATACACAGTATATATGCCAGGGGTGTCAAAGTCAAATGGACGGAGGGGCAAATAAAAAAATTGCGACAAGCCGAGGGCCGGACTGATAGAATGCTCATTGAAATTTTCTAAAATGTCCAGATTGAATTGGGTCCTTCGCGCCTGCTGATGATGTCACGCTTTATATTTCTGTAATATATTTCTTTGCCTCTATGTTTGTCACCCCCCTGGCTGTTGATTTTTTATCTTCGTAGTTACTAAATAAAAAATAAGATAAAGTACATTACTGCTATTTTTGCGAGGCAGCTCGTACATCACTTCCGTTTGCGCTTCTCCTGCCAAACTGGAAACAATTTTCTGGTTGACCCGGGCTGCAAGATTGTATGTACTGCACTAATGTGAAGTAAAACGCAGAGGATCATATGATTGGTATGATGTCTCCATCTGACTATTTTAGAGTGGCATGGTATGAATGTGGGTGCTCCTGTCAGAAAACACAGGCCCGTATTACACTTGACACGTCTATTTATTGGGGTCTGCAACAACACCGACAAAGAATAACCTAGGAACATCATCCAATGCATATCCATTAGTTAGCAATATGCTTAAATTCACTGTATTAAGAAATGAAACAACCAAACAATATATACATTACATATTCACACGTTTCATCACTAGAATAGTAAGCATACTAGCCGAAATAACTAACTTGTGTTCATCAACGTGACATCACTCACGAGAACATATCTAGGCTATTATGTACAGCAGTTACCTGACACGAACCAAAATGATTAAACTCACATTTTAACATTTACACACAAAAAATGTTGTGAAACACAGGAAATCTGCAACTACTGAGTTTGCTGGCACTAACAAATTACTAGCTATGTGTCAAAGAAGGAAAAAGAAAAGAAACCATGTCTCTCGCTATCAACACTTAGCGCTCGAGGAGCGTTCAATGCCTGCTCACAGTGTGGGACATCTCAGTACTACATCGAAACTCAATGAATTTATCTAATGCCAACAATTACTAATAATAAAACAACATGAGATTTCTAACATGAAGTATTTCTTAATAAGGTGTGTTTTACTCCAAATAACTTTTCACCAAGATCCGATTCTGAAAGCCACGAAAAGTGACATGAAGTCTTCCGTCGGCACGTAGACGACCGAAGTAGTGGTAATGTTTGTTATAACAACAGCCAGGGGATGGCAAACATAGATGCAAAGAAATATATTACAGAAATAGTGGAACGAATTGGGTTATCTGTGCTGTGGTCAAATTTGTGTCTTGCCAAGTTGTTTTGTTTCCGAGGTTAATGAATGCATCGTGCGGCTGGATGGGAGGGCATATGAGCGAGAGTAGCGGAAGACGAACAGGAGATCCGTTGCTCTTTTTTGACGGTTGTCGTACTGTATTGGCGTTGGCCCACAGTAGCCGGTTGGACCAATAAAAACGTGATAATTAGACTACGTCTGTGTTCTTGGGAGACGCTACAATATATTTTAAAGCGTGACGTTATTGGCAGAAGCGAAGGACCCGATCACTTCTGCTACCCACACCGGCTTGCTGCGGGCTGCGGGCCGGACCTAATAATAAAGCAATATCATCCCAGGGCCTGTAGAAAACCTTCTCGCGGGCCGGATGTGGCCCGCGGCCTTGACTTTGACATATGTGATATATGCATTTTAACACTTCTGACGTGACTATCTTCCAAAACATTGTGAGTTTCGTTCTAATATTTTCAGACTAGGGTGATCATATTTTTATACATGTCCACATACATTTTCATACGTCACAGGGATTACGTGAAGTGGTCAAGATTGTCCAATATGGCTGCGTACAGGGTATGTCATTGTTTTGATACTTAATCGTCTTTAGGGCAGTCCCAAACGATTATTTTTCTCCCGATTAATCTATCGACTATTTTTACGATTAGTTGATTAGTCTAACAATTAATTTTTCTACTAATCTAGCGATTATTTTTGACTTTACGATTATTAATTCCAAAAAACACTTCGGAAAGTTTCTTTAAATTCTTTGTTTATTAAAGTAAAAAAAAAACCTTTTGATATTGAATGAACAGTGACATCTGTTTTAGGAAGGCATCATGATGTGTGAACATGAATGAGGTATTTATCTATACATAACGATAAAACAATGTGTGCGTGCATGTGTGAACAGCCCAAGTAAAAGAACTAACAAAAAAAAAAAATAAATAACATCAGTTTGCTTAAACCTAAAACAAATAAAGCAGTGCATACTTAAGTATTATAACAATGAAAAAGCACACATTATATATTAGTACAGTCACCGACTATGGTTAGCAGGCCAGTGTTTCCTCTAGGTTTTTTTTTTTAGCAGTGGGAGCAGCACATCATCCTAAACGATCTGCATGCTGTGCTGCGCCCAGTGCACAGAGCATTCCGGAGCAGATAACTGATGTCGCGTGTTACAGTTTATAGGTACATAGAGCAGTGGAACCAATATAACATTACCTACCAGCACCAACACAATTTGACTGCAGTGAAATAGCTCCGCGAACGTTAGCTACATAATGCACAAAGTTGAAACACAACACGGCGTAACTTTGACTGCCACCCGTTGCTTCGAGAAATCAAACTTAACGATGCACGTTAATACGTCGGACACAACAGCAACTTCAGTAAAACCGGGGGAGTTTAGTTAGTTAGCTGGACTTAGGATACTACAGCTTTCTGCTTTCTGTCGTCTTCCAGTAGTACTCCTGAGTGACGCCGCTTAATGTTCGTTCATGGCTGATGTGCTGCTGTGGTACGCCAACTCAGCTTTACAGAGTGTGCAGACGACCAACTCGCTCGACCTTTCTTTGAAGTACGTCCATACTTTGGACGTTTTTGTCCGCTTTTTTAGCGGTACACGGCGCCTCCGCCATTTCTACTGTGCACGCTTTGTTTACAACTGACGGAATGCACGTGTTGACGCATTTACGTCATCGACACTCGAGCGTACGTACGTGCCGACGTATTTTACATCATTGACGCTTGACGTCGACGGTATGTTGTCCCGACTTATTTACGTCATCGGCCATGTCGGCTATTCCGACTAGTCGGGAGAGCTCTAATCGTCTTAAACCTTTTTTCAGGAAATCAGATGCCACTGATGTTTGCACTTTTATTCCTTATACAGACTGACTAATTGAATGCTGGAAAATGAATTTTAACCTTTGTGTTCCTTTAAACTACAATTTTTCCTTCTGTACAGATGTACAGCAATACCCCAAAAAATACATTTTAAATGAAAGGTAATGTTTGAAATTAAAAGGATGGTTGGGTCGGGATGGCCATGTTTTCACGAACAAGTTCATTTTTCTATATATTTTGATCAGGAAAATGAAAAGATCCATGCTTGCCTGATTGCTTGCCCGCTGCCAGTCGCTGCCTGCCTCCTGAGAGTTGACACGAGTTTAGTGTTCGCTAAATGTCCGAAAAATGTCCGTGTGCGCATTCATGCTCTTGTCCGCTTCAGCCTGTGTAAGTGGAGAAGCGATCGCCACAGTATTTTTGATTTTGTGGAGGTGATCAAGATGAGATCACATTTTATGTCAATAAATCCAAACTATTGTGCAGAATAAATACTTTTATCGTTTCACAGGTTGAAGTGGACAAGAGTAGTAATGTGCATTTGCATTTTGGTGAAAATCGGTCGCCGCTTTAGACAACAGAACTGACAAAGCGAGCAATATTACCACGCTTGCCTCCCTCCCGTGACGTAGACCGCTGAGACAGAAAAAATAACAAGTCGAGCTCCAAAAAGGGGCGGGCGACAATTTCGAATAAATATAAGCCCCGGAGGTTGGCTTATCAAAATGTCAAAGTTGGACTCGGAAAGATTTAAGAGCACCGGACTTCCAGCAAAGGCCGTCCCTTCAGCCGAGTATGACCATTTAATGCACCTCATTTTCAGATAGGCGGCGCAGGGGTGGACCTCGGAGAAAAAGTCAAGCTAACACTTTAAATGTAATCTGTAACAACCTATGAACAATTCAGCTACCGAAAAAGCTTCTCGGAACACAATGTGTTTGAGTATCTTGGTGCCTTATGACATGAAACGACATACTGTACGTGACAAGTGCACCTCAGCTGCATGTAGGCTGCTCATTTCTTGCTTTGTTTGGTCAGACATGGAAAGGCTAATCGTTTTGTGATGTTTTCAGAGGTTGATGTGTGATCGCGTGTTTGGGATTATGTGATCATTCAAGATGGCAACTGATTTCCATACCTTGTTGAGGGATGCTAAAAGTGTTCTCTTTCATCGCTTTGTCCCGTTTGTGCTTGTCCTTAAATTCTGGGACCCCACATAAATACAAAAACGGCCCACGCACTCGAGGCGTGGATGGCGACGAGCGGCATTGGCGCCTCTTGTGCGCCAGGCTTTAGGGTGCTCCTTTTCGAAATCGTGTCACCACAAAAACAAAAAGGTGGTTGGAATGAGATCTCTGGAGGTATGCTGATGTCTCATGTGCATGACAATGTTTTGGTCTTTAGTCTTTTCCCGAACAAGCTGCCGGGAAGCTGAATGGTACAAGCCCAGGGGGGTTGAAATGTATGTATTTATTTATCACGTTTTTGATATCTTGAAGATGCACTTGAAACGTGACTTCAGAGAATGAAACGGGGCGTAGATTAGATTAGTGACTGAAGATCATCAAGCAAATCTTGTCATTGTTTACGTCGCATCATATCTTCAAGTAGAATTCACCAACTCGTCTATTAGAGGCATGTGCAATGTCAATAGTGATGTCTTCTGTTTTTCACAGAGAGGAGGGCCAGGAGGAGAGAGAACGGCCCCACAGTAAGACGAAGAAGCCTCGCAAGGAAGGGCGTCATGTTGAACAAGTGGCCATATCTCAGGACCCCTTGCCCCCGTCAGGGGTGGAGTCACAGACATCGGTAATTAAAATCAGAGCCAACGGTGTCATACATTTGATCATGAAACGTGGTTGTGAAGTACGTTTATTGTCGTTGTCTCTCTGGTAGCCATCGGAGCCGGTGGCGGGGCCCTCGCAAGCGGCAACTGGTAGCGAGTCTGCAGGTTCTCCCAGGCAGCGGCGCTCCATCATCCGAGATCGCGGGCCGCTGTACAACGATCCCTCGCTGCCTGTAGGCTGGACCCGCAAGCTCAAGCAGAGGAAGTCCGGACGCTCCGCGGGGAAGTTTGACGTCTACCTGATCAAGTAAGGTGCACTGTAAACATGGTGCGCCCATCCTGTCATTGCGCACAAGAGCCATGAGCTTTTCTTTTGCGGCAAAGCTCTGAGGGAAAGGCCTTCCGCTCCAAGGTGGAGCTCATCGCTTACTTCCAGAAGGTCGGCGACACCACGACTGACCCCAACGATTTTGACTTCACCGTGACTGGACGCGGAAGCCCTTCCCGCCGGGAGAAGAAACCTCCCAAGACACCAAAAGTGGTCAAACCGTCTGGTAGAGGCCGTGGAAGGCCCAAAGGTACAAAATGGTGGCGGTATGCGATGTTGAAAGGTACGTATGGAGCGAACACAAAGCTGGTGACGGCATGTGTGTGCTTTATGTTTAGGCAGTGGGAAGGTGCGTCAGGTTACGGAGGGTGTGGCTATGAAGCGCGTGGTTGAGAAATCTCCCGGAAAACTGTTGGTCAAAATGCCGTACAGTAAGGTGGAGTCCACCAGCGAGACCACATCCACGACTTCAAAGGTGCGATGGTGTGGCGTTTTCAGGAATGCTATGTATGATATGAGGATATTTATAACATGTAGTGTTGGAATGTGATATTTAAAAGAAATAGTGTTACCTGTGGGCGTGGTGACTCCCTTTCAGGTGTCATCTTCTGCCCTGCCGTCAGTCAAGTCCCGTCCAGGCAGAAAGAGGAAATCAGAACAGGATCTTCCTGCTCCCCTGCAGACCACACCCAAAAAACGTGGCAGGAAACCGGCCTCGGCTTCAGCTGCAGCAACTGCTGCCACGGTATCTTCCTTGTCAGCAGCAACCTCCGGTACGTCGGCAGTAGGGGGCTACGCCGCTGCCGCCATCATGGCCGCTGAGGCCAAGCGCAGAGCCACCAAGGAGTCTTCCAGCAAACCTGTCGTTCAGGAAACAGCCCTGCCAATCAAAAAACGCAAAACGAGAGAGACGATTGAAGAGAAGGAGAAAATTCCGACTCCAGGATCTAGCACCACCGAACCTGAAAGTAAGGCGCCCTCCGAAGGGGAGTCTGGTGGTCCTAAGGAACCAACACAAACTTCCCAGCTTCACCTTGGCTCTTTGGAGGAGAGCCAGTCCCAATCCCAGAGACAGCCTTCTGCTTCCCAAGAAAGTCACTCACATGGACATAAACCTCACAAAGGGAGGAAGCACAAGGAGAAGAGTGTAACAGCAGAAAGTCGAGAGGAGGAAGTGAGCAAAGACGATGATGACAAGGGAGGCAAAGGAGGAATGAGTAGCAGCAGCAGCAGTAGCACGAGTCCGTCCAAAAGCCACAAAAGGAAGGAGCGCTCACCACACAAACATCACCATCATCACCATCACCATCATCGTCATCATCATCGCCACCCACAGAGCTCCCCTTTGGATCATCTTCATTCAGCATCCGGACCCTCCTGCCAGTCCCGGGCCAAAACTGAGCTGCACACTGAATCACAGACCACCGACCCCAAACCACCTCCTCTGTCGCACCCCTCGCCTCAACCCTGCCCCCTGCAGGCCCTCCAGACCTCATATCCAGGTCAGAGCCAGGCCCTGTCTCAAGTTACAATTACTCCATCCTCCCCCATCAGGCATTCCCCTCCTCACCCACGCCCCCCAAAACCACCACCTTCAGTACAACACAAAACTCAGCTTGCAGTTCAGCATTCTCCGTCAGTCTCGCAGGTTCAGTCCCCCCAGACAAGGAATCCTCATCCACCAGCCCAGTCCCCAGTAACACTCCAACCTCAAACCCAATCCAGGCCCCTCTTTGAGACTCAACCACTTACTCAACTCCAAACTCAGACCAGGACCCACCACGCAGCTGAGCCGCAAATACAGCCCAGAACCACAGCCCACGGCCATCTACAACACCAGTCCAGGACCCCTGCCCAAACCCAATTCTTGTACAGCCCACCCACACAGACCCAGCCCCCAACACAGGTCCCTTTGCAACACCAAATTCACATTCAAAGCAGACCACAAACCAGACAATCTCTCTCACAGTCCAGGCCCCCACAGGCCCGAGCGCCACTCCATGTTCAGCAGATTCAACCACAGATGCCCAGGCCCCACCCGCAACAACTCCCACTCCAACAACCGTCTCTCCGCGTTAGAACCAACCTGGTCTATGCTCAACAGAGTGAGCAGCCTCAAGACCTGAGCACCACACCCGCCACTCGCAGCGTGGAGGCAGGACCCAGAACAGAAATACGAATGGAAGCAGGACACGTCTCAGAAAGCAGAGAAACAACTGGGGGGTCAAACAGCACTGCGAGGCCTCTCAGCTCACTGCGCCCCGATCCTCCTGGAAGAGCAGGGACAGAAGACGGTGTCGGTCTCGTGTCCGGGCCAGAAGGCAGGGCTCGGCTACGGGTGGATTCGGAGGCGGCGGGCGAGGGCAGGGAGCTCAGAGACATGGTCCCCCCATCTGCCGTTCCCTGTCCCAGCCGAGAGGAAACGGTTGAGTCTCGGACTGCAGTCAGCGAAAGAGTCAGCTGATCAGTGGGCGCGATAGGAAGTGGCTTGCGCCGTTGTTGCAGACTGAGGTGGTACCAGTGAGGGCTCTTCCTCCATCTTTGTGCACTGTTGTTCCACGGAACGACCCTTTCACTTTTTGTCAAGGAAATGAGCGCTAAGCTAGCACTGACCGACTGAGGAGAAGGATGGATGGTGTCATTTTTTTAGAAAAAAAAAGGAAAATATAGATTTAAAGTGTGTGTGTATGCGTGCGTTCGCGTGTCTGTGTGTAGATAATCAAAAGGCAGCTGTTGTGTCCCGCTCATTTGAGTGGATGAAGTGGGGGGCAGTTTGGAACTGAAAACAAACGGCTAAGTACACATTGTCTCCAACAAAATGTTGCTTCCGGAATATAACCTGTTTATTTTATTTTGTATTTTGAAATTTTGTTTCGTCTCTACAGCTTTAAAGTTCAATGTAATTGACTGACGCTCCCTAGCACGTGACTGTACTGCTGACTGACACACCCTATTTCAGTTGAATGGCTCCTTCAAAAACCCCAAACTTACTTAATTTCCCACCTCTTCCAGTGCCCCATATTAGTAGCCAACACTTCTACACTTAGTCCAAACACTTGATTTCAAACACTTGAAGATTTGCACTGACGAGTACTGGAATCTTCCTTAATGATATTCAAACTCCCATATTTGTCCCATATTTGATTTACACGAGTCATTCTTCCATCTTGGTTGTGTTTCCAGAGGAAGCACATGTTTTGTCAAATCAAACCCACTTAGAGTGTAGCTTCTTCGTCACCTTGGTTCTGATTACTGTTGGACTCCTCTTTGTCTTGAATGTTGTGGAACAGCTGCTGGAAGATTTGGGAGTAGAGGTCCATCTTACTGTTTTGCCAAATGAGGCCATCTCCTGTTGTCGGGTGGCAGCAGCACCAAACTACATTCACCAATATATGTGTGTGGGAATTCGACAACTTCACCATTCTGAACCCATTTGGATGTTTGAAACGGGACATCTACTGATTCCTTAAAATGTGCACATCTTTTGCTTGTAGTTGGGAACGGTTGGTGACTAACCAGAATTTAGGAGGACTCAGATCATTCACGTGGTAAAAGTGGCCACTGTTGTTTTGTAATATTTTGTCTTCCTGGCATCTTGTGAAGATAAAGACTTTCCTGTCGGTTTTCACTCACATTCTAGTACTTATATCCCATCAGGATGTGTTGTATTTGGTCACAGCACAGGAGACAGTTATTATAAACAGAAACAGTACAGTAGTCAAAAAAATGGTAGCCTGTGTCTTTCTTCAGTTTTGACAAGTTAGTCTGTTTCCCTACCTCTGAATTGGAATATTTGAGAAAATCTGGGAGATGGCTGATAAAATAAGATCACCTTTGATAGTGCCACAATGGGGAAATTTGTGGATACTATTGCCATGCATGTAATGGACTGATGTGACACATGAAGTGAAGCCTTCCACACGACAAGTAAATGTTCGGGAGTGCCATCGGTGGCCGATCTCAGATTTTCCCCAATTTGTTTCTGTATGGCCTGATGGTACCACAAGTGAAAGAAATGGCATCTTAATTGCTCATGAACGATGTCAGTCAAGCCAGACATTCAAACACGTTTCCAACCTCCCAATTGACACGGATACACTCATGCAGTATTTTTACATTTCCATCTTGGCATTCGGATCTCCTGACAGCTAGGAGGTGGTGACATTGGAAAAGTGCACCTCACTGGGGAATCTTCTTGCTGGTTTGTGGGTCACCTCACGTTGACCCAAGCTCACCTCTGCGTTTGTGGCATTTGGTTGCTGCAAGCCCCTTAGCTGGCCGTTGTGTGACCGAATGGGACCACAGTAAGCAGCCGCCATATTGCATGTTCCAGAGTCTAGTGCCTATAACCTTGCGCGCATTGCCGGAAACCACCATGTCAGCCAGCAGCCATGTTGTTCCTAGACTTAGTAGTGATGTGTGGTGACCTCATAGCTGCTGAATAATAATACTCTGCTTTCAACTCAATACACTGTCACTGTAGACTCACTAGTTTTTACCGGGTTATTAGTTCTTTTTCTTATTAAAAGCGTTTGTTGTCCCCCTACAGTGTCCTTGTCTCATCTACACTCACACACAATATTGTAACAGAGTACAAATTTGCACAACAATTTTCACTTTACCTCATTATTTATATTTCTGGCAACTTTCACACTTATACATTTCCTAAATAAAATCTACTATTGTTACTACAAAATAAAATCTAAAGTATTAGTTTGTTGACCTAACACATTCCATACACCAATGCCGGCTAACGCAGCTGACTCAAACGTCAGATCAATACACGACAACCGCCTGGTACTCATATCAAACCTAGTAGGCCTCCCATCATTCAGTATCACTAATCCATATTTGTCAAGAAAGTCTTCCAGCACTTCCCCATTTTTATCTCTCGTAACACTGCCCCACAAAGGGTTGTGAGCAGTAAATTAATTAATTAATTAGTGTCAATTTTTCCATGACCCTATCTAATTTACCAGCATCTAAAAACAGGCACGGGTTATAAAAATTAACCACACAAAGTTAGACTCCCTCCGCTCCATAAATCAACCACAACACATTTCATTTCTGAAAAAATCTGAGCTTCACGATACTGAACACCTTTCAAAATAAAAGTGGCACAATCATGATTACCCCCACACTTTCCACATCGACGAACCCCGCGACACACTGCAGCAACATGGCCGTATCGCTGACACCTCAATGGAGGCCTCCTATATGGGTGCACCCTAAACGCAAGACACCCAAGAAAAGCCCTTGCCGGGAGCAAGAAGTTGTTTCCCGACTCACGCCCTCTCTAAAAGACCGTATGTGAGCGGCCTCAATGACATTAGAACACTGCGCTCCCCTCACAAAATCCTCGAGACAACTTGGGAAATACAAGTTATATACATATCGTAATATATCTCCATTCTTTGACATTCGTTGTCAAAAGTTAACAACCAGTGGTGGAGCTAGACTTTTATCCTTGGGGTGGCCACGGCGTGCCCAAGGCTCTCAGGGTGTCCGCAAAACAAAAACTTGGAAACACGTTATCATCAACATCCATTTTTATATTGAATAAAATGTGCACACACAGTTACTGTATAAGTTACTCACACTCTTCAACATATAAATAAATGAATAAATGTTTTTCTCTTTTTTGGGGGGAATGACTTGTTCAGTCAGTCAGGCTGCACGGTGGATCCGTCTCACAGTGCAGTGGTTGTGGGTTTGAATCCGGCCTCCGGTCTTCCTGTGTGGAGTTTGCATGTTCTCCCTGTGCCTGCGTGGGTTTTCCCCTCCCACGTTCCAAAAACATGCATGGTAGGTTTACTGGACACTCTAAATTGAGTGTGCATAATTGTCTATGTGTCGTCTATATGCAATGGGCTGCCACCCAGCTCAGGGTGTACCCCCCCAACTGCCTGAAGTCAGCTGAGATAGGCTCCAGCACGCCCGCGGCCCTCATGAGGATAAGCAGTTAAGTTCAGATATTGTATGGATGGATGGAATTTCAGACATCTCTCAGGGTTCCCACATGTCATGGAAAACACATGTCAAGTCAAATTTATTTATATAGCCCTTAATCACAGGAAAGTCTCGAAGGGCTTCACATATTCACCAGATCATATACACAACATCACATGGAAAATGAGAACAAAATTAAAATGTCCTGGAAAATCATTGCTCCTCCCTCTGCTTCTCTCTGCCTTGTGGGTGAAAACAAACCGGTAAAGTGACATATAGGTCTGTTTTCAGCTTAATTCAATGGGTAACATTCAGGTGTAGCGCTTTTCTGCTTCATCTTTCCTACTAGCCGGCACAGCGCCCCACTTGATGCCACCAACCAAATGAATTGCATATCCCCTTAGAATTCCGTCTGTGTGTCGTCACCTTTCTATAGTGGAGGGGTTTGTGTGCCCAATGATCTTAGGAGCCAAATTGTCTGAGGCTTTATGCCCCTGGCAGCGTCACCCATGGCAAACAGGTCTTAGGTGAGGGACCAGACACGGCTAAGAAGAAGCCTATGATGAATAAATATTAGATCTCATATTCCCTTGGGGACCTCTCTGGAGCCAGACCTGGTGGTGGGGCTTGTTGTTGATAGCCTGCACCCATGCCGCCTGATCGGGGTCAGCCCGAATGGGACAATGTGGGTCTCCATTAGGGCTGTGCAATTAATCGATATTCAATTGCGATTTTGATTATTACACTCCACGATTACCAAATCGGCATAATCGTAAAAAAACGATTATTAATACTAATTTTGAGTTGTTTTGATGCATGCGCACACGAGTTACTCCGCCCTCGCCAAGGCCCGCACCCCACAAGCCACACTGCACACCCTTCTACTCAAGTTTTAGCAGAGTAATGGCAAGCTAAAATGGCACTGGACTGGTGTATTGCACAGGAATGATTTGTAAACAAGCAAGGCAAGTCGAAATCGCTTATTTGGTTACATTTTGGGTTTGCCGTGGAAGACGGCGAGCAAAGACGTATAAAGTGCAAGAAGTGTGTCGCAGTTGTCTCTGCACCCACCGGCAACACGACGAATCATCATTTGGTTTCCGATGATGTTATAATAAACCAAAGCAAGAAAACATTGAATCAGATTATGGCGTTGTTTGCGACGCAATTCTCAGATCGTTGAAACACAGTATGTAGCAACCCCCACCCATCAACATCGGAGAGACACAAAAAGATAACAGAATCTATTGCCCGGACAAGGCTTCCAAATGTTTCGGGCACCGACTTCACTTGGCCATCGGCATGTGGGATTTATTTTAAATAACATATCTTATGTTAGTGTGCAAATATACACTACTTTTACTAGCACAACAATAAATAAATAAGTTAAATTTCTTGTGTGGTCTATAATATGAAGTCAAATTTTGGTGATGATTTTTGTTTCCAATTGCTTCAAACATTATTGTTTATTATAGTGTAATACAGTTTATATATGGCCTCCTGTAATTTAAAAGTATTGTATAGAGCAGTTTTTTCAAACTGTGTGTCGTTGTGTGAGATATTGTGTGCTGTGGGAAATTATCTTATATGTGTGCCTGTGCGGTCTAGCGCCTGGCAGCGTAATGTCTTTACTACATTGTAGTACTCTTCCATACCAGCAGGTGGCAGCAGGTAGCCAATTGTCTTTGTTTAGAGACAAGCGAATTAGTGACGCATGTTTATCCAAACATGCCCATGTTTCACTCTGAGTAAGTATCAATATGAAACATTATAAAATACTTTATTCTTTGTGTTTATTTAATTCCTATTCAAGACATAATATAACGTCATTCTTCAATGTTAAAAAAATGCTTATATAAACAATGCAACACTTATGTTGTTAAAATAAGCTTTTTTTCCACAATTTTAGATGCTTGGTGTGCCGCAGGATTTTTTCGATAAAATCAGTCAATGCCTTGACTCAAAAAAAATAGAAAAATACTGGTATAGAGCAGTGTTTTTCAAACACTGTGCCGTGGCACAATGGTGTGCTGCGAGATATTGTCAGGTGTGTCGTGGGAAATTATCTAATTCATGTGCCTGTGCGGTCTAGCGCCTAGCAGCATAATCATGTAGTTACTACACCGTAAAATATAATACGTTGACTTTACTAAAAAAAAAAAAGCAAAGTCGTTGCCTCAAAAAAAGTAATTCACTTGAACTTAGATAAATTAGATTTCACCAACTTATTCGTTGTGAGTAAGCAGGACTTAAATAAATTAAGTTAACTTAAGTTGAGTTAACTAATATATTTTTAGTTTGCAGTACTCAATTTATCGTGGTGACAGATAAAACTATTCCATAAATCTGGAGATGGATATTGATTGATCACTTTCTAAGATCTTGTGGGCACCTTCGGTTGATTTGTGACAAGGCTCCACAATTCAGCCTACTGTGCAAGAAATACAGGAAATCAGCGAGCTCAGACAATGTTAGGCGCCTGTTAATAGCCAACAAGTTTAAGCATCAGTTTCAATCTGTCCCATCTCCCGCACAAAACCAATCAGAGTAACCGACGCTGCTCTAATAAGGGAAAAGCAAAAATATTTAAAACAGCGTTTAATTCAGCGACGTACTCGTCGCAAAATAGTGCGACTTTTGGCGATTAACAGGATGGACAAGCATTGAGCAGTCTTAGTTCGGAGAAGCCAAGCTATCAAGTGAAATGAATACTCCAACGGTTAATTGGAATTTCGCAATTATTTTCACAATGAGAAAATATTAACGGTGGCTTTTGTGTGCCTGTCCATACAGTGTATGCAACAAAGTGACTTTTGTGGAGTCCGGCGCCATTATTGCTGAGTACATCACGTATTTATGCCACTTAAGCCCTTGGCGGTGACAAGTACTAACGTGAAACCACAACAACAAGAGCAACAGCAACACCTTGGCGGTTCATAAAATAGTTTACTTACCAAGTGACACTGGTTCAGACAAAAGGGTCCGCTTCCAGTGTACAGGTTCCATTAAATTCCACCGTAGATTTTCCAATGAGTTGAGAGAGGCGCGTGTACGTCCATACAAAATGGTGCAGGTCTGCGCATGTCTGGTAGAACCCGCAAAGGACCCTGGGACAATAATTTGTTCTTTATTTAATTTAACCCTCTGTTAAATTAAGTTAAACATGTTCCCCAACCCAAAAGTTCTACTTACTTATTTAAAATGAGTGTTCATAACAAGTTAATGATTTTTGAGTTAGGTTCTCTAATAATTTTCTATTAATTTGAATTTTTGTTTTTACAGTGTACATTGTAGTACTCTTCCATACCAGTGGGTAGCAGCAGCAGCAGGTAGCTAATTGTCTTTGTTTAGAGACAAGCAAATTAGTGACACATGTATCCAAACATGCCCATGTTTCACACTAAGTATCAATATCAAACATCCTACTTTTTTCTTTGTGTTTCTGTAATTTCTATTCATGACGTTATAATATAACGTCAATGTTAAAAAAAAATGCTTATATAAACAATATAACACTTATATTGTTAAAATGAGCTTTTTTTTTTTCACAATTTCAGCTTGTGGTGTGCCGCGGGATTTTTTCAATGAAAAAAATGTGCCTTGACTCAAAAAGTTTGAAAAACACTGGTATAGAGCAGTAGTATGTAACAGTGTTGTGTGCCGTAAGGCAATTAAAAGGTCAGGACCCAGGAGGCAGGGAGCAGTAATCCAAAAAAGGCAATATTTATTTTGGCACAAAGTATTAGGAAGGGGGAGAACAAGATGGCGCTGTGAGCATTTGGGAAATTTGCAGGTCCGACAGTTGGAGTGATTTTAATGTCCAGAACTTTACATCCTGAATTGTCAACCCCTTCTGGCGAGGATACACAAGAAGCTGAATCATAATACTGAATTATTAAGTCCAACCTGATAGCAAAAGTTGTTACATTGAACTTGAAAAATGGCGAAATGGCGAACTCGAAGCCAGCGGTTAGCATCCCCGACCATGATTACAACCCGGTGGCGTTACGGGGAGCTTGCGAGGAGGAAGACTTGGAAATGGAGCTCACTGCGATTAAAAACAAGAATGACCACACTCCACTGCCAAGCCCTCATCCAAAAAAGCAAAAAAAGAGAAATGAAGAAAATGTCAACATTTTAACCGTCCTCGAAGCGATTCAAGATTTGTCCAAACGGATGGAAGATAAATTGGATACGCTTCAAAACAAGTTTAAGAATATTAAGCTGCGCATGCAAGCGAACGAAGAAGTTATCAAAGAAAACAAGGACGAGTTCAACCGACTCAAAATACAGACTTACGAGAATTACGGGAGAGATGCCTGGAGAGCGACCGATACTGGAGGCGTTGGAACCTCAAGCTTACCGTGTTGCAAGAGAAAGAAAATGAAACTACAAGAGAAACTGTGATAGGCATTCTCACACGCGTGATTCCGATATCGATGGACAAACTACGAGAAACAGTGGACACGGTGCACCGTCTTGGGCAGAAGAAGGATGCAGCTACAAGCAAGTCACCACGTCCGATCATCATCCAGTTCAGTATGAGGACAACGAGGGACGAGATATGGAGAAGAGCGAAGGAGGCCACCGTGTGCGGAGAAATCAACATCAGGTTCAAAGAGGATTTTTCGAAGGAAGATCGAGAGGCGCGGGCCTACAGTTGAAGAAGCACGTCACCGTGGACGAAGAGCTTTCCTGAAAGAGGGGTATGCAATCATTGACGACAAAAAAGTGGAACCTTAAAATCTAAGGAAAGAATTGGTATCAAAAGTGTGTACGTATAGATGTGTGAGCGGGTAAGTGTGTGTGTGTGTGTGTGGGGGGGGTTGTGGGAGGACATGCGCGTGTGTGTGTGTATGTGTGTGAGAATATGAGTGATTGTGTATACGTGTACGTATGCAGATATATGTGTGCACATGTTTATGTACCTATATGTGATGTTTATTTGCATGTGTATGTATGTATGTATGTGTGCATATGGGTTTATAGGTATGTGAATGAATATGTATGTATATATGTGTATGTGTATATGTAAATATATATATATATATATATATATATTTGCGACTATACAGTTGGTTGCAAAAGTATTCATACGCATGAGTAACACTATATTTCTCATCACAGAACAAAGGAAACGTGTGTTTCACGTATTTGCATGAAAGAAAATAGAAAAATCACAACAATCCATCACTGTTTTTGCTCATAAGCACTTTTTACTATTGATAGATTGCAAAAGTCTGTATTCCATTGTTGCAAAAGTATTCACACCAAGTCATCAAATTATATTCAGTAGTTGGTTGCAGCTCCTTTGGCATCAAAAACAGCTTCCAATAGCTTTGGATAGCCAGCAATGAGTTTTGTGCAATGTTGTTTGGACAATTTCGCCCACTCTATGCAATTACCGCTCTACCTGAGCCAGGTTCCTTGGTGATCTCCTGTGGACAGCAATCTTCAGATCCTGCCACACGTTTTCTATTGGGTTAAGACCCAGGCTTTGACTTGGAACCTTCACTTTCTTCTTCCTGAGCCATTCTCGTGTCACTCAAGCTGTATGTTTTGGATCATTATCCTGCTGAAAGGTGAACGTCCTCCTAAGGTTCAGGATTTTTGCAGACTTGAAGAGGTTCTTCCCCAGGATGTCAACGTATTTAACACTATCCATAGTCCTTTGTACACGGACAAGCTCACCCGGACCGGAGGAAGAGAAACAACCCCATATTATTAGCATTATATTCCCACCTCCGTGTTTCCGATTAGGGATGGTATGAGCCGGATCATCAGCTGTGTTGGCTTTGCACCAAACATACTTCCTGGTGTTCAGGCCAAAAAGTTCCATTTTCATTTCATCTGATCACATCACTCTTTCCCACACTGGACTTTCTTTCAGTTGTGTAGTAGCATATTGCAAACAAGCCTTGAGATGTCGTTTCTTCGGGTATGGCTTCTTCATTGCAACACGGCCATAGAGACCTTCCTTGTGTAACGTGCGGGATATTGTGGACTTGTGTACATTACTCCCAGCAACCTGGCGAGACTTCTTCAGGTCTTGAAGAGTTACGTAGGGGTTTGCTCTTCCCTGAGCAGTTTCCTCTTGCCTTTTGCTGTGATCTTGGAGGGACGTCCTGTTCTTCCGAGGTTCACAGTGGTACCATGGCACTTCCACTTTTGGACCAGTGCTGCAACAGTACTTTTTTGGCACATTGAGTGAACCTGCAATGGCTGCATAGCTATGTCCATCTCTACGCCCCTCTAGAACTTTCTTTCTGGGTCTTCCGACAGCTTCTTGCCTTTCATGACTGATGTTTGGTGAAAAGCCCGGGATGACTGTGGGCAGGTGATTATTGGTTACAATTTGTAGGTAGTAATCAAGCCTAATCGAGTCACGGGTGACTAAATGCTGGCTTGTGACACTGTGATGCAATAGTTTATGATATGCAATCATTTTTGACTCAAAATAACACATTTGATGCAATGGTGTGAATACTTTTGCAACAATGAAATACAGACCTTTGCAATCTATCTAAAGCAAAGAGTGCTTATGAACAAAAACAGTGATGGATTCTTGTGTTTGTGCTATTTTCTTTCACGCAAATAGATGAAACACTTTTGCTTTGTTCTATGCCGAGAAATAGAGCTCATGGGTATGAATACTTTTGCAACCCACTGTGTATATATATATATATATATATATATATGGATATTATATATGTATGGATATTATATATGTACATGTATTGTTCTTTACACTTGAATAGCACTTAGGGTTCAACACTTTAGTTAATTAGGAGTTCAACTTGAAGAAGAAAAGAACCTTACGATGTATTGCTTGAATACAGATGTACATATATATAGTTTTATGCATAAGTGTGTGTATGTGTATGTATTGGTGTATATGTGTGTTTGTAGTTATGTATGTATATACATATTTATATATATATGTGTGTGTGTATGTATGCGATTTTGGACGTAGACGTGTATATTATTGGTTGAGAACACTCAGGCTTCAAAGGGTTGAAAGGTTAAAAAAAAACAAAGGTTCAAGGACAATAGGTCGATTCCTGCGTATTCGGATCTTTTTCTCCAACGCGCTCAAAGCGTACTCTACTTTAATCTAGTTATGTCTGTTCATTTAAGTTCTTTGAATGTTAAAGGTATTAAGAACAACGTTAAACGCAAGGCCATGTTTTTATTTTGTAAGGAAACAAAAGCCAATATTATTTTTCTATAGTAGACGCATTCATGTAAGGAGGATGAAAAATTTTGGAAGCAACAATGGGGTGACATTGCATTATATTCACATGGCACTTCTCATTCAGCAGGAGTGATGATATTATTCTACAAATGTATAGGATCGATAATTGAGCACAAGAGTGATGATGATTGGTTAATGGTTGTGCTAGATATATCAGACACGAAATATATCCTAATTAACTTTTATGGATACAATAACAGATCTCTAAACAAAAAGACCATTTTATAATTAACGCAATCAATCAGTGCATGGAAAATTACTTACGGTACGGACAATATAATAACAGGGGGTGACTTTAACATTGCCCCTCATTCTTGGCTCGATAGAAGGCCTTCCAGAGGAACACATCCAGACTATAGTAGCATTATTAATTCCTTTTGTGCAGAATTATACCTGGTTGACTATTGGAGAATGTCCAACCCTTACACTGAAAGTTATACATGGATTAGTTTTGCGGACGCAAACGTATGCTCAAGGTTGGATTATTGGCTGGTGTCTCAAACTCTTACTGATATTGTGGCAAAATGTGATATTCAGATAACACCACTTACTGACCATTGCATTATTAATTTATCACTAAATTTCGACACTCAAAAATCAAAGTCTAAAAATATATGGAAATTCAATAATTCACTTTTGGTCAACAGCAGCTTTTGTTGTCAGGTGAAAACTACCTTGACAGATATAAACAAATTGGATATGTCGAACATAGGCAAATGGGAATGGTTCAAATTGCAAGTAAAGCAATTAGCTATTGAAATGGGGAAGAAAAATGCTGAACACAAAAACAAAAAGATTTAGTAAAAACAATAAGCTTACTTTACGGAAAACCAAATCTAAATGAAGACGACTCGGAATTGTTAAATTCTTTTCAAAATCATTCATTCATTCATTCATTATCCATACCGCTTATCCTCACAAGGGTCGCGGGCGTGCTGGAGCCTATCCCAGCTGTCTTTGGGCAGTAGGCAGGGGACACCCTGAATTGGTTGCCAGCCAATCGCAGGGCACACAGAGACAAACATCCGCACTCACAATCACACCTAGGGGCAATTTAGACAGTCCAATCAACTTACCATGCATGTTTTTGGAATGTGGGAGGAAACCGGAGTACCCGGAGGAAACCCACACAGGCACGGGGAGAACATGCAAACTCCACACAGGGAGGCCGGAGCCAGGATCGAACCCACGACCTCTGAACTGTGAGGCGGACGTGCTAACCAGTCGACCACCGTGCCGCCTTTTCAAAATCAATTGGACCAAATTTATTTAGAAAAGGCAAAGGGAGCCTTTGTAAGATCCAAAGATAAATGGATCGAGCAAGGGGAAAATAATTCTTCATATTTTTTCAATTTAGAAAAAAGAAGGCAATCAAGGAATAGCATAAATAAACTAACCAAAAATGGTACTGTAATACATGATCTATCTCAAATACAAGAAGAAATACGATTATTTCACAGCAATCTCTTAAAAGAAAAAATTGAAAAAGATAAAGCGGATGCCTTTATGGACATGATTAGAAGTAATGTAACCAAACTGACAAATGAGGACAGAATATCACTTGAAAAGGACCTAACAATAACAGAGTTTGAAAATTGCACTAAAACAGATGCAATCTAATAAATCTCCAGGCATCGATGGAATTACCAATGAGTTCTACAAGTTTTTTTGGCATAACTTAAAGCAATTATTATTTAATGCTTACATACACAATCACAACTAGTAAAAGATTATAAAAATGGCGGTTTAAAAACAATATACTTTGAATCTATGACTGGAGTTTTTAAAATTAATTGGATAAAAGCTTTTCTTAAGAAACCGGATTCTTTATAGTTTCACTATCCACATAATATTTTTAAACGAGTTGGAGGTTTTGAGTTTCTTTTAAAGTGTGATTTTGAAATATCTAAGTTGCCAGTGAAATGATCTGAATATCACAAACAGGTGTTACACTTTTGGAAGATGGTACTCACCCATAATTTTACACCGCATGGCTCTACCTTATGGAACAACAGAGTAATAACGTCGAACAAGAAAACTTTGTTTATTCAAAAATGGTATGAAAAAAATGTCATCCTTATTACAGATATATTAGACAAATATGGTCAATTCCTGAGTATGGGAGATTTTGAGAAAAAAATCAGCCTTAAAAGTTCGAAAAGAGATTATAAAGAGTTTGTAAAGCTGTTCCCATGGCCCTATTAAACATGATTCAAAATGATTTAATTTACTCCAAAAGACAGATCTTGTTACCAAATATTCAGCTAAACTATATTTCCCTTAATGACACAAAATGTAATAATACAAATGTTAATCAAATATTTAACAATAAACTATTTCATGATTTTGAAAGAAGTGCTAAAATTAAGAATGATGAAGGTAAAATTACAAAAGAACATATGTGCTTTTGAAATAGCCAATACCTCCTAAAGTAAAAGAAATGCAATTCAAAATCCTACATGGTTACTACCCAGTAGCAGTAATGCTGAAAAACGATTTGGGTTTGAGGTGGAGCCTTGTGGCTTTTGTTCTCAAGAGGAGGAAACGATTGAACATCTATTCTTCTCCTGTCTTAAAACCAATTATTTTTGGAAGGAAGTTATAGCTGGATGCCAATTCAAATGGATAGAGTTCCACAATTAAATTTGGACCAAATTCTTCATGGTAATATTAAATTACCAATAAAAATACTTGAACTTTGTCATATAGTTATAATATGGGTAAATACCACTTACGTAAGTGCAAATGTCAAAATAGAAATTCGTCCCTGAATTTGTTTAAAATTGAGTTACAATCACATTTTGCTTCCTTGTCACTCCTAAGAGACTCAAATATGGACATTCAGAATATATGTGAAGATGTCTCAAGTTGTTTATGTTTATTGTAATATATTAAGAAATACTGCTTGTAAAGGGGTTTAAATGTCATTGAATTCGCCTTGCTGTTCCTTTTAGTTTTAATGTAATGTTTAATATTGTGGGGGGGTTTCTCTTTTGTATTCTTTTTCTATGATCCTTGCACAAACAATTGTTTAAAAAGTCCTGGAATATAATTTCAAGAAAAGAGGGGGAACCCTGATCTCTTTCATACTTGTACCAGGGTTCCTTCAATCATCATGAATAAATGAATTTTATGTTTCCATGTTGTTATCAAAACCATGAATTTTAGAAATCACCTTCTGGTAAAAATCTTCGGCCCAGCCTATGTTTTAATAAAACAAGTTTTGGTGGCGATCGGTCACCGTTTTAGACAACAGAATTGACAAAGCGAGCAATATACATATATATATTTTTTATTCTAATTGATGCTTTCAAACATTCACAAATATTATAAGTGAAAATATCAATATGATACTACATACATACATAACCAACATGAAAAAATAAAATAAAAAGTAAAATGATTATATATAAGGCACAATAAACATTCATTCGAGATCAATCAGCGATAATTCACAAAGAAACTGTAATGTACAAACACTTTTCTTATTTTTCGTTAATTTTAAGGTGTCTACATATCGTTGAAACTCAGTAAGGAATACTTGATCATTTGGATGGGATTTGGACATCTTGTGTAAATAAAACTTGCCAAGTAGCAACATAAGATTAATCACAAAGGATAAAGATCTGTCATTATGCACAAAACTTGCAACAATATCTTTTACAGCAATTGCAATAGTATGACCAGTTTTTTCATATATATATCTTTCAAAATCTCTCCAAAATTTTGATGATATAGGGCAATTACAAAATACAAAAGTTTCTGACTCATTTCCACAGAAGGTACATTTATCATCTACTTTAGTAAATTTGGAAAGAGAATTATTGCAAGGATAAATGTCATGCAGTATTTTAAATTGAAGCTCTCTTATTTTGTTTGAGATGCAAAATTGAAGGGGGCATAACCATGTTCTACGCCAATTAATGTTATTTAATTCTGTATTCCAGTAGAATTTACCTCGTGGAGATATTTTATTATAGCTACAAAGCGTATTCCTAATATGTTTATTAGTGCAATTCTTACTAAATATATCAATTCCTCTAATTGTGAGGGAAGGTGTTTGAGTTTTTACATGTCGATATATCAGATGACATTTCATCAATTGAAGAATACTCTGAGGAAGAGCATTTACAATCGACTTAAACTTTAAATTTGACTGGGAAGGATTTTGTTTTCAAAAAAATTTCACAAGTGTAAATATTGCCATTACATTCAAACAGATCTGAAACATAAATTATACAATTTTCAATCCAGGCTTTATTATATAAAGTTTTATGTTTTATGGTAATATTACAATTGTTCCAAATGATTTCTTTATGAGGAGAAAAATTATGCACATGGCATAATTTCCACGCGAATAAAGCCTGTTGATGAAATTTTGAAAGTTTAAGTGGTCATTTTGTAATAGAAAAATTGCAAGTCAATAAGAATTGTAAACCACCAACTGCTTTAAATATGTTATGAGGAATAAAGTTCCAGAGTGACGTTGGTTGTTCCATGGATTTCTTAAACCAATTGATTTTGAAGGTAGAATTCAAATGAAAAAAATCTAGGACTTCCAGCCCTCCTTCTGCTCTCTGTAATCTAAGAATTTCTTTTTTGAGAAAGAAAGAATGACTTTACAAAGTGAATCATTTATAAAAAGCGAAAGAGCTGGATAAATGAATCTCGACACGCCTTCAGCTTTTGAGAGTAACACTCTCCCAAATATTGAAAGGTCTCTCTGTAGCCACATATTAAAAATTAATTGTGCTTTTTGGATTCTAGAAGTTCTGTGTGCCCTGCCATTGGCTGGCAACCAAATCTGGGTGTTCCCCGCCTACTGCCCGAAGACAGCAGGGATAGGCTCCGGCACGCCCCGCGACCCTTGTGAGGATAAGCGGTATCGATAATGGATGAATGGATGGTATTGTAGAAGAAAAATGAATTCCTAAATATTTAACAGTTTGCTTAACTGGAATATAAAACATAAATTGCTCATCGGTGTTATAAAGACATAATATTTCAGATTTGTTTATATTAAGTTTCAGACCAGAAGCATCAGAAAAATCTTGAGTAGTTTGGAGCGCAGATTTAATTTGAGATTTATCCTTGAGAATAAAACTGTATTATCCGCTAGTTGAGAAATTTTTAATTCACGGTCAATGACAGTTAAACCATGAATATTGGAATTTTGTGAAATGCTTAAGGATAAGAGTTCAGCAACAATAATGAATAGAAAACATGAAATAGGACAGCCTTGGCGTACACCTCTTGATACAGAAAATCTTTGAGACATTGTAGGGTATAACATTACGGAACTGGTTATGTCTTTATAAAACATGGCAATAACGTTGATGAAACTATTTCCAAAACCTAAAATTTGCAAGGTTTTTATGATAAAGGGATGTTCTATTGAATCAAACGCTTTGTAAAAATCGAGAAAAAGCAATAATGCATTTGTGTTTATAAAATCTAATAATCAATTAGATCCAACACTAATCTAATATTAGAACTAATATGACGATTAGCCATAAAGCCATTTTGACATTCACTTACTATTTCTTCCAAATTCTCTTTCAGCCGTTTAGCATAAACCTGTGCAATAATTTTATAATCTACATTTAAAAGAGAACTGGGTCTCCAATTTTCAATGAATACCAGGCTTGGGAATCAAGGTTAATAAACCTTGTTTCATTGTTGCTGTCATCTCTTGTCTTGTAATACAATCTTTAAACATAAGTAAGAGATGATCCTTAATCAGGTCCCAGAAGCAAAGATAAAACTCCACTGTTGAACCATAATTTCCAGGGGATTTCTTCAAGCCCATTGAATGTATAGCTTCAGATAATTCGAGATATGAGAGCTCAGCATCACAAGCATCCTTAAAATTTTGAGTAATCTTAGGTGTGAACCCTTTAATGCGGTTTATAAATGATTCACACTTAGCCTGCTTAAACTTGGACGAATATAGATTGCTATAAACTGAGGTAATATAATCTAAAATAATGTTACAGTTGGAGTTTACGACGCCATTAATATTAATAGAGGTAATATTATTACGCTTTCTATTTCTTTTCTCTAACGCAAAAAAGGAACTGGAATTTCTTTCCTCCATTTTCCAACCATTTCGCCCTTGACGTGATGAATGCTCCTTTTGCTAAATTTGCATAAAATTTATCCAAGTTATCTATTGTTAAATGTTTTTAATTCCTCTTATGACAAATCACGCTTCAAAATCAATGGCTGTAAGGCATCCATTAAACAGTTCAAGTTGTTGGAATTTTGTTTTTTTATTTCTTTACTTCTATTTATTGCTACTTGTCTAACTTTAAATTGAAGAATTCCCATTTTGGGATTGAATCCATTTCTTTATCATCAAATATTTTTTTTTACAAGTAGAGCTATATTTTCCTGAAAATGTTTATCTTCTAACAATTTGTTATTTAATTTCCAGTAACCTCTCAAGCTTGATTTTTTTTTGCTCCTTTGTTCATTCAATTATAGGGTTATTAATTTATGGTCAGACAGTGGGGCATGAGAATGAAAAACATCTGTCACAAATTGTAAACCTTGTGATGACATCAACCAAATATCTATATGGGACTGTAAAGACCTCTTGGAGTTTGACCATGTATACTCTATACCGTCTGGGTTCATAAATCGCCATACATCAGTCTGATGAAAATTATTACTGATAAACATTATGGTTTTGAAAGCTGATAGTGATGAGAATCTTGGAGGGTGTCTGTCCTTTTTTAATCATCAGAAGCATCATTATAGTCACCTCCTATAGCGATGAGAGAGTCATTATATTTAGTCCTTAAAGAGTCCAGGGTTACAGAGAGCTTGAAGAAAGTGTCCTTTGCATTGGCAATATTATTTGTACCATAAACATTACCAATTATAAAGATCGAATTGTCCACTTTTAAAACCAAAGGAATCCAACGTCCGTCCTCTGAGATTATAAATTCCAAAATATTCCCTTCGAATCTGTTAAACAATATTGCAACACCAGGAGAATGATTTGAGCCGTGAGAAAAAAAAAGTGTATCTCCCCATTGTGATTTCCAAAACCATTCATCTTCCTTACTTGAGTGAGTTTCTTGTAGGAGTATTATGTCCTTGTTGTAGTTCCTAACAAATAAAAATATGGCTTTTCTTTTAGTAATATCACGTACACCTCTTACATTCAAAGAACAGAATTTCTCTTTCAGGGTTGTGAAGCGCATTGTTAGCTCCAATACAGCTTTTAGGATGTCATCATTTGAGGCACTTCTGGATGAATCGTCCTTCAGACGCTGCTTTTTGGGTTCTGGACATTTAGTGGGCGTAATAGGGAGCAATGAGAGTAGAGCTTCAAATTGCTGAGCAATAGAGAAGCACTGTCTTTCGTTCTTTTCGCCATTGTGTCCTTAGTTTCGTGCTACAAATACGGAGTTCGCGGTAACGTTAGCTTTTTTAGCCTTAGTTTAGCCAGCCCTCTTTAGCTTACAAGCTCATCGACTTTATAAGTTGCTTTACTCACAAAGTCTTTTTATACCATGCTGTTCAAACGGCCGCGGTTCGCAGTGGTGGTAATTGTCAGTTTTAATTGCCTTTGTTGTTGTGGAACATTTTATAGTTTCGGAGCTCCTCACCAACACACCTTACTAGCCGCCATCTTGAACAGCTCTTTACAAAGCGAGCAATATTACCAAGCATGCCTTCCTCGCGTGACGTAGACCGCTGAGACCGAAAACATAACATAAGCCACGCCCCCTTTTGGGGCGTGGAAATTTGTCGTAAATCTACTCACAAAAAAATACCTTAAATCACTACAGAGTCTTTTGAGGTGGACATTTTAGTACTAATGTCGTTTTTACATGCAAACTTATTATATAAGTGCCAATGTTAAGCTCATCTAAGTGTCTCTTTAAGTCACTGGTGTTACTTTACGGTAAATTTGTGCTCTGGCATCATAGTCGTCCGGTTTATTTGAATGTTTTTTTTGTAACAATTATTGGTAAACATTTTAAGGATGTGATATTTCAAATTGGCAGCACGGTGATCGACTGGTTAGCACATCCGCCTCACAGTTCAGAGGTCGTGGTTTTCGATCCCGGCCCCGGCCTCCCTGTGTGGACTTTGCATGTTCTCCCCGTGCCTGCGTGGATTTTCTCCGGGTAGTCCGGTTTCCTCCCACATACCAAAAACATGCATGGTAGGTTGATTGGACTGTCTAAATTGCCCCTAGGTGTGATTGTGAGTGTGGTTGTTTGTTTGTCTCTGTGTGCCCTGCGATTGGCTGGCAACCAATTTAGGGTGTTCCCCGCCAGTTGGCATGGGCTCCAGCACGCCTACGACCCTTGTGAGGATAAGCGGTATGGATGATAATGGATGGATGGATATTTCAAATTTGGAGACTCAATGGCAATTACATTGAAAGTTATGTAAAAAAAGTGAATAACAAATATTGACAAATGTCATATTAAAAGACTGTACAAGTGCAGATTTAAACTTGATTATTGCCATATTTTTTTCAAGTCTTAATAATGTCATTAGGCTTTACTTTCTTTGACAAATTTGTAAATTAAATGGTTCATTTACATAGCAGTAAACCTCAATGTTGGCAAAATCAGTTAAAAAATACATTAAAAAAACACTTTTCAGTTATAAACAGGTTTTGTTTGCTGTAATATAAACGAAATAGTTTAATACATTAAGTTGTAATTTATGTTGTTTCACTTCAGAAACCACTCATCTTGTCCCTCCCCTTTTTGATTTTTCAATTTGAACTACTAGGCTGACGTTACTTCCAGTCATGCAATGTTATCAAATCTCAATTTCCAGCCTGAAAAAATGTCAGTGATAATAAACCGCTGTTGATGTTTCGTTATTATTCTTTTCAGCTGGAGGGCACGCTGTGGAAGTAATTTTCTCTAAGCTGTTGTATGAACTTTTTTACCACTAGAGCATGTTAACAGACATATAACTCCATACTGCATATACTGTATATGCGCCAAATAACAGCTTGAAAGGCGTGTTCCGCATTTCTGTGACATGTCACAGTGGCACCCAGGGGTTCCAAGCAGATTCCACGGGTGGCACTGCCCCCCGGGCCTCCTCTGTCTCCACCACTGTTAGCAACTAACACGTTTGTGCCAATGCAGAAGTCACTGACGACACCACGGAGATGAGCGGCACCAGGTTAATCAATTCTCACGTGACACATGTAATATGCATCAGTAAATCAAGCCATCAGAAAGCTTAGGTCAAATGGAGATGTAGAATATAATATACCGGTACTATACAAAATTGTGGCTAGTGGCAGTGGCGTACAGCGGTCTCTAAGGGGGTGGGAGCCTCGGGCATCCAAATTGAGGACGGCTGGGCATTCAATCAGCGTGACATCACAGTTGCTCAGGGCTCAGGTAAGAACCAGTCATGACTCATCTGAGAATACTGGTGATTGATGGACAAAGAGGAGATCTGTGTTCCGCAATGGATCGGTCTTCCTCAAGTACCCGGATGTTTGTCACACGAACTGAATTTTAATTGAGATTCGAATTTTTACTTGTAAAACTGAATGTGAAAGTCAAGCAAACTGAATCTGTGTGGAAAAGATTTGAATTTGTATTTGTAAAATTGAATGTGAAACAATATACAGTATTTAATTTCCAGTGAGGAATACAAATTCAATTTGGACAATTTAGATTCAGTTTTTCAAAGTAAAGATTCAAATTAAACAATGCAAATTTAATTTATGCAAGTCATTTTCAGATTTTCAATGCACTTATTCAAGTTTAGCAATTCAAATTCAATTCAAGTCTAAATTATTCACATTCACTTTCTGGTGGCACATACCTATATTTGTCCCACTCCTTTTTGAATCTCTGTTGCAAATTGGGTTACCACAGAGTAGAGGCCAAGAAGCCAATTATTAAAGTTATTTGTTGTGAAGAAGCAGAGGGGATAAAAGTTGCACTGATGCCACCTGTTGGCTGGAAGTTTTTTGACACGATGGTCATTAGAGGTTTGTGTTTTAATCACATATAATAATAATGATACGTGCAGTACAAAAAGTTATCAACACAGATTTTCTTCCTAGACCAAATTAAAGCAATTTCAAAATCAATGGGGAGCATGTTTACAAAAACTGTGTGGCATTTGGCAGGGTTCAAAAGGCGCTATGTGATTGGCTGAGCATTTATGACAGGAAGCTGGTGCCACGAATGGCTTTTACGGTGGTAGTGTTACTGCTGGTCTTGTCGCTGCTGCTGCTGCTGCTTCGTCCCCGACTTGGCGGATCTACACTGGGCATACAGCGGGGTCACATGGAGCTGCGGCGCATCCGCAGCCTCGCAACAAATTCCAACTCTGGCGAGTGTTGGGCACGTGCGCTGGAGCAGCTCGACTCACACTGCACTGAGATGACGTCTGAGTCGCAAGGCCTCCTGGCGCTCAAATTCACACACTGTCACCTGAGCAGGTGAGAACGCTCCGAGTCGTTAACTTTCCTTTCAAGTGTGAAATAACTTAACTTCACCACTCCGCCAGTCCACACGTTTCATTCTTCTCTTCCTCCATTCACCGTTGTTGTTATTGTGTGTTTTAATCGGGCATCTGATTAGATAAAATGAGCTGCAGCTCTTGGTTATTGACAATTCTGGGCTATCACACTGGAGAACGATTCTTAGCCTACCACTTAAGAAGCGCAGCACTGCGGTCTTGATTAGCTTCCATTCCGAACCCTCCACTCTCTTCACTCAGTTTACCCACTTTCTCTGATGTTCAGGGTCCACACAGTAATAAGGAATGATAATTTAGTTTCCATCACGTTTTGGTTGGACCAATGGTGGCCAAGTCCGGTCCTCAAGAGCCCCTATCCAGCCTGGTTTAGGGTTATCCCTACGGCAACACACCTGATTCAAATGATCAGCTCATTAGCAAGATTTGCAAAATCCTGATAATGAGCCTGATGATTTGAATCAGGTGTGTCGCCATTAGGGATAAACCTAAAACAGGCCGGATAGTGGCTCTTGAGGACCGGACTTGGCCACCCCTAGGTTGGACTGTCCAACCGCACAACATCATTTAGGCATGATTTTCTGTGAGCTTTATATGCTAGTCATCGGCAAAAGCAAAATAATATGTGGCGGGTTGTTTTCACTTAGTAAGGCACGTTACATTGTGAAATGCCCGGATGTTGAGAATTGTCAATAGCGTTTGCTCCGCGGCAGTTACTTGTTACCTGTTTACAAAAATTGTAGTTAGTAACTAGCGGTGGGAACGATAATCGTTTTTTCGATGCATCGTTCGTTTCATTAAAAAGATTCCGCATCGATTCAGAGTTATTAATAATTGATGTTTAAAGCATAAAATTAAAAAAAAAAAAAAAAAAAAATGTGCAAGCGACGTACATGCGTTTGTACGTCAAACATCTGTGCCCAGGCTTACGTGACAAGATGACGGGACAAACAAAACCTCACACGAGCGGCGCAGTCCTCGTTAAAAGCATCGGTTTGGAGACATTTCGTATCTCTATTAAGTGTGAGGTGTTGATAAGAAATATTTTGGGAACCTAACAAAGATGACACGTTACCACCCAGAGTTGAGTGCTGCGACCCGTCGGAGGTGATAACAGCCGACTTACTCTGTCAGATGCTCTCGCAACTCTCCAACCAAATCCCAAAGAGTAAGAAAAATTACCAAATCCATTGCAGAGTACCTTTCATCAGATTTGCGCCCGAATCGGTTGTGGAAGGAAGGGGCTTTCGCAGCCCTGTTGCACAGTGACGCTGTATATAAAATTCCCACAGACCATATAAGATGATGACTTTCCTCACACAAAAACCTTGAATATGCACACCTTCTCCAAGATGAACAGTTTAGTCTGTTATTTATTGTTACAAAATATGCTGCTTTATATTTCGAATGATAAAGCTGTTCTGTTTGATGGCAATTTCTCAGGGCTTAATGTTAGTGTTAATTACACCACTCACAGTAAGCTGTGGAACGAGCTCGAACTTTTATTGCTCTTAACAGAGGAAATGCACTGTACAGTACTTCTACCAGCCATATCGCTACAGCACCGCGCACCTTTTTCTTTCTTCAGTCTCGTCCTCTTTTGTTTTGGTCGCCCAGGGACATTCTTGCTCTCTGGTTCACTTCGCAAACAGTCATTTTTCACCCAATGTTCAACACTACCCTCTGCTGTAATGCACAATATCACGTCCAACATAAACTACATGTGAAATAAAGGTCACCAATTGAAATATCATCCATCCATCCATTATCTAAACCGCTTTATCCTCACGAAGCTCGCAACGGTGCTGTCTTCGGGCAGTAGGCAGGGTACACCCTCAACTGGTTGCCAGCCAATCGCAGGGCAAATTGCAATATCATTTAAAAGAAAATATACTACACCAGGTGCTACATTAAGTTAAATAAAAGCAGCGTTCATTGCTAAGTTAGACAGTAATGTCAATCAGATGATGCATTTTGCAATAAAAGTATTAAAATACAGGTTACGCTAAATCAGATTAAGGTTAAATATGTTTTGATATTTTTTTTGTTATAGGAGAAGTTACAGACATTTGTTACAACAAATGCTGCCTTTGGCACTTTTTGAAATTTGTGTTGACACACTTAAACAAGGTTGCCTTGCTACTTTAAAAGTCAAAGAGTGAACTGTAAATCCTTACTCTTCCTTGAGTTATGCAATTGTTTTTAAAAAAAAGTTACCAGTGTTTTAGATTAACTATAAAATGTAAGCCATTGTAGTGATGCCTCTGAATCGGAATCGAATCGTGAGGTACCCATAGATTCCCACACCTATTAGTAATGTAATAAAAGTACCATAATAAAGTAATGTAACTTGATTACTTTTAATTACTTTTAGGTAAGCCCAATACCAAATGTGTTAAAAAAGACACACTCAATCAGTATGATCTTTGTCTGATTTTTATGAATGTCTAAAGTGTATAGTTTTGGAATACGGGATGAAGCCTGAGCACCTGCAATTCAAATCCAGAGCACAAGAACTGTGGGGCAGACATGCTTACCATTTCTGCACCATGCTGCAGCGTTAAAGGCCTCGACACACCAATCCGCCGTCGGAAAGTCTGTAAAGCTGTCTGTTTGGTGTGTCCCGCAACATCGTAAGGTCTGAGCCGTTGGCAGGGCGTCCGGGGTGTGTTTGGCCAATTCAACATGTAGAATAGGGTCGGGCTGTCGGGACAAATGATCTCTGTGATTGTCTGCTAGTTAGCGAATCAGGGCACTGGACCACAACGGAAAGTGACGAATGCGGACAAACGGTGAAAATCGAAGCTTTTCCTCGAGAACTAAATCAACTTCGCTCATTTTTCACATCTCCCCTCTGGACATAATGGCTGGCTGGACAGAAGAGCGCCAAAAACAAACAGATTACCGTGAAAGGCAATGCCGATCGAGTAATGAAAGGCAAGTTATCGGAAGCTATTGAGACACAGCTGGTTATACCAGGTAGGATTTATTTTTATACTTGAGTTTATTTTCATGCAGAAACCGTTCGTAATTGTTTGGTAAATTTATTAACTCCATGGAGGGGTATACTACTTCTCATGCATGCGTAAAAATTCCGGAGTCGTTGCCGTCTCCGTCGGCTTTTGTAGTGTGTTCTTCGGTCATTTTCTGGTCGGACGTGCCGACTTCTAGGCCGCCGCGACAGTTGGCCACGACGGCCACGTCGGATTGTTGTGTAGAGGATTTAGATAGATTATATTAGATTAGTTTAGGGGTCTCAAGACCCATTCCTCAAGGGCTGCTTTAAAGGGACGGTGGGGCCGGGATGGCCATGTTTTCACTAACAAGTTCATTTTATTTATTTTTTGATCAGGAAAATGAAAAGAGTTGCCATTTTCTATTTTATCCATTCATTTTGGAGAAATTAGGAAATAAGTGAAGCCATGAATAACGCCCCTTGGTAATAAGAACAATGGCCGCGCCCCCTACCGTTCTATCCTTCTTCAGTCGGAGTCACGCGAGGAACCGATTCCAAACTCTCCATTGGAAATCATTGTACTTTTATTGCTTATAACACACATGTCAAAGTCAAGGCCCGCGGGCCGGACGTGAGAAGGTTTTTGACGGCCCCTGGGATGATATTGCTTTATTATTAGATCCGGCAGATCCGGCCCGTAGCAATCCGGTGTGGGTAGCAGAGGTGATCGGATCCTTCGCATCGGCTGATGACGTCACGCTTTAAAATATATCGTAGCGTCTTCCAAGAACACAGACGTAGTTTAAGTATCACATTTTTATTAGTCCAACCGGCTGCTGTGGGTCGCAGCCGACACCAATACAGTACGACAACCGTTCAGTCAAAAAAAGAGCTTCGTCTCTTCGTCCTCCGCTCGCATGCCCTCTTATCCAGCCGCACGATGCATTCATTACCCTCGGAAACAAAACAACTTGGCAAGACACAAATTCGACCACAACACAGACAACCCAATTTGTTACACTATTTCTGTAATATATTTCTTTGCATCTATGTTTGCCACCCCTGGTGTTGTTATAACGAACATTACCGCTACTTTGGCGAAGAACGTCCTTTGGTCGTCTACGTGCCGACTGAAGAATTCACGTCACTTTTCGTGGCTTTCAGAATTGGATTGTGGTGAAATGTTATTTGGAGTAAAACGCACTTTATTAAGAAATACTTCATGTTAGAAATCTCACGTTGTTTTATTATTAGTAATTGTTGGCATTTGATGAATTCATTGAGTTTTGATGTAGTACTGAGATGTCCCACACTGTGAGCAGGCCTTGAACGCTCCTCGAGCGCTAGTGTTGATCGCGAGAGACGTGGTTTCTTTTATTTTCCTCCTTCGACAAAGCTAGCTAGTAGTTTGTTCATGCCAGCAAACTCAGTAGTTGCAGATTTCCTGTGTTTCACCACGTTTGTTGTTGTGTGTAAATGTTAAAAGGTGAGTTTAATAATTTGGGTTCGTGTCAGGTAACTGTTGTACAGAATAGCCTAGATATGTTCTCATGAGTGATGTCACGTTGATGAACACTAGTTAATTATTTCGGCTAGTATGCTAACTATTCTTGTAATGAAACGTGAATGTGTATTGTATGTATTGTTTGGCTGTTTAATTGCTTAATACAGTGAATTGTAATGTTTAGGCATATTTTTAACTACTGGATATGCATTGGATGATGTTGCTAGGTTATTCTTTGTCTGTGTTGTTGCAGACCACAATAAATAGACGTGTCAAGTGGAATACGAGCCTGTGTTCTCTGACAGGAGCAGTCACATCCATACCTCGCCACTCGAAAATAGAGTCAGCTGGAGACATCTTACCAAGCCGTTTTACTTCACATTATGTACAGTTCATACAATCTTGCAGCCCGAGTCAAGCAGAAAATTGTTTCCAGTTTGGCAGGAGAAACGCAAACAGAAGTGACGTACGAGCTACCTCGCAAAAGTAGCTGTAATGTACTTTATTTTATTTTTTATTTAACTCAGAAGATAAAAACACAGCCAGGGGTGGGTGACAAACATAGCATCAAAGAAATATATTACAGAAACATAAAGCGTGACATCATCAGCAGGCGCGAAGGACCCAATCCATTCATCCATCCATTATCTGTACCGCTTATCCTCACAAGGGTCGCGGGGCGTGCTGGAGCCTATCCCAGCCGTCTTTGGGCAGTAGGCGGGGGACACCCTGAACTGGTTGCCAGCCAATCGCAGGGCACACAGAGACAAACATCCGCACTCACAATCATACCTAGGGGCAATTTAGAGTATCCAATCAACTTACCATGCATGTTTTTGGAATGTGGGAGGAAACCGGAGTGCCCGGAGAAAACCCACGCAGGCACGGGGAGAACATGCAAACTCCACACAGGGAGGCCGGAGCCGGGATCGAACCCACAACCTCTGAACTGTGAGGCGGACGTGCTAACCAGTCGACCACCG
Source organism: Filicampus tigris (assembly GCF_054856515.1). Taxonomy (NCBI): domain Eukaryota; kingdom Metazoa; phylum Chordata; class Actinopteri; order Syngnathiformes; family Syngnathidae; genus Filicampus; species Filicampus tigris. The sequence goes on from NC_141217.1 coordinate 1,807,019, forward strand.
TGCCGCCCAGACCCAATCCAATTTGAACATTTTAAAACATTTCAATGAACATTCTATCAGTCCGGCCCTTGGCTTGTTGCAAAATTTTTTATTTGGCCCTCCGTCCATTTGACTTTGACACCCCTGCTTTATGATGTCCAAAAACGGCGATCAATTGGCACCAAAATTTATGTGGACATCTCTACTAACGCCCACTTCAACATATCAAAAGGATTAACCTCTCCATGGCTGATTTATATGAGAATGAGGAAATGTGGAAGTCAGCAGAGCTACGTAGATTTAGGCTGGGACAAGCGCACACTGCTTCTTTGCTTTAAAAAATAAATAAATAAATAAACTGCTTCTTTGCTGATCACGGTTAGGACGGGCGAGGCATTAAATACCAGTCAGGATATTTACAGAGACTGAACTGGGAATGAGTAGACGTGCAGATATATTTGGATGAGGAATGGTCCCAGTTTTTCGACTTACAACGTGCCGTCCAGTTTGGAAGGTAGCAGCCGAAATGGCACGTTCCAATGCGGCCACGCTCGGCTGTGCAGTCAGCCTCACTGGAACTTTTTGTTCGCTGTTCGATGAGGGCTTTTGTCACTCTCACGCCGCTTCAATCAGGCAGAAGTTGGTGGCTGCAAGCAAAAAGCAGGGACTGCTTGCGAGGCGACATTAAGACAGAGGATCATCTTCACCTCTACACACTGGGCGGACAGTGAGGAGCTAATGTTCTTGTGCTTACGACTTTAGTTTTAACGACCTGAAGCTAGTTGTTGCTATTAGCCGTCCCATTATCCTACCTTTAGCCGGGGAGGGAAGAAGGGGACGTAAAGCTCCAATCTGCCTGCTGCTGCTGCAAGCCGCCGTCCCTCTCCCTCCTGAGGCATGAGTTTAGTGTCGCTAAATGTCCGAAATATAACTTTCTATATACTTTCACAGGTTGAAGTGGACAAGAGTAGTATGTGCATCTGCATTTTGGTGGCGATCGGTCATCGTTTTAGGCAACAGAACTGACAAAGCGAGCAATATTACCACGCATGCCTTCGTCGCGTGACGTAGACTGCTGAGACCGAAAACATTACATAGGTCATGCTCCTTTTTAGGGCGTGGAAATTTGTCGTAAACCTAATCACAAAAAATGACCTTAAAAAACTACAGTCTTTTGAGGTGGGCATTTTAGTACTAATGTCGTTTTTACATGCAAACTTATTATGTAAGTGACAATGTTAAGCTCACCCAAGTGTTCCTTTAATGCATGTTTTAGAAATTTCCCACCTGCAACACACTTGATTGAAATTATCAGCTCATCAGCAAGTTCTGCAGGGACCTGATGATCCCGATCATTTGAGTGAGGTGTTTTTCAGGAAGAAACCTCTCAAACATGGAGGAAAAACGGCCCTCGAGGAACGGGGTTCGAGACCCCAGGATTAGATTTTTCAAACCCTTCCCCATGATCTGTGTTTGTTATAACAAGTGAAAGGTAAAAAAGAGGATACAAAACAATCGCCATTCATTTGCTTCAAGTCACTTTTGAAACTGAGCATGCTAGTCGGTTTTCTGATGCCTTCGATCAGCTCTGTGTTCTCTTTTCAAACACAGAGGACCTCAGCACTTGGTTCCACTCATCTTTCCGTAATATATTGGACTCTGTGGCTCTATTAAAAAAAATATGCTGCCTAGTTAGACCTGAGCCATGGTATAATTTGAGAATTCCTGCAACTAGACAATGTCGCAAAGCTGAACGCAGGTGGAAAACAGACAGGCTGCAGGTCTCTTATCAAATGCTAAAAGACTGCTGGCGTTGTTATCCATGAAAGGTGAAAGAGTCCAAAAGGACTTGTCGAGTCTTAGAATACATGGATCATGACGATTTGCCCAACTATTTAAAACTATTGATTCTGCACTTAAACCCCGTCAGCCGATTTAGACAGACTCGTCACCTGAACTGGGCCATATATTTTTGCAGTTTTTCATCGACAAGGTTGTTAAGACTAGGGCTCTCGTTTTGAACACCACATCTGACCCCTCTGTCCACGTTCCTTGTTCCGCAGTGTTCGATTCACTTGAGGTGGTTTCTTTGACTTTTTTTGGGAGGAAGTGGTTTGCCATATTAAGCCATCTGGCTCCCCTTATGACTCCGTTCCTCTTCACTTCTTGAAGGAGGTTCTCCCGAGTATTTGTGAATCAGTTTTGGCCATTATCAACAGCAGTCTGTTTTCTAGTGTAGAAAAATTTAAATATGCTGTGGTGAAACCCCGCTTAAGAAACCTGACCTTGATCAAGGTGTGCTGTCTCATTTAGGCCCATTTCCAAGCAGCCTTTCATTTCTAAAATTCTGGAAAAAGTGGTTCACTCGTAGTTAAAATTATGCTTGGATGAGCATAATGTCATGGCGGTTTTCCAGTCAGGTTTCAAGATGATGTATAGCACAGAGTCAGCCCTGTTACGTGTTTTTAACAATATCCTCCTGGCAAATGACTGTGTGTCTTGTTTTGTTGGATTTAACTGCAGCGTTTGATACAGTGGTCCACAGTTTTCTTCTGGCTCGTTTACAGCACCAAGTGGGCATTAGTGGTAATGCTCTTGAGTGGTTTAATCAATCAATCAATCAATCATATTTTATTTATATAGCACTTTTCATACATAAAAATGTAACTCAAAGTGCTGTAAAACATCCAAAGCAAAACATAAAAAGATCCGTTCACGCCCTCCCTCCCAACAAACCCAAAACAGATATCCACTAGTACATCAGCACTCACTCACACACACCCACACAAAGTGCACAACCAGATAAAATGTTTTAAAAAGACATGACAAGGCACAGAGAAACCATATGAGGAAAGGGTACCCAAGGGGAGCTCATCCGTGCTGAAGGGAATGACAGCCCACGGCCACAGGGGCGCCACCACCACAGAGACCCCCAGCCCGGATTAGACAGGCGGACCCCATACGAAGTGTAGAGGCCGCCGGCCACCTGGACCCAAGGAGTCCCTGCGATGACAGCCCCCGTGGGAAGGGCAGCCACCCCTCCCTCAACGCGGAGGCCCCCCCATGAGGAAACACTGGAGCTAAAAACTGACAACAGCAGAGAGCAACAAAACTAAAAGACAGAACAGTAGTATAGTCTAAGATCTAAAATCAGTAAGATAAAATAAAAATAATCTTCAATCAAAAGAAAAGATAAATTATTTAAAAGTTGTTAAAAGCCAAACTAGAAAGGTGTGTCTTGAGCTTCCTCTTAAAAATATCAACAGTCTCTGCAGACCTGACGTCCTCTGGCAGGCTATTCCAAAGGTGAGGACCAAAATGGCTGAATGCAGCCTCGCCATGCATTTTGGTCCTCACCCTTGGAATAATTAAAAGGCCTGCGCCAGAGGACCTCAGGATTCGCGAGGGTTGGTATGATCAAAGCAAATCAGATAAATAAGATGGCCCAAGACCATTAACACATTTATAAACTAATAAAAGTACCTTAAAATTGATCCTGAAACACACGGGGAGCCAATGCAGCAATTTCAAAACTGGCGTAATGTGCTCCCGCCCTCTGGTTCTCGTCAGCACCCGAGCAGCTGAATTCTGCAGTAGTTGCAATGGTGAAATGCTCTTTTTCGGGAGGCCAGAGAGCAGGGCATTACGGTAATCTAAACGACAGGAAATAAAAGCATGCATCAGCAGGAATAAAACTGAGCTCAGAGTCAGAAATGATGCCAAGGTTCTTCACACAATGTGAGGGATTAAAAACTTGTAGTTTTGGTAAAAGTTTCTCTCTCTGACCTTCAGGACCAATAACTAAAACCTCAGTTTTGTCCTGATTGAGCTGTAGGAAATTATCTGCCATCCATGACTTGATATCTAAAATGCAATTTAAAAGGGTATCAATGGGTCTTGTGTCATCAGTAGACGCGGAAATTTACAGCTGTGTGTCATCAGCATAGCTGTGAAAGCTGATGCCATGTCCCCTGATGACATCCCCAGGGGAAGCATATAAAGATTAAAAAGTAGGGGGCCTAAAATCGAACCTTGGGGAACCCCACATTTAATTTCATGGGTTTTGGAGGAACAAGTATCCATACTTACAGAGAAACATCAATCTGTGAGAGAGGAATAAAACCAGTTAAAAACAGCACGGGAGATCCTATTTGGCTGGCAGGACTTTTTATGTTAGCCTAGGTTTCTGTGAGTCCCGCTCTGCCCCTCTCTCATATGGTGTTCTACAGGGTTCTATTTTGGGGCCCTTGCTGTTCTCATTGTATTTACTGCTCCTGGGTTCCATCCTTCAAAAACATATTTCCTACCACTGCTACACGGATGACTGTCAAATCTATGTCCCACTGAGCAAAAAAAGATGCTCTCTCCTTGAGACCACTTTTGTCCTGTCTAGAGGATATCAAAGCCTGGATGTCACAGAATGCTCCCCACCAGACGATTGTACGTCGTGGTGACATATCTATTTTTTTTTTTTTTTAAATCGGAAGATAATGTACAGTACTGTAGCTCTGAGCTACAGTACATAACGTCTGACTTTTGCTTACATAGCTCTGCGGGAGAATTGTCACATGCGGCAGTCAGCCAACCATCAGAGCACTTCTTCAGATTGTCAAATTATCACGTGGGTTACGCAGCCAATCGGGTGCTTGTATTGCGAATACAGACACCCGATTGGCTGCGTAACATGAACCCAGAAGTAAGGTGCTGAAATGCTACACTGGAATTTCAAGAAAAACAGCTCATTATTTTGCAGCGAAACAAGACCAGAACGATAGCAAGGAACTTCTAGTGCGCCATTCCGTGCTCCCCGCCCCTCACCACATACACAATAATGGGGTTCACGGCGCACTGCGCCCAGCTAAGCTCATTTTCGAAAAGGGCTTCAGGAGCCGCATGAAACCGGACAAAGAGCCGCATGTGGCTCGAGAGCTGTGGGTTGGTGAGGCCTGCTATTGCTCAACAATTGAGTACTAAGTTGTTCTCACTCTGCATGTTTTTAGCACTTATCTTGAAACATATCGCTGGCGTCGGGCCAAAACCTTATACCTCAAAAATAGTCACTTTTCAGGAGACCCCAAGAAGGGTAAGTGTTTCAATCATTAGCATTGCATCGTGAAAGAGGGCAAGCCAATTTCAACACATTGGTCAATAATGTGTAAGAATAACACCAACACGTGCAGACTGACCATTAGTATAGATTTTTTAAAAAATATTAAATTCACCAAAATGTCATTTGAGGTTTTGGCCCAATGGCAGGGATATTTAATGTATTCAAACACAAAATCTACATATACATCTCAATGGTCTTCTCTGCTCCCATCAACTTTTAATGCGCTGAAATGATGAATCCATTTCCAAACACGTTCATCATGTGTCTTTGATAGTGATCAAAGAGGGCGTGACATCAGTCAGTTGTTTACTGTGTGCCTCTCAGCTCAGGCAGGAATTTCCCAGCATGTCCCGAGGACTCACGGGTCAGCAGGTGCACAGCATCAATGGATACTGTGGCCTTCAATACTTATACAGAGTTCTTCACGCACGCTCACGCCATTTGCCACTTCCTCCAGTCTGAAGCCTGGCACAACCGAGCTGAGAACACCATGCACAGGTAAGGGCAGGGGCGGGGTAAACGATTGGACCCATGACTGACCGGTAGTGTATAGTAATAGGACATATTGTGTCAAGGCCTCAGCGGAAATCCAGCAAGTAATTTATTAAGCACGTTTTGTTTCGTGATTCGATTGGGCATCCATCCATTATCGATACCGCTTATCCTCACAAGGGTCGCGGGGCGTGCTGGAGCCTATCCCAGCTGTGTTTGGGCAGTAGGCGGGGGACACCCAGAATTGGTTGCCAGCCAATCACAGGGCACACAGAAACAAACATCCGCACTCACAATCACACCTAGGGGCAATTTAGAGTGTCCAATCAACTTACCATGCATGTTTTTAGAAAGTGGTAGGAAACCGGAGTACCTGGAGAAAACCCACGCAGGCACGGGGAGAACATGCAAACCCCACACAGGGAGGCCGGAGCCGGCATCGAACCCACGACCTCTGAACTGTGAGGCGGACGTGCTAACCAGTCGATCACCGTGCCGCCCTCGATTGGGCAGTGTTGGGCAAATAACCTTTAATAAGTAATTTGTTATAGTTACAAATTACTCCCCCAAAAAGTAATGGCATTATTAACTGAATTAATTCTTCATGAATGTAATTAAATACCAGGGAAAGTAATTGAGTTACTTTAAGAACCTTCAAGTATGTCATAGAATTCTTTTTTTTTTTGGGTTCTGTTTGTTTCATAGAGTAGAACGGTAATATTTATTGGACTGAACACAACCAGTAGACATTCTGTAGGCCCCGATTCAAGTGTTTCTACATAACTGACTTCAACAGTAAGGGCTTCTAAGTCAGTGTAGTGTAAAATGAGGTCCTTGTTTGTGCCCCCTGCCTTAATGAAATGGACACTACAATAAATATCGAACAAAGAGTGGACACATATAAACTCATTTAAATTTGCTGTGGGATGAAGTGAGTTTAGCCACCAATCAAATGCCATGTGTTGTAGATAAGGTTGCAGTTTATAAAGTGGATCATGGTTAGTTGTGTGCACAATGTACATTGAAGACTTGAGAATTTTTTTTTTTTTTTAACAATTTAATGGAAACCTTCATCAAGGGCCCTGAAGTGACTCACAGGGTCCGTTGAGGCCCTGAAGTGACTCACAGGGTCTGTTGAGACACTGAAGTGTGTGTGTGTGCTTGTGTGTATGCGTGCGTGCGTGTGTATGTATAAGGCTGACGGAGAGTTCCGCAGGTGTTGTCGAGCAGCTTGAGTCCACCAAGCAGATGGCTGAGGAGCTGATGGAGGCCCAGGGTGTTGCCTTGCAGGCGCAGCAGGAGATGCTGGACAGCGGGGAGGAGCTTAGAGTCACGCTGAGAGACTCTACCCAGGGCAAGACCAAATACATGCACACCTGGTTGTTCTGTCACACTGCAATTTCCAGCATGTTGTTGAGGACAGAACATCATACATGCATCAACATTATTTAACGGTGTCTTGAAAATGGAATAGCCCAAAACTCACGCAATTTGAGAGTTGATTAAGAATTTCCCTCCAAAAAAAACACCCTATAGTGATCAAAGCGAGCGAGTTGTCAGCATGTCACAGTAGAGCTCATTTCAGACAGAATAAAAGGATCGACTCTTAGTGGGTCTTTTGCTTTTTTTTAAAGGGAAGTCAACCCCCAAAATGTCTTTACAATAATATGTTTTATGCAGCTCCACTAGTCAAAACATGGCATTCTGATTGATAATTGTTTGTGGAATATGAGTTGCGTAGTAAAATCCAACCGTTTTTGACCATCTCAGGGGATGGCCATTTTGTCACTTGCTGTTAATTGAAAATGACATCACAGTTATTCAGATAACGACCAATCAGGGCTCACCTTCATAAAACAGGTGAGCCATGATTGGTTGTTACGTCCGCCGTTATGACTCTAAAGAATTCCGTAACATCCTGCGTGGGGTCACAACACCGTCATGTGTCTGTTCTGATGCATTTCATTGGATAAGAGACCGAGAATTGGATCAAAAAAAGAAAATGACGTATACGCTCTCCTGACTTTAAAGGGTAGAAAGACGCAACAGCCTCTAGTGGTAGAAACTCTATGCGCTACTGGCCTTAATGGGTTAAACAGAATGCCATGTTTAGAGTGGCAAAGGAGCATAGAACATTGTTGTAAAGGACATTTTTGGGTTGCCTTCCTCTTTAAGGGATCAATGATGGGAAGAGAGTCCACAGGATGTTAATGTGAAGTAAACATCCTCAGGTTCTATGCAGAAAAGACTCCAGCGGTACCTTTTGTCCAGACTGTTTGAGTGTAGTCATGTACTGCATCTCTCAAGACATGTCTAGTGGTCTTGTTTTTCTTTTCAGTTTAAAATGACTTAGTTCAACCTCCACGATCCCGCGCTGTACCCTGGCCCACAGCAGACTGGATGTTTTTTTGCTTTGGTCTCATTTACTATATTGTTGTACTAACCGCTTTCTAGCCTAGCGCTAAACTGGTTTGTCGCTAAGATCTGCCGTAAGTTTGCAAACTCCCTTTCGTTTGTTGCTAGCCCGCCGTTGGTGACCAACGTCCGCTCGAATGTAGCGCGTACAAATGGCTTTCACTCCATACGTCAGACATAGTCAGCCAAGCATTCATCTCTGACAACAATATGCTTGGACCGTTTTGATTCAAATGGGAAAACATTTTCTATCCTGCCAAAATGGTATCATTTACATTTGGCCATCGTGGTCCATCTTCTGGAAGATCATTTTACCAACCAAGAGTCTCGTTCACCTCTCCTCTGAAAACCGCATAATACTCTTCCTTTCTAAAATACCACTACATGGTATCTCCAATCAGCCTTTGGCTTCTTATCCTCCTCACTACCACCAGAGTCATTTTACAAATCACCATTATGTGCCATCTAGCTACACTCTCCCATACCACTACCTTTAGGGACAGTAATCTTCAGATGACATCGTCTGCTCAAAATGCAATCCACCTGCGCGCCGAACTCCGCTCTTCTAGAATAAAATGTTTCTCACAGCCATCTCCATCTTTTGACAAAGTGTACCACTCTTTGTTACCTTCTTCAACATTTACATTCAAATCTGCTTTAATCTCTGGGATCCTCCGACCTACGTTGTCTAGCTTCTTTCAGAATGTATTCTAGTTCACATCCTGTGGGGTGTAATCCATCATAACATGAAGCACGTCCATTACATTTCAAGCTTCAGCCTCATCACTGAATCTGACACTCTTTTCACCTCCAAGACATTCCTAACAAACTCTTTAGGATAACCCCTGACTTAAGTTCTCTTCCTATCTCCGTCATTGTAAAATAATTTGAACCCAAGATTCCATCCTGACCTGCTCTTGTCAATGCACCTTTCTCTCAATCTCCATGTCAACCAACTCCTTAACTTTTCCTGATTCTAGTCCCAACATTCGAAGTCCCTACTTTCAGGTGTAGCCTTGTTTTCGTCTTCGCTTTCTATCTTTGGACACATTTTTGTCCTTTGCTTCTGCAACCCGCACTAGCTGAAATAGTGGTCATTGGTAACCTAGGCCGCGACCATGCCGTCTGGTATGAAATTCTTAGAATAACGACTCATGATTGTTTGGCAGTGTTTTTTGCTGGATTCCCTTCCTGAGCATGCCAAAGCCTCAGCATTTATGGCTTATTGAGGCGGTTTGCACTGGCTTGGGCCCCATAGGGCTGCCTTCCATGTCTACCCCAGTTACTTTTATATTGGTTCGTTGCTTTGGCTTTATAGGACTCTCAAGCAGTGTTTTGTGAACAAAGGACTTTGATTTGGGTTTTGTGTGACTGTTGTGGTGCATTTGACATGTAGCTTGCAGATGGTGACACATAGCTCGCCATGTTTTGCATGACATGAGTGGTTAATTTCATTTCATACTAATGTGACTGCTCATGGAAAAAAATGTGTGTGTGCGGTTAATTGGCCCTCTTCATTTGTCATTAAAGCACATGTTTTATTGTTTTTAATGATTGTTGGGGTGAGATACAGACTGGATAACATCTTTTTATATTTTGATGACAATCGGTAATTAAAACAACATCAACAAAACATTGTCCAGTTACAGGTATTGTGATGCGACATTTCCAACTGGAATTAATTATAAATCGACTTGTTCTCAATGGGAAATGTTGAACTTCAAAGGACTCTTTTGTACTCAGTCTTCTGACCTCTACAGGCTACTTCCAAGTATATATCACTGCTCATTGTTACAGGTCTTCGCTCAATGTTCTCCGAGCTGAGCAGTGTCTCAAAGGAGCAGCAGGTGGCACTCTCTGAACTGTTCAACAGAGTTTCCTTCATGCAGAATTTCCTGCTGATGGAGGCGCACAGTGTCACTACTTGTCTGTACAGTGCTGCTGCCCTGTGTGCTTCTTTCCTTCTGACCTCCACCCAGCGCTCCTCCAGGGCCAGGTAGCTCCCGCCCCCTTCAGCAGCAGGAGTTTTTCTTTTTGGTCGTATCAGCAACTACCGGCTTGCATGCGTATGCTGTTTTACACGATTGCAGGTTGCCATTGATGGGTCTGGTGTGTATAAACTTCTATTTGGAGAGGAAGATCTACCAATATGTGACTTCTGATCATCCTGAACACAAGCACATGGTGAGTGCGTCTCCGGATGTGGGTGGGTGTGTGTGTGTTTGTGTAACAAGCAATTTGTGTGTGCAGGAGATAGTCAGTGATTATGTTGCCATGTTGAGGAGGTGCATGATGTTCGTCGCAGTGTTTCTTCTGCTCTGGCTGTGTGCGTCTTACACAGACCCCAGCCAGCAGAGTCTTCTCGTCTTGCGGCAGCTCCAAGATACACAATGTCGCCTGCAGGAGGTGCTACAGCGAGCAGGTCAGTCTTACGCCTTTTGGCTACAGAATGTAGTTTATCAGAGATGGGCAGACGGACGCCCATTTTGAGAACGGAGGACGAGACCTTTTTTAAAAAGGGCGGGCTAAACAAAGATGGAAGTGGGTTTTCGTCCTGTAATTGGCCCTAACCAGCTCAAGTACCGATTGACGTGTTGTGTAGGGTTGACGTGTTGTGTAGGGTTCTTTCAAAAAGAGAGACCACTGTTCTTCTCTGCGACACCACGGAGCCGCCTTTATTAACTGCCTGCACAACACCAGAGTCCTTTTTTTCTTTTTCATGTGCGTTCCCTGCGTTAACATTGTACTCACAGGCATAGTCTGCCCACTCGTGGTTCAACACATGGATTACCATGAATTACGCCACAGGACACCATTTCACTGATTATTGACAGAACACGCCCATCCCGTTTTGCGTGTGCCATCCGGGATAATGTATGCAGTTTAGGAAAAAGGTGGATGGCAAATTTGTTGTGATAATATTTAGTACATACCTTAGCCCTTTGCATGCGAAGTATGTCCTTGTCTGGGACGTCTCGAATGTAAAAATCTCTCCAAACCGTCACTCAGACTCATACCAGCGTCGCGTCACTCAGACTCATACCAGCGTCGCCATACACGTAAAGCTACGGCTGGGAAGTGGAAGTCTTTCGTTCTCCTCCTAAAATAACATTGCATTATTTTGTAATAATTATTTTTATTGCGAAATAACGCAATAAAAAATGAAAACATTGCATTATAATGCAAAAGTTTTACAATAACATTGAATTATAATGCAATCGTAAATAATCTCGTGATATCTCCTGGTGGGCTCCGTAGTCTGTTGACCAACTGTGGTTGTGTTGGCAGCTAAATGCTCTCTTGGATGACACAGTTATAAACCATTCAATCCACTGACGATACTCCCAGCTGCTAAGTGGATGTGAATTGGAAATTAGCCAGCTAATGATCTTTAAATAATGTTCATGAATTATGAAACCTCTGCCGTTAGCAAACTCCCTTTCATTTGTTGCCGTTTTTTTTGTCAGTCTTTTTATTGGTTTTTCCAAAGTTAAAACGAACTACAACCAAAAATAGCAAAAATCCAACCCATTCCAAAACTCTCAGCCGCACAAAGATATATTGCCAACCATATAGCTATGTATATTAACATAAATACTACTACACAAATGTGTATTCATAAATATAAAATATGCGCACATACTGTATGTATTCACATGTATATCCATATACAGAATTAAAAAAAATATATAGGATAATACATAACACAATACTTAGCCCCATATATGGTTATTCATTTTCTAATGCAGAAGTGGAGGACATTTCTCTAACCATTGCTTTGGGTTAGTTTTAGGGTTGCGGACCCAAGATCAGTTTTTCTTAGGTTGTGTCCAAATTCACAGGCTGGGTCCTCCGAAGACCCCATTTTGGCCGCACGCCGTCACGTCCGGCGCAACTTGACCGAACGTGGCATCCAAATTGACATTAAACCTGTCCAAATTCGCCACGTCACGGTTTGGTCCATGCTGGCTACATGAGAAGCAGCCTTTGAAGCCGTCAAAGGACCCAGCCCGCAAATTATTTTTTTAGTATCTGGAAACCACGTGCGGTCATATCGCGCCAGAGTGACGTCATGCGGCCGAAAAATGCGCAGGACGCAGCCTTATTTAAGCTTGGTTTATGCAAGACGCATCCGCGAGGTCTGCACGGTCATATAATGGCATTTCAACAACCACGCCCCTCCGTTCGGTGTCCGCATTGGCCAAACTTTCCGCACTGCATACATGTAGAAATTTCGGCCCAAGCGGAAGAAAATGGCGGAAGAGCATTTAATGTAGGAAGACGGGTTCCAAATGTATGTACCGTATTTTCCGGACTATACGTCGCTCCGGAGTACAAGTCGCAACAGCCATAAAATGCATAATAAAGTAGGAAAAAAACATATAAATCGCACTGGAGTATAAGTCGCATTTTTAAGGACATTTATTTGATAAGATCCAACACCAAGACATGTCATTTAAAATTTAAATAACGAACAATTTAAAATAAAAATAGAATAGAGGCAACAACAGGCTGAAAGGTATGCTTACATTACATTACACCCCCCCCCTCCACCCACAAACCAAGTTCCCTCCGTCGCGTAACTGTGATAAATGTGTCCATATAAATGAAAGTAATAATATTGTGCTTAGTACACATGATTTCCACTGAGCTACGATGCTCATTTAGCTTACATTCACACATGTAGAATTACATGAAAGTTACTTTAAAATTAGAACTGTATGTGAATTTGGAGGGATTCCCCAGAGCGCCTCATCCAAACAGTCACTCAAATCAAAGAGCGTGACCGGACACAGTGATAGGGAACAACGTGGCTTAGTAGCACTCCAATCCAATCCACAGAGCTCAACAACTCACTCAATCCCGGCGCGTACACAACCACGAAGGCGGCGCGCATCTACCGCTAGCCGCTAACGGCTAACTGACTCCAAACGTCTCTCGTTAGGACCCCATAGTGTCTAACAATATGCCCGACATAAATCAACGTAAAGAAAGGACCCATTAGCTGCCCCGGGGTGATTCACCGGAGCGCCTCATCCAAACAGTCACTCGAATCAAAGAGCGTGACCAGACACAGTGATCGGGAACAACGTGGCTTCAGTAGCACTCCAATCCATTCCACAGAGCTCAACAACTCGCTCAATCCCGGCTCGTACACGACCATGAAGACGGCGCACATCTGCCGCTAGCCGCTAACGGCTAACAGACTCCAAACTTTTCTCGTTAGGACCCCTTAGCTGTCCAACAATATGCCCAACATAAATCAACGTAAAGAAAGGACCCATTGGCTGCCCGAAAACATGTCTGGTGTAAAACACACAAGTTAAACAGTAAACCAGTGCCTGTATAAACGAAGCACTAATGAGGACTTTACAACAGGTATGTCAGAAAGACTGGGGGGAACCAAAGTTTAGTTCCGCCTTGGTGCGTTTCTTCCGTGTCTACAACACTACAAGGTAAGATAACTTTAAACTCACCGAAAACGGTCGTAGATCGAAGTTTTTTATTTATCGCCGACCATGTAGAATGTTTCCAAGTCTCCAAAAGTATTTATGTATTCGTCGTAATTATCTCTTTGTTGTCTCCGCACCGTACGCGTGTACCACAGGCACGGCACTTATTTAACAAATTATTGGAATTTAACTGTTTAGATTATCCATGCATTTTAATAGCGTTAAAGATTTATCTTTGTTCTTTATGTGAAATGATATACAGGTCTGCCCAGCTTGCACTACATGTTATTCTGCCCGTTGTAAAGTCAATATGTAATGCAGGTTTATATGCAGCCTTAGACCGCCCTCCTGTGGTTGTTTGGTGTATTGTTTGCTGACCTTGAAAAGGAAAGGGATAGATATAATGTGTTAATAATTTCACACATAAGTCGCTCCGGAGTATAAGTCTTACCCCCGGCCAAACTATGAAAAAAACGTGACTTATAGTCCGGAAAATACGAAAAATGGAGGTATTATTGTTTCTATAACTATTGAGAGAGGTGTACCTCAGGGTTCTTGTTTGGGGCCGCTCCTGTTCTCTATTTCTATTAATGATTTGCCTGAAATTTGCTTGGACTGTCATACCCTGTTATATGCAGATGATACCGTTATTTACTGTTCCAAACCACATGTTTCACAAATCCAGTGCATATTACAGGTAGACTTTAATGGTTCCACCAAAAACAAGCTGGTTCTCAATAAGAAGAAATCTTACTGTATGCTATTTTCTTTAAGAGCAAACTCCCTTCCACTGTCAATTACATTTCTTGATGGCTCTCTCCTTGAGAAAATTGAAGAATATAAATATTTGGGCGTATTGCTTGACCCTCAGCTTTCTTTTAAACCTCATGTTGATTCAGTTGTACAGAAGTTAAACTGCTGCCTGAGAATTCTCTATCGTTCAATTAATTCTTTTAGCTTTCAGGTGAGGAAAAGAATAGTTTCACGATCATTATTTCCAATTTTAGATTATGCAGACATAGTGTATCAAAACACCTCAGATTCAAATCTTTATCCTCTTAATATTGTTTATAATAGTCTTGCTCGATTTGTCCTATGGTGTCCCTATACAACACATCACTGTATTATGTATGAATCGCTTGAATGGTTTACACCAAAATATATAAGGTATTATCATTGGCTGCAGTTTATCTTTAAATACTATTTCTTCAATTTTCCTTATTATTTAAAACAATACTTGCATCCTCACAATACAAACTATAACTTAAAAACTGAATCCGTTTTTTCATGCCCCTACACCAAGGAAGGAAACTGGATGACGTGCCTTTAGATATAAAGCCCCATTTGATTGGAGTAGTTTGCCTGAATATATTAGATCCACCAACTCTATTCGTTTATGTAAATCATACATTTCAACCTATAACATTGTACTTTGCGTCTGTTCCTGTCTCTCAAGAGAGAACCGAGCACCCTTACGACTATGTCTCTAAGCCAACAAAAGGGCTCTATTTAAACACATTTTTTTATTTGATTATATGGCCTTTTTTATTGCTTGTTATGATTGGTGTATATGTATTTAGGTATTCCTGTTCTATTCTGTTTGGTTGCTGTATGATTTCATACTATTATTCATACTTATGCTGGCTTACAGCTCAGTTTTGTTTGGATTGACATATAGTATGTAGTTTTATGCTTGTATGTGATTGGTGGAGGTGGAGTGGGTAACTGTGGGCAGAGATGTGTTCTATGTGTTGTGTTGTTGTTAGGTTTGATTTTGTATGTTGTACCCCCTCTAAAATGAGATGGCTCATCTCAAGGGGTTTATCCAAATAAAATAAATAAATAAAATCAATAACACCCATTACTATTAGCGACGTATTTACATGACTGTGAATGGACAAATTGTGATCAGTCCCTGGTGTCTCACACCAAGATGTGGAGGGGGCATGGCCAAATTGCTCATTGATTTCTCCAAAATAAATTGATAAAATTGGAAATGCAAACTAATATCATTTTGCTGGTTTAAAAAAAAAACAATTACGCTTGTTATTGGAAAATGGACCATCCCGGCTGGATGACCCCTTTTTAACAAGTTTTTCTTACTTTGTTTTTATCCCCATAAATAAAAAATGGTTGTTTTTTATGTAATAAAACTACTTCATTGCTTTTTTTTTCTGTTGAAATGTTCTTGTAGTATTTTAATCCTTAGTCTTTTTTTTTTTTTTTTTTTCCTCGCCCCAAATTATTTTAATGTTAATCCTGCAAGCCTTTTGGTGTTGTTCTTCCTACAACCTCACACATTTTTCATATATTTGTTATAACTTAATTCACATGCAATTTCATAATTTTCACGTAACATTTTGACTTAACAGGGCTCCAGACCGCTCCAAAATAAATGCATTTTACCCCAAAAATTGGATATAGTACAAAGAAAATTGCTCCTTTGTAATTTTGTTATTTTTGTGTTTGTTGATGAGCTAGTTAATTTTGAGGAGCTAATTTCCGAGAGTTTTGTCAGTTATTTACAATCATTTCGGGTTTGCAACGTCTGTCAGCGAGCAACACACACGGGCATCAAATGTTCCATGCCTGAGTGACAGGCGAGTGAAAACTCCCGCTTAGAAACAGACATGAGCAGCATGATTTATTTCACATTATGACAAGGGGCCCAGTACTAAAGGAGGCGATCGCACTAAACATAAGCACATACTATTACAAAATTGATCTACTTCGATGATGTTGTGAACAATTTTTCCATACGAATGAGACATTCCCCGGCATTCTGTTTAACGCTGTGTTCAATTTGTACTTGGAAGCACACTATATCACTTTTTAAACTACTACAAAAAGGCTTTAAAGTGTCGGGGTGACATTGTGACAGGACATGCAATACAATATTGTTGACAGTATTATTTTACTTACAAAAAATATCATTCATTAAAACTGGGCAACCTACCTGGTATTTACCAGTCCGACAAATAATCCTTCTTGCAGGATCAGGCACGGCGCCCAGATTTTTTATCTCCCAGGGCCAAGTTGCTAATTGATTTTCATCACACCACTTTATTCAGAGGTTCTCATTTTTTCAATAAACAGTTTTTGCAAAGAAAGGAACGATGGTAATCAGCACAAGCATGCTCAATATAAAAGTACTTTTGACTGAATTTGGCCCAAGCACATTCAACAAAAAAAAAAATCCAATTGCCAAATTTTTGACCAAATGCACAAAAATCAAATGGCCAAATTTTTTACCAAATGCACAAACAACAGACCCCACCCTCACCCTTCTCCTCCTCTCCAGAACACACACGGGGCAGCACAAACACTGGAACAGAATGGCTACTTGTGAAATGTAAAATATCATGCTCGAGGGTCTGTGCTGGGGCTGCACAGATTTCTGATGGGGCTATAGCGCCCCCTAGCCCTGGTGTTGTGCTGTGCCTGCTCGAGTTCTGTAGCATATTTTTTGCCTAATGTTTGTAAGCATGCTAGTGTACACAAACGGGTCACATGGAAGTTCTTTTGTGAGCCCCACATCCATAAAGTGACGTACTTGTGTCAACAGAAGGTTTTGGGCAATGGAAGAATGCTGAAGACCCTCAACTAAACGTGCAGGTGAGAAGAGTTCAGTTTAAAAGTGTGTTTCAGAAAAAGAACCCAAAAAATAAAAGTGAAACATGGCTCTTTATCCCAGGGAAGACAAAAAGAGACATCGAAGAAGAAAGACAGACATGATAAAGAGAGACACACGGTGTCTCCAAGCACAGAAGCCTCTGACCTCTCACGCTTGTCAATCATTGGTCAGTTGAAAAAAAAAAACTCCACTTTTGGCAGTGTGCGGGGCCACAATTAGCATCTTGTGTGAGTATGCAGGTTGGAGCTCTGATTGTCATCACGGTGGTACACCAGTCACAACGGTGACAGACACCTCAGTGCCGCCGGCTATTACCCATGATGCCTCAGTGACTCCAGGCCGCCATTCCCGCCGGCGCTCTGCCTTCTCTTCCTCCTCCCCTCTGGTCCACAGCATCCTTGTGGAAAACAAGCAGGTTGACCAGGTCCAACCACGTTACAGCCTAAGGAGAAGATCTCAGAACCTCTGATCTGATTGAACTTGATTTTATATTCCTTTTTTTTTTTTTTTAAATCTTCAAATTCAATAAACCTAATCACAATTTCAAGTTCTAAGTGTGAATGCTGGGATGGTGTCATCAAAGAAAAACATCACATTTCGAATGAAAGTTTAGTCAAACTCGCCGATGGACGGCCGTTTAAAATTAGAGGCAGACCGACCTATGGACGGGTACTATTTTTTTTTTTTTACCCGTGGAAAAAAAGGCGAATGACAGACGATGGAAGGGTACCCACGCTGCAGACGGATGACAAATAACGGACGCTCAGTTTTTAGTAAAATGCCCAGCTCTGCTCAGCAGTCTCAGTAGTAACAATACACCACATCCCTCTTCTCAAAAAAAAAAGTGCCTTTTAACCTCATATTCAAACGCACAAGTATTCTTTTAAACTCTTATTGTATGAAATACACTTAAAGCAACACTGTCATACTGTATGTCAGTTTTTGTTGATAATGGCGCCGCCGTGTGGACAAAAACGGTAGTTTTGACAAAAATCAACCACATTTCCAATACGTGCCAGCGCGTAGTTTCGTGAAATCCTGAGCCGTCCTTATAGCGAGAGGGGGAAGTGAGTATGCCGTAAAGCAATTCAGGACATTTGTATTTTTTTGTGAGCCAGGGTTGATCCCATCCTCCTCAAAGTTGCTTTGTGACAGTAAAAGTGATACAGACCCCCTCAGGGCATCACGTCCCATTCAACTACTGTACTTGTAAGTCAATGTTTCATCAAAAGAAAACCGTGTTTCCAACTACACAGCCACTGCGTGTGTGTGTTATCCATAGGAGGAGGACGAGCATCAGGTGGCGGTTCCACTTCTGCCTCTGAGTCAGACTGTCCATCATCTGAAGTGTCTCTGAACAGACTGGGGTGTACAGTATTTTCCTCACATGCCTCCGATTGTATGTGGGACGAGTAGCTCTGCCTGGTGCCTCGGTTGCATCTGTTGGCACTGTGCAAATTTCTCAATCAATGCTTCTATGTCATGTGCCATTCTGGGACAGTACATTACCTCTCGTGCTTTGGCTTTTGTGCGCTGTACACCCTGATGAGCAAGATGTAACTTTTCCAAAATTACCTTTAGAAAATCATGTGGTATCACGATCTTGTCCCCGACCATAATAATGTCCTTTTGAATGCTGATGTTATGTTGAATTGGCCAGTAGCTGTGCAGGGCTTTGTCCAGACCTTTCCTTGTGTTAGGCCAAACATTCATGCATTTGTTACGTACAACTTGCGTAACAAATGGTTGCTGCTTTGAGTTGACGGCATGAGTCTTCACTCAAGGCGTCTATAGCCTCTAAAGCAGGGGTGGGCAATTTCAGCCCTCGAAGGCCCTAAAGCGTACACAACCGTCTCATCATTCGGAGTCTCGTGAGCATTGTCCTCTTGACTAGTAGTTGTGGCTTGAGAAAATGCGTCAGCGATGTACATTTGACTACCATCAGTGTATGTGACGGTGAGATCATACTTCTGTAGCTGCAGGAGCATCTCTTGAAGTCTTGCTGGTGCTTTACAGAGCGGTTTACGCATGATCACCTCAAGAGTCTTGTGATCAGACTGGACTGTGACTGGCCTTCCATAAACGGACTGGTGGAATCTTTTGGTGGCAAACAACAATGGCTACTAACTCTTTCTCTGTGTGCGTACCTTTTTTCAGTGTCTGTGAGTGCACAGGAAGCATAGCACACAGGACGAGCATCCTGTAGCAAACACGCTCCCAGTCCATCTTTCGATAAGTCGGCCTGTAGTGTTAATGGCTTCTTGTGGTCTCATTGGTATGTATTGCGCTAAGAACTTTGTCATGTCCAGTTAGCGTTGGAGACTCTGCTTGTCCTCTGGGGTGGACTTGTCAACAATAGCTTTGATCTTTGGGTCATCAGCTTTTTGACCTTTTTCTGTGTAGCGACAAGACTGTTCACCCAATCCGTGGGCTGGTTGACAGTAATTATCACACCCATCTTGCAAGTCCATGATTTGACTTCTTCAGGGAGTCCATAACTTGAGAGTGGTACATGTCTGCATGCGTGAATGACAGGTGTGACTTGGATTTGGATTTATGTGTATGTTCTTAGCCACACTCGTGGCCATCATGTACAGCTGAAATCGTTCATCCACGCCACGCCTCAATGTGCCGCAGTGTATGAGCGGCAATACAATTATACAAAACAATTATATTTATATAGTGCATTTCATAACAGCTAGGGCTGTAACAAAGCACTTTACAATACAATAAATAAAACAAACAATAAAAGGCTGTGGTACATGTATTAATATAGACATGATATATAAAATATAAAGCCAATAAATTGACATAAAACACTATATATGTGACACCAGAAAAGAGCCGAAAAATTCAGGTCTGATCAAAAGCCAGAGAAAAGAAATGTGACTTCAACTGGGTTTTAAAAATGGACAGCGAGGGGGCTTGCCTAACAACAAATAGGAGGTCATTCCAGAGGGAAGGACCAGCGACAGAAAAGGCTCGATCCCCTCAGGCTCCGCTTGGTCCTAGGCACCTCGAGCAGCGCCTGGTCCGCAGACCTGAGGCTGCAGGAAGATGCGTAGGAGTGAAGGAGCTCAGAGAGGTACGGCGGGGCGAGGCCATTTAATGATTTATAGACAAATAGAATCTTAAATTGAACCCTAAAATGCACCGGGAACCAGTGAAGGAAGGGAAGAATTGGGGTTATGTGCCCGATCTTCCAAGCTCCAGTTAGTAGGCGGGCAGCAGCATTTTGGACCAAGTGGAGACGTTTGAGGACTGGCTGACTCCAAAATAAAGTGCATTGCAGTAATCTAGCCGAGATATAACGAAGGAATGTATGTTTTCGGTTTCTAAGTGCTGATGGAAAAGGAGGGGCTTTACCATAGCCAGCTATGATGGTCTTGGGAGTAATCAAGCCAATAAAACAGATCTGCATCACTTCCCAACTATGTAACATGCACATCAGCAGTTATTGCCAACAGGTGAATTGATTGTAGCTTACAAATGACAATTTTTAAGTAATTGTTTATTACAGGATAACTAAATGTAACACAACTAGTGATATTTTGACTTTTTTTCAGACTGGTACCAGTATGAGAACTCAACTCCAGTACTCACAAATACCGATTCCAATCGGTACCTCTAAACCAGGCATGTCCAAACGTTTTGCAAAGAGGGCCATATTTGGTGAGGTGAAAATGTGGGGGGCCGACCCATTTAGCCTGACCTTTTTTTTTTACATGGAACACCAATAAATCCAAGTACATTTTAGCAAACTAGTTTGCCTTTCGTTTTGACTTAATTTAAATTTCAAGATTCTTAAACAAGTCTTCCGGTCCATTTGAAACATGACATCCATCCATTATCTATATCACTTATCCTCACAAGGGTTGCGGGCGTGCTGGAGCCTATCCCAGCTGTCTTCGGGCAGTAGACGGGTGCCTGATTTGGTTGCCAGTGAAGGTCGCAAGTGAAACATGATATATCACTGGCAAATAATTGAAACATGGCATATTGTAAAAAAAAAAAAGTTCATTGAACTTTTAGATTTAAAAACTGGGAAATAAGTCGCACTCTCCTTGCAAATGAGGCAGACACATTTGTTGCATACTTCAGTGAAAAAAATAGACAAATTTCCACCTTTTCTTGAATTGTCGGCCCTCGCGGTGAACTTTCATTTTTTTATTCATTGTCGCCATTTTAGAAACTGTCCAAGAAGGGTCAAACAGGGTAATGGAGTTGGACATTTGCTGCTGCCCTCTTGTGTGTACATGTTAAATTGCATTTAGAGTATTTTATGCTTGTCAAGGAGGTTACGGGCCAGATGTTATTAATTTAATGACAGGCTGCGGGCCGGTTAAAATTTGACCGGGGGCCGACGGACTCTGGACAAATCTGCTCTAAACGGTTGCAAAGACATTCGCCAACAGTTTTAACGGTTGCAAATAGATTTCATTGTTGCGCGAAATTTTGAACATGCTCAAAATTTGGTTGTATTACTATCGGTCGCAATTGGAATCGGCTGCAGTCACGCATACGGGGTACTTAAAATTAAGGCTGGTATCGGTACTCACCCATCCAAAGACACACATTTGCAATGCTCTTTATTGGACTAAAATGGAGAAGTGTAAAGCCATAAAACTTGAGGAAGAAAATTTGATCAAAAGATCTACATCAATCTCCAAAAGGAGTATGGAGCTTCATTCTTGTTCATTCAAGACATTTTCCCAAGCTGCCGTTTGAAACCTACAACTGCTATTTTGCATCATTCAGTTAGTATAGTAGGTAGCAGCAGTCATCAGTGTTCATTGGTGAATAAAATGAAAGTATGAGGTCATATAATCCTTAATATTTACAGATGGTATGATATAAATGCAGATCCAGACAGGGAGTGTCGCTTCCTATATTGACATGATGATCTTACATCTTACTGACGTCCAACAACGTCACGTCACCTTTCACTCTCACATGCGTGATCTTTTCTAGGCCGACTCTGTATTCATACTTCACTTTGTCACCGTCGTTGACGGTCACATGGAAATCATCAGCGCCACAGAAGATGACCATCTGAATGACAAGAGAGCAGTGGTGAGCAACATGGTGGTTCAAAGCTCTTTAAGCAGTAAACATACATTTTTAATTGTTACACCCTGTTCAGGGGACATACTGACAATTTGTTGGTCTTCACTGAAGCTAAGATCATTTGGAATGTGGGAGGAACATGCCAACTTCACACAGGAAGGTCATAGCCAAGATTCGAACCTGTGAGGCCCGACATGGTCACTACCAGAGCTGGGAAGTCCGTCTGTCCTGGACGGACGCCCATTTTTGGGACGGAGGGCGACAAGTTTTAAAAAAACTAAGCAAGGGTGGATGTGGATTCCAGCCCGGTCCACTAATCGGCCCTCGCTCGTGTGACGTGGTCATAATTGTGGGCGATACTTTTTATGTATAAGGACGGAGGGGCGAGGCTGGAAGGGTACCCAGGTCGTGGACGGAGGACGGACCGGCAAAAAAGGGTCTACTTGTTCTCCGTGCTGCCCATTCATTCCAAAATCAAGTCAATGTTTTTGTCTAGCCCAGGGATCAGCAACCCACAGCTCTTTCATCCTTATGTCGCGACTCTGTGTGGCTTGGGGATAATTTGTCTCAAAAATGATGTGTATCATGTCTTCTTAAGTCACATTTTTTTGGCCACTTTCATATGTGGTAGGTCGGATACCGATCTGATTTTTTTACAGTGTGACCGCAGCCTGAACCGGGCCAGCATGAAGCATAAATTGGACATTTATGATGATAGTAATTCAGCCATGGCTCAGATCAACTCTGTTTTAACGCCCGGTTATGATGTGACGTAGTCTTTACTGATGTCTCCATGAAATGAGATCGAAAAGGCCCCAAAATTTGGGGCGGAGCCATGGGAGCCACCCAGATTGACAGACTGCCCACCCAGTGAAATTCATGAAAAATATACATACTTTTTAAAAATGTTTGTAAATTATTATTAAATTAGTTTTGAATTTGTGTTTCGTTGTGTTTTTTTTAAAATTTTGTTGAATATTAAGAATGGCATAATTGTGGTTGTCTAAGGAAGATCTGAACTTCATATTATTCGGTTTGTCATTTTATGTGAAAATACGATGTGTCGGGACACGAGGATTGTGATCAGTGAGAGGAATATTTAGGCCCACCCTGATTTTTCCAGGCCCATTAGCCACGTTCTGGCTCCGCCCCTGCCCCAAATACTGTATTTCTACCTCCTACCGAATCGCTTCACTGTGGAAATGCCCCGACACGCTGCACCACATTTACATCCGCACACACAACGTCGTGAGTGAGTCTTCGTCGTCTTCTGCGCAAGTGGGTCACTTTCGGAACGCACAAAGAGACCAACATCGCTTGTATAAAATAATGTAATATTAACGCTTACACAATTTTTTCTTACTGTTTTTTTTTTTATTTTTTAGCTGTTGAGCCAGGCACTTTAGCCCTTAATGGGTTAATCCCAAAAGAGTCTCAAAGGGCTTCACAGGCCCACAGTTGACAAATATCAAAGACATTCCCTGATCTAAACCCACAAGAGGGCAAAGGGAATACTCAAAACCCCATATGGGGGGGAAAAAGGAAACCTTCAGAATGGACCACAGATGGTAATCCCCCTTCCAAGATGACCAAGCTGCCAATTATGGGCACCATAATGTGATGCTGTAATGAAGTTAGTCGAAGCAGAATTCTCCGTAGCAAGGACTAACGATCATTTATGATACTGTAATCCAGGTGTGTGTAGAATGACAGTGACTGGTGTAACCTCAAAATTGAGCCCCGATGCAAAGGGGAAGGATTCTATCTGGCGCTCCTCCACACCCCAGGATCCAGACAGGAAGGAATTGCGTGCAAACACGTTCACATCACCTTTCCAATTGAAGCGAACACTCAGTTGCAGTGCGACACTATTGCCGTCACGCAGCTGGATGGAAAAACTGCAATACAAAAGCGCAAACATGTTATCAGGGGCACAGCCTTATTTGCGGGGGATGCGGCCTAGTACCTTTTTGGGTTCCAATTGACTCGCCCTTTAATGGTGATTATGGTGCCCACATTGACACCTCCAATCAGCTCCCTGCTTGGACCAATCTGCAAAGAGAATGCAATGTACGAAGAAAAAAAAAGTTTGAATGCTATGAAGAGCTGACACAGAGAGGTGAACTGTATGTGGAATTAAAGGTTACTGTACAAAAAGCATGGCTTACAAAGATGTCAGCTGAATCGATGTGACACACAAAATATGTGCACGTTTGATTTATTTTGGTATATTTGATCAAATATTTTTTCCACATTTATTTAAAATATGTATATGTATACTAGATTTTACGCGATCAGGGTTTTGGGGGTCATTAGCGATTTGATCAGATTGTCGACCCCTGCAATAGCGAAAATGCAAAAAAATAATTTAAACCACGAAAATAATAAAAAAAACATTGACAAACATTAAAAATAACATGTTTACAATAACATGTCTCCTTGCCGACATTAAAGGAATCATCAACAACAAACCCAATTTATGTATTTTTTTTAATCAGGAAATTGTTATTAGATTGCATTTTAAATTTGATCATTTTGCCTTGATGCCTTGAATAACGCCTATTTTTATTTTTATTTTTAAAGAGGAATATGACTAATTCTGCTTCAACAAGCCACGGGAGCTAGCGAGAGCTAACAGCCACACTGCAAAAATGAACTGTCTATATTTAAGTGGATTCAGACTAAAAACAAGTGAAATTAAGATAATAACACTTGGTAAGATTTCTTGAAATAAGAAAAATTATCTTTTGAAAAGAGAAATACCTTAAAACTCATTCACTATTCATTCAATTTACTTGTCTTTTCACAGTCCAGCCATTCAATCCCAGGAACTTATTTACATTTTTTTCAAATTTTTTCAAACATTTGGGTAAAAGAGGGTCTGAAAATGTCTGGCAGAACTAATTTCAAGCACTATATTAGGTCAAATAAAGTTGAAACTAACCTACCATGCATGTTTTTGGAATGTGGGGGAAGTAGAGTACCCGGAAAAAAAAACTCGCAGGCACAGGGAGAACATGCAAACTCATCACAGAAAGGTCGGAGCCAGATTCAAACCCACAACCTCTGCACTGTGAGGGAGCTGCGCTAACCAGTCAACTATCATGCCGCCAGGAAGCACGTCACAACAAAAAGTGGGAATGAAGTGTGTTGATATTGGTACACCAGTAGGTTAAATAGCTGATTTTTGCAGTGTGGTTTGTCACATTCTGTTATCAGTGTCTGAAACAGTGATTAATTGCCACCAAAGTTCATATGTACATTCCTACTCATTGAATTTGTGAAAATATAAAAATAAGCTTCACAGTATTTTGGTTTTATTGACATGAAATTTGAGCCCCAATGAGGAAAAGCCACTACCACCTCCACAAAAATCAAAAATATTGTGCTGAGAGTGTTTTGTTTCTAATTTTGACATCTGATAGCTTTTTTGTTTCTAATTTTGACAGGTTGAGATAGACAATAGTAGGACTGTGGATATGAATGTTGGTGGTGATTGCTCGTAGTTTTCACATGTTTAGCAACGCTAAAATTTTGTTATATCTTCATAGGCAGGCAGGCAGGCAGCTGAAACACCTTCAAGATTGCTGATGACATCTCCAAGACAGAAGCATGTATGGTGTAAAAAGGATCGGCCCTCAAATGAACCTTGGGGCACTCCTCACAAAGGGGGGAAAGACTGACTTGTGAGGGCCAACAGCCACAGAGAAACATCTATTAGACAGGTACGATTTAAACCACTCAAGGGCAGACCTTGAAATGCCTACCCAATCCCTCAGCCAATCAACAGGGACGTGGTGGTTAACGTTGTCAAAGGCTGCACTGAGGTCAAGCCAGAACCATCCATCCATTATCCATACCGCTTATCCTCACAAGAGTCACGGGCGTGCTGGAGCCTATCCCAGCTGTCTTCGGGCAGTAGGCGGGGAACATCCAAATTTGGTTGCCAGCCAATCGCAGGGCTGTATGTATGTATGTATGTATGTATGCATGTATGTATGTGCTGTGTAGCTCGACCTTTGCATGTTGACTCACTGTTTTAGTATAACTCGCTGGCGTTAAGATGTACTTAGCCGATTCTGACTTCGGGTCCGAATTCGCACCAGTTCTACGTCAGCTGCTTGGTGTCGGTCGAGGCGGCCCGTCAGGCCGGCTGGGACAAGATGGCCGTCACTGAAAAGTGACCACGATCACTGCGGGGTCTTTGCAGGCACTGCAGCTGAGGAGCTCTGCGGGAAGGGAGCGACACACGTCCAAAGGTGCTACCGCGGCCCGCAAGAGCTCGTTGGGGAGCGGGTGGAGGAGCCGACCGGGAAGAGGAGTGCCAGCTGGGATGGGCCGAGCTGCTGTGCGTCCGCGCCATGGTTTTGGTGGCTGGGAGGGGCTGCTTATCTTGCACACACATTTCACACATTTAGGTCCTCCTTCGTTCATGCTTCTTCCGCTTGCGAATTAGGCATCGAAATTCAGCTCTGGGGCTGGTCAGCTTTGCTCGGAGGGCGTCAGAAACCCGGCACTCGCTGGAATGCCTGCCACCGGCTCGAAGGGCATCCCGCCTCAATCGCCGTGGGCGGGCGAGGAGGGTATGCCGTTGCAGGGCATCTCGGCCTAGCTGTAGAACGGGCGCCTCAGAATGGGACGCTCGCTCACGGCAACACCGGCGCTGCAGAGCGACCCAAAGGCCAGAGGTGCTGTCCGCCGAAACATCTGTGCTACGACTTAATTGGTGCTTATTTTGGTAGCCTGTAGAATGCTCGCCCCTTATTTGGCTTCCTGTCTAGTGTATCATTGTAAAAGTGTGGCGTTTCCTCAATTGAGTTTTCTACCCTGCCAAAATCACCTTGTATTTGGCGCAGGGCATTGTGGAACACATTACCCAAACGTCAGGAGCTCTATCTTGTTTTATACTTTATTGATTTTTACATACTATTTTGATCTAGCAGTATTGTCGGCGCAAGAGTGCACTTGGTTAAAAGTAGTTGTTTATTATATCAGAGAACACTATTAAAATACATTTTTATTCATAGAAGTGACTGGAAAAATGCACTATTGTTTTATAAAAAGTAAGGAAGTGACTGAAAACATGCACTATTGTTTTACAAAAATTAAGTGTGTGAACCAGGGGCGGAGCCATGGGTGGGCCTGGGTGTGCACACTGTTCACAATGACCAATCACGGCTGACCTGTTTTCTGAATCTGAGCCGTGATTGGTCGTTGTGAGCAGTTGTGATGTCATTTTCAGTCGACAGAAGACAAAATGGCTGCCCCCACAGATGGCTAAAAACGAGTGGATTAACACTTATTTCACAAACGCAATATTTATCAGAATGCCCTGTTTCAACTAGTGGGCTTGCATAGAACATATTGAAAAAATATTTTTGCGTTGACTTCCCCCTTCAATGAAAAGGACTATTTGTTGCATTATTAGTTAGCAGAGCATACACTGAAAAAATGTTCACAGCTTATTGAATGACTTGTGCTGAAAAGAGAATCAATACGATAATACTTGAACTTATTTATAAAATACATACTGTGTCTGGAGATGAATAATGGTTTGTGGCTTCATTTTCCATTCGGTTTACTAATGTTTGTGCATGCATCTCCCCAAAGAAGCTTATTTAAAAAGGTTTATGTTGTATCCTGTCATATGGTGCTGGGGGGAATTAAATTGAGCGGGGTGATCCCGCATCAGCGTATGTTGTTCTTGCATGACGCCTCCAGTACAGGCACCCTAACTAACACAATTATTTCCACGTTAAGTTTTACAGTCACGAGTCTTTGCCTATCGCACCTGCAGGTATGCGGACACCTGGAATTCTCACACACCTTGATTTTGTCACACACATCATCGTCATTCTGATCATGGTCATCCACAAAAGTTAACGGAGGCCACTTGGTTCCATCCTACCACTGCTAGTAACACTGGGAGCTTACCTTGTCACCGTCGTCGTTTTGCTTGGGCGTGTTTTCAGCGGTCACACTGCCACTGTTTTGGCTTTTTAAGATGAAAAGCGGCAACAAGACCAAGATGGCTACCAGGATCGCCACCAGGATAGCTATCAGGAGAGCCCCATGCCGGGTCTGCAATGTCGCCTGAGCAGACAAAAACAAAAAGTGGTATCATAAATATAATCAAAGCAAGTGTCCACATCATGCTTTTCAAGTGGAATTAAATTGTAATCAACACATTCCCGCTTAGCCAGTGATTCTCAAAAGTGTGGTACCTGGAAATAGTACCACTACGTCAACAATAATTTCAGTGGTTTAAACTTTTATTCAATCCATTATATTTGTTACGTACAGTTCAGTTGTATTTAACTTATAAGTGCAATACAATTATTTCAGTGGTTTCAACTTTTATTCAGTCCAGTATATTTGTTACACACGTATTTCACTTTTAAGTGCAATACATAGACTCAACTTGACTCCTTTTAGATGGTGATGAGAACAATACTCAACTGTGGCAGACAGGGTTTTGGATCACCTAAGATTACAAGGGCTGAAAGACACTTCTTTTGAATGATTCTGCTCAAAACATGGCAGCACGGTGGACGATTGGTTAGTCCATTTGCCTCACAGTTCAGTGGTTATGGGTTCAAATTCCGGCTGCGGCCTTCCGGTGTGGAGTCTGCATTCTCTCACCGTTTCCTCCCTCATTCCAAAAACATTCTTTGATAGGTTAAACTCGGTATAAATGGTTGTTTGACTATATGTGGCTTGTGATTGGCTGGTGACCATTTCAGTGTGTACATCACCTCTCAACCAAAGTCAGCTGGGATATAGGCTCCAGCACACCTGCAACTCTAGTGAGGAGAAGTGACACAGTGGAAGGATGGATGCTTTAATTCACCTGAATTCAAAATGCCTGTCCTTTTTCAGATATCACAAATCACATTTAACTAAGTGAAGTTGAATGTTAATTGGAATTATGACAAGTCATAATCAAATTATAGATTACAATGTAATTACAGGTATACGTAATTCACACGTGAATATTGGTGCATAGGATAGGATAGACTAGAGAAAACCCATCCATCCATCCATCTATTATCGATACCGCTTATCCTCACAAGGGTCGCGAGGCGTGCTGGAGCCTATCCCAGCTGTCTTCGGGCAGTAGGCGGGGGACACCCTGAAGTGGTTGCCAGCCAATCACAGGGCACACAGAGACAAACATCCGCACTCACAATCACACCTAGGGGCAATTTAGAGCGTCCAGTCAACCTACCATGCATATTTTTGGAATGTGGGAGGAAACCGGAGTACCCGGAGAAAACTCACGCAGGCACGGGGAGAACATGCAAACTCCACACAGGGAGGCCGGAGCCGGGATCGAATCCACGACCTCTGAACTGTGAGGCGGACGTGCTAACCAGTCGACCACTGTGCCGCCTAAAACCCATACACATGAATGGCAAAAATGTGTGTCATTTTGTAATTTTGTAATAACTACTGAAGAACAGACTGTGTTGATTGGACTCGTCACACTTAAATGAAAATTCCAGCTATTCCAAATGTAATTGCAACTGGTCAGAAAGGTGTTTTTGACATCTATGGGTCAGTTAATTGCAGTCAAAGCTTTTGAAATCAGCACAGAGAATGTATGGATGTGTTGACATGACAAAATGTCGTCCACTGAAAAGCGCCGGTGACGACAACTGTCGTCAACTAAGATCCTTTAGACTTGGAATGGTCAGGTAGCGAATGGGCAAGTCTGCTGTCATTGGGGTAAGGTAAAAAAAAAAAAAAAAAAACCCATGGCCACTAGATGACAGCATTGGGTCTCTTTAGATAACATCATGTACGTGTATCAAAGTAATGTGGAACTTGGACGCATGTGAACATGGCTGCTCTTTGGAAATTCGACTGTTATACAGCTCTTCTGATTATTCAAGTGTTTGTCACGATAAATGTCAAATATGAGAAAAAAGTTGATCAATATGAAATTTAGGGGCACACACTGTAAATGGACTTGCAAAGTAAATACTCACGTCCATTCATTTTCATTGTTTTAATGATTGTTGTATTACTGATGGGTTGAAGTGTGGAGCAGAAAATGGTCAGCAAAAAAAAAAAAAAAAAAAATCAATCATAATTTAAAAAATCTGAAAATGTACCAGAACACACGTACGCTGTAAAAGTTGTTTTTCAAATGTAAAAAATGTTACATATATGGTGACTCGATCAAAGTCACCGTTATGGATGAAATCGTTTCACAAAACGCTGGTTTTCTGTGTTTTTAGTCAAAAATAGGTGAATCGGATGAACAACCCTACTGCGGATTACTACCTTAACGGAATAAGGCAGAAACATTTTCTGTGTGATGAAAGAAGAGCCCAATCTTTCAATTTGTTTGTCTCTGTTAACAATATCATATTATTATCAGCCAGAATTTGGCTAGCACTTTGGCTCTCTTTTTTGAACGATTAGCATTAAAACAGTTGAGATTTACTTGACAAAGATGTGCACAATGGTCGCATAACTCACGTTCTGATTTGGACTCGAAGCAGGCATTTTCCAAGCGAAGGATGCGGCCGCTGATACCCAGACGGGGCGATATTCTGAATCCCTACTTACTTGCACGTACGGGCGCTCCTTTGCATAAGCATTCGACCGATGGCGGGGAGAGGCGTTTGTGTTTTTTTTTGTTTGTTTTTTTGTGACGCATTTTGCGTTGCTTTTTAAGTACAAAAGGATGACATTTTAAAGTATGAGTGGCGCAAAAGAGCCTACTCAATAAAGTGATTGAATGATCGACAGTTTACGACGCAGTGACGTTGACTGAGTGACAAGCAGGGCCTCTCCCCAACCCTAACATGAGATGCTCAATTCATTTTTTTAACACTGACAAACAGGTCACCAAGCATATGTATGCATTTAATACATTTTAACAAATATATAGTCATCAAATCAAAAGGTTCCCACACCTCCTTTTTATAAACCAATAATGCATTTTTTCCAATCACTTATAGGAATAAAAAATATATTTTAGTAGTGTTGCACTTGATATAATAAACAACAACACTTAACAAAACCAATATTGCATTTTTCCAATCACTTCTAGGAATAAAAAATATATTTTGATAGTGTTGCACTTGATATAATAAACAACAACACTTGACAAAATTTCCACATATTCTTGCGCCTACAATACTCGTTCAGATAATAGTATGTAAAAGTAATAAAGTACAAAAACGCACAAAACAATAGAGCTCCGGACATTGGCGTCATGCATCCCTGCTGAATGCCCTGCGCCAAATGCAAACAAGGACATTTTGGCAGGGACGCTCATTTGAGCAAACGTCACACTTTGATAATGGTAGTCAGGGAGGAAAGAAGAGGCAAGCATTCTACAGGCTACCTACCAAAAGTAGAACCAATTACCGCCGGCGTTCAGACGGGCGAGTCCTCGGACCCGCAGGTAGCTCTCCAGTGCCGGGGTTGCCGTGAGCGAGCGCCTCATCCAGTGCAACTGTTCTTCAGAGAGTTCTTCACAGGCCAAGATGCCCCGCGTCAGCATCCCCTGCTTGCCCGCCCAGGGCGAAGGAGGCGCTGCGAGCCTGTGGTGGGCATAAACCATGGCAAATTTGGACAGGATTCATGTGGCTTATGTTATGAATAATGCTAAAGATTAAATACAAAATTTGAAAGTAAACTCTACCTAGTCCGAACACTGGGTGCCCTCGGGTGCCTCCATGTTTTAATCATAGAAGAAGAGCGGAGCAATGTAGGCTATAAAAATGTGCTCCGAAGCAACCTTCGCCCAGGGCCTGTCTCCATGGAAACGAAGGCCAGATTTGAAGGCTGAATTCGAATGCCAGGTGAATTTGGACATGTGGCTGAGTCACACTGGAAGTTACGTCATGTGGCTGACTAATTCAGCCTTTGGAGGACGCAGCCTACGAATTTGGACAAATCTTGCAGTATATTTCAGCAAAGCCTATTTTTTGTTGAAAACAACTGAATGCTATGCTCTTTGATCCTGCTTTTTAAGGCTACAGACAGCGATGGCTATAGGTTTTGACATTTTGACATAATTTGTATTGTGAGATGATACGGTTTTTTTAGTGTGGATTTCTTTACTGTAAATGCATACACTGGTTTGTACAATATTTTTGTCTTATCGATTGCTATTGCTCTTTGTCCAGGGTTTTTCCTACATTCAAAATTGAGAGGCAGCCACTTCCAGTTATTTTTCTACGCGCCTCCAGCCAGAACGATTGATATTGCTCAACGCGATTTCCTTCTGCTGCAGCAACGTATTTTAACTGCATGTTGCAGCATTCGCCACTATGGAGGCCTGGCCAATCCGCGTGTCGCAAGTAACATGAGGCTCTTTGGCAGGTTTCAAGTGGCTCTTTTGACTCTGAACTTGCAACGTGCCATTGTCAACCCCATTCATGTGTATGTGGTGAGGTGAGCACCACAGAATGGAACGTTGCTGGGCAGCGCTGCGCGTACTTTGCCGTCTGCCACGACGCCGTCGTCAGTGACGGCAAATCCCCTAGAATTGAAACATTCTAATTGAGTGTTTGAGATATTGTCAGGTGTGTAGTGGGAAATTATCTAATTTGTGTGCCTGTGCGGTCTAGCGCCTGTCAGCGTAATCATGTAGTTACTAAATTGTAGTACTCTTCCATACCAGCAGGTAGCAGCAGCTGCAGGTAGCCAATTGTCTTTGTTTAGAGACAAGCGAATTAGTGACGCATGTTTATCCAAACAGGCCCATGTTTCACACTGAGTAAGTATCAATATGAAACATTATAAAATACTTTTTTCTTTGTGTTTATTTAATTCCTATTTGAGACGTTGTAGTACAATGTAATTCTTCAATGTTAAAAAATGCTTATACAAACAACATAACACTTATATTGTTAAAATAAGCTTTTTTTTCACAATTTCAGCTGGTGGTGTGCTGCGGGGGATTTTTTTCAATGAAAGAAATGTGCCTTAAAAAGTTTGAAAAGCACTGTTCTAATTTACAGCAGCGTCGTCCTGACTTCAGAAAGCGTTTCCAATAGGAGAGAGGCTAGCAATTGATTTACTGCTATTTTGGTGGACTTATTTTCAAGACACAGCATGAGGACAATGGAGGAAGCCTTGATAAATAAAGTGCATTTACTGTATTTACCAGAGCTGAGCACTTGACCCTTTTTTGCCAGTCCGTCATCCATCCTCTGTCCCTCTGGGTACCCTTCTGGCTCCATCCCTCCGTCCTTATTCATAAAAATTATCGGCCCCCGACCCCATCCCCCCATCAGAGAATGGAATAGCCATGTGGCCCTCACAGGAAAACTGTTTGGGGACCCTTGCTTTAGCGGGTCCACCAGACCCATCAACACTGACTGAGTAACAAAAATACAAATGGTTAAACAATGTCTTTCAATTTTTTGCTTCTTAACTCCGATAAAACCGAGATGTTGATCATTGGCCCTGCTCGTCATCGGCACCTGCCTTACGAAAAAGTATTACACAAGAAGGGGCGACAAAAATAGCAGGAAAGAAATATATCCAAGCTAAAAACAAGAGCCTGATGTCATCAGCAGGCGCCCTCGAGCCGATGGACCACCCTTTGTGGTCCCACCTTGTGACCATTGTTGTCAGAGACTCAGTTTTGACTGGCAAGACAGACATGGACACAGGCATGTTTCCAAAGTGTTTGTGTTCAAAGTGTTTGTGTTGATCTGTAGTTGTGATTCGGTAGCATGTCCCTTGCTTCGTAACTCTAAACATTTCAATGGTTATAAAGACTGTGATTTTTGCTTGCAAGATGGTAAATGGGCTGTCACTTATATAGCGCTTTTCTAACTTGGGTACTCAAAGCGCTTTACATTGTACCTCATCTACCTACTGATGACGCAGCATCAGGAGCAACTGGGGGTTAATTATCTTGCTCAAGGATACTTCGACATGGTCACAATGGCCGGGGATCGATCCCACAACCTCCAGGTTGGGAAACGACCACTCTACCACTGAGCCATGCCGCCCCTGAGTAAGAATAAGAGTAAATCCGTATGAACTCAATCCCCACTGAAGAAGTACAATAGTGCCATGTGCTTGAAAGATGGTACATGTTGTTTAATCAAACTTGCTTGTTTTTAAATAAACATGTTCAAATCAATTTTCTGCATTTTGTTCATGTGCCAAACTATGTTGTGTTTTAGTCAAGGCTTTTACTAAATCAGATAAGCCAGTATTTAAAAACTCACAAATCAATGTAACACTTTTCATTTTTCTGTATACTTTACAGAAGGGACGTGTATACGTGAAGCTTCCATATAAGGTTATCTTAGACTTTGGTGTATACTTTTCAGTACAAGCCAAGTATACAAGTATTAGAAAATGAAGTATTTAAAAAGTACACTTCAAGTATACTGCCTCCATTTTAGTATAGAAAAAGTTTACTTATAGTATACCTCGATAAACTACTTTTTGCTAAGGGCTATTTAATGACACCACTCTGAGTCTTGATAAATGTACTATTACCCAAAGTGATTCGATCGAAAATCTTGGTGTTATATTTGACTAAACTCCGTCTTTTTAAATGCACATTAAGAATATTACTGGAACTGCCTTTTTTCACCTCCACAATATTGTCCAATAAAGTCTGTCCAATTCTATCTGCTAGTGACGCAGAAATCATAATCCATGCATTTGTTACGTCTCGCCTCGATTCTTGTCACGTTTTGCTCTCTGGTCTTCCCATGTCTGGTATTAAAGGTCTGCAGCGATAGTACAAAATGCTGCAGCTATATAGACTCCTGACAAGGATAAGAAAGTTCAATCATATTACCCCGATACTAGCCAACTTACATTGGCTCCCAATCCACTTGAGATTCAATTTCAAGGTTTTGTTACTTACTTATAAAATATTACACAGCTTAGCATCCTCCTACCTCGTGGACTTCGTGGTACCGCATGTTCCGTCCCGAAACCTTCGTTCACAAAACACTGGTCTTTTAGTGATCCTGAGAGCCAAAAACAAGTCTGCAGATTCTAGGGTATTTTCTATTGGGACACCACTGCTCTCGAATGCCCTACCCATGGATATTAGAAGCGCTACCTCAGTAGAAATGATCAAAACATGACTAAAGACTTATTTGTTTACTCTTGCGTTGAGTTGAACTATTTGTTGGCCTGTTCGCTGCTGCTTCTATTCTCTTTTCTGCCCCCTCCAATTCTTGGGAATTAGGTGATGACGGCCGAAGTCGCTGTTTGTATTCCACAGCAACTGACCGGTACAAGATCGGAGGTTGACCACATCATCGGAGGCGCTGCTATGGAGATTTCTGCATTGACCAACTGGGCCGGGACCCACTTCCCCAAAGTCGTTTTCCCGCAGCGCATCATTTGATTGACTTTCACACTGTTTCAACTAACATTTTGTATAGCATCATAATATGTGTCATCGTGGAAGGGGGATTCCCCCATCTGTGGTCCCTTCTCAAGCTTCCTCATTTTTCTCCAGATTGGCTTTTTGGAGTTTTTCCTTGCCCTCTTGGGGGTTTCAGATCAGAGGATGGCGTTAATATTTGTCAACTGTGGGCATGTGAAGCCCTTTGAGACTTTCTTGTGATTAAGGGCTGTATAAATACATTTGACTTGTCTTAACTTACTAACAAGGAAAATTAGTTTTGAATTTTTTTTCCAAACGGAAGAAAATAATTATTGGAAACCATGTTTTGTGGTGTTCTTTATTTTTTTTAAATTGGTAAACATTTGAAATACGCGCTTCCTTTTCCAATGGTCCGCTGTACTTGGAATGTGTGTTTGTTGTACATGATGATGTCATATTTGTATCTAAAGTATTTTTCACAAAACCAACATGACTTGTCAAACATCCCCGATGATGGTGGGAAAGCGGTGGTTGTTTCTCGATGAAGGATTTCCTGTGAGGCGTCACCGGTTCCTCTTTCACTTTCGCCGCCGGCCACCTCCTTTAAAGCCCTGCGTATGTTCATCCGAGGTGTGTACTCGCAACATGATGATGAACGCGCGATACTGGACTCTCCTAGCATTGGTAGTCGCCATTGAAGCCGTGCACCTGATGCCAGACGGTGCTGGTGAGTAGCACACCGTCTACTTCTTGTTTGTTTGGTGGCTTTTTGAACTAACTATATAAAGCAAATACCGGTACATTTTGTGTTTGTATCTTCCGACGATGGAAATGAATTGAATGGGAAAAAATAATAAAATACTGCCCAGAACAAATTCAAATAAATGTTTTGGGGGGGAGGAAGGAACAAAAGAAAAGTCATTATCTTAACTTATTAAAAAAGAAAGAAAACAGAAAGCTTTTCATTGTTGTTTTCAAGCCAAAATATTGTTGATAAGTAAAGAACATTAATTTGGTGTTTGCCAAACCCCAAAAAACAAACCAAAAAAATTGGGGAAATTTTTGAACCAAAATCAATGTTTTTTTTTTTTTAATTGTGAGGAGAAAAAATGATGATAAATAAAAATGTGAAAAATAATGTTTGCTTTGTTTTACACAAAAACTAACATAATTTTCATCAGAAAAACAAAAATGTATTTGTTGTTTTTAAATAAAATATACGATCAAGAAAACAAAGAAAGGCAATAGTTTTAATTTTTTAACAACAAAAACTACATTCTTGAAAGGAAAGCAAAAATATAAATTGTTTTTTTTTATAAGCAAAACGTTTTTTAAGAACAACAATATTGTTAACGGGGAAGTCAACCCAAACATATTTTTTTGAAGAATATATTTTATGCAGGCCCACTAGTTGAAACAAGGCATTCTGATAAATATTGCGTTTGTGGAATAAGAGGCTGACCCGTTTTCTGATGCTCAGCCGTGATTGGTCGTTACCCGAGCCCGGGGGGTGGGGGGTGTTTTTGTTCTCTGGCTGTAAAGAAACGATTAAAAACTGAATTATGCCCTCGCTCCCCAAAAAAATACATTCAACAACTATTAACACAACATATACAACCACATAAAGCACATCTTGGGTCTGTTTCACAAAGCAGGTTTAGTGAAATCTCAGAGTCTGCTAACCCTGAAAGGATGGAAAAGCTTTAGTTTCAAGTTAAAACATGGAGGTAACTCAAACCAAAGAAAGAGGTGTAACTCTAGCTGGTTAAAGAGAGAGAGAGGTAATTCAAGCTATCGGTCAGTATACCAAAGTAACAGATTCAATGAGCCTAAGTTGGGACCAGGTTTATCTCAATGAATCTTGAGTTTCTCTCTGTCCCTGCTTCAGAGCCCACACTCCTTTTCATTTCCTCATTCCTTCAGATCGCGCAGGCGAGTTTTGTTGTTGCATAGTTCTGACGTCTGTCATTTTAAAAATCAGAGTCAGTATGGCCTATGAGAAGTGTCTGTGCAGGCACAGTAGGTGGAGACAAATGTGACATCCTATTGATAATGATTCAGTGGATGAAGGTGCAGCATTACGAGAATTAAATGTTTGTTGTTGGATTTTTTTCAGTTTTTTTTCAGTGTACGTGGAGACAAATTTATCATGTCCTTTTGATAATCATCCCGAAGGTGCAGCATTGCTGCGGAGAGAATTAAATATGCGTCGGCAAATCAGCTGCGTAGAGATTCATTTCCAGAAAAATATCTTTTTGAGCGGTGCCATTTTACGTCACAGTCCATCATCTACATATACACAACCTAATCTGTCCGTACATTTGCAACATTACCAATCGTGGTCATGCTCTCACATCCCAGTAGATTGTGTGCTGTGCTGCGTTTCCTCACAAATGGAAGTACAATGTAGGAGATGCTGAGCACTTAAGTAAGGCAATAGGGCGGTCAGAAAATTGTCCCTCACCCTGAAACGGCTTAGTTTAAAAAGGCTTAATTATTTAACAGAACATGATATAGGTGGGCGGCACGGTGGTCGACTGGTTAGCACGTCCGCCTCACAGTTCAGAGGTCGTGGGTTCGATCCCGGCTCCGGCCTCCCTGTGTGGAGTTTGCATGTTCTCCCCGTGCCTGCGTGGGTTTTCTCCGGGCACTCCGGTCTCCTCCCACATTCCAAAAACATGCATGGTAAGTTGATTGGATACTCTAAATTGGCCCTAGGTGTGATTGTGAGTGCGGATGTTTGTCTCTGTGTGCCCTGCGATTGGCTGGCAACCAGTTCAGGGTGTCCCCAGCCTACTGCCCAAAGACAGCTGGGATAGGCTCCAGCACGCCCCGCGACCCTTGTGAGGAGAAGCAGTACAGATAATGGATGGATGGATGATATAGGTGGGAACTCATTTACAGTATGTGTGTGAAAACAGCATTATGTTGGAGATAATAAAAATTGCACTGCTAAACAGCCACTTCATTTTTACATTACAATGTTAAGCGTGATCAAAATGAGTTACCCCGATGAGATTATGCAGAGGTCTTAACTTTTTGAACAACAGCTTGAACAGTTTTCATCTGTTATATTATTGTGAGTGGGGTGAAAAACGCAGCCCTCCTCTTCTCTGTTGCCATGGTGACTCGTAGAATCAGGGCTCCATTGATGCTGTCTTTTCATTGTTGTGGCGCACGCGCTTAACTCCATGTGAACTGAGTAAACTGATTCAAATCAGCTGTTCTGGAACCAGAAACTCAGTTTCCGGTCTCAGAGTAGATCAACTCAGAGTTCAGGATTTAACTCAGAGTTTGTTGAACCTGCTTTGTGAAACAGATCCGTGCAGTGCCAGAGTAAAATGAGATGCCTTTTATCTCCTTCACAATGTTCTTTTTCACCTTGTTGCACAAGGCTGGAATGGCTGTTTGGGGATTGCTTTTTTTTAAGAGTCTACAGTTACTATAGGTTCAAAGTAGAAGAATGATCACAGGAAATGTGTTCACAGTGTTATTATTGTCATTATTATTGCTGTTGACTGTGTATTATTATTTTTAAAACAAATGTTAATCCCCTGTATAGGATAAGCGGTTTGGAAGATGACACATGACAAATGTTAATCAGAAATATATCTATTTTTATATATGTTAGCACTGTATCGTGACAGGCAGAAAAATCGAATGCTCTTCCGTAGCAAAAGGTACAATCATCTTAGAAGAAGTCATTGCTCCCGGCAAATACGTATTAGATCAGTTTTGTTTTCAATTAGACAAGCCCAGATTTTACACACTAAGTATTCTAAGTCAGTGCATTTCAAACTTTTTTGAGTCAAGGCACATTTCTTTCGTGAAAAAATCCCGCGGCACACCACCAGCTGAAATTGTGCTTAAAAAAAGCTTATTTTAACAATTTAAGTGTTATAATGTTTATATAAGCATTTTTTAACATTGAAGAATGACGTTATATTATAACGTCTTGAATAGGAATTAAATAAACACAAAGAAAAATATTTTATAATGTTTCATATTGTGTGCCCTGCGATTGGCTGGCAACCAATTCAGGGTGTCCCCCGCCTACTGCCCAAAGACAGCTGGGATAGGCTCCAGCACGCCCGCGACCCTTATGAGGATAAGCGGTATGGATAATGAATGAATGAATGAATGTTTCATATTGATACTTGGTGTGAAACATGGGCCTGTTTGGATAAACATGCGTCACTAATTTGCTTGTCTCTAAACAAAGACAAGTAGCTACCAGCTTCTGCTGCTGCTGCTACCTGCTGGTATGGAAGAGTACTACAATGTAGCAAAGACATGATTACGCTGCCAGGTGCTAGACCGCACAGGCGTACAAATTAGATAATTTCCCACGGCACACCTGACAATATCTCGCGGCACACTGGTGTGGCACACAGTTTGAAAAACACTGAGTGTCCCAATTTAGTCACAAAAGATTATTTATGCGCAATCTCTCCATGGCAAGATCACAATGCACCACAGATCTTGTAGTCGAAAGATACAGACTCGCCTCGCCACACTGTTCTCTCTGTCAATAGCTATCGGGACCTGGAATGGGTACGTGGGGTTGATCGCCAGTCTCTTCAAGTTCACGGGGGAACTTGAAGGCTTAATGTCAGAAAACTTTGACCAATTTTTCAAGTCCCCAAATACATGTCAAATTTTCACTCATCTAGTCGATATAGTAATTGTAATAGGGTCAAAGTAAAAACAATCATTATATCTGACTTGAAAAGAGCTTTAGACTGGATTAGATTTAAACATTGAACTTCAGAGCTGTGAGGTAGATGTGCCAACCATTTGCATACCACGTTGCTCAAAAAATTCATCCATCCATTATCTATACCGCTTCTCCACACAACGGTCGCAGGCATGCTGGACCTTATCCCAG
Source organism: Filicampus tigris (assembly GCF_054856515.1). NCBI lineage: Eukaryota > Metazoa > Chordata > Actinopteri > Syngnathiformes > Syngnathidae > Filicampus > Filicampus tigris. The sequence goes on from NC_141217.1 coordinate 1,847,393, forward strand.
CTGTCTTTGGGCAGTAGGCGGGGGACACCCTGAATTGGTTGCTAGCCAATCACAGGGCACACAGAGACAAACAAACATCCACACTCACAAGGGAGGCTTGAGCCAGGATTGAACCCACGACCTCTGAACTGTGAGGCGGACGTGCTAACCAGTCGCCCACCGTGCCGCCCTCAAAAAAAATCATTCTAATGTAAAAGATACTATATTTGGCTGCAGATATATTACATTTCTTTTGTCAGATCCTCCCTTCCAACTCAGCGTGCATTGCTGGTGTGCAAATTATCCCAACGTCACCTTCTGCTCTTGGGCGGAGCCCCCACACTCCGAGCCCCTGCGCTACATCGCCTCCTACAGGTACAATTGTGTCAATACTGCAACAACAACAGTTCAATTTTGTGGTTTGCAGTGTACCGAAACAAGTGTCCAGTGAGTCAGTCTTCATGCGTTCAAGTTTTTTTGTGTGTGCGCATTTCAGTGAGGGACGCCAGCCATCAATCAGCAAGCCCTGTCATTTGACTCCTCCCGCCTCCTCCTTTTCTTCATCATCTTCATCATCATCACCACCATCATCATCGTCATCATCTTATTCTTCCGAGCGGGTACCAACTTTCATTCACTTTCCTCAATCACGCAAAAAATCTATCAATCCCCCCGAAATGAAAATCAGAATCACATTTATTGGTAAGTAAATGTAAAAGTACGTAAAAAAACACAAAGAATTTGTCTTTCTAGTTACGACATGTCCAAAGAAACAAATAGTGACCAACAGAGGGAGACAGAACGGGAAGGCTGGCGGTTCACTGTTTAGCGCCATGAAATCTTGGAAGGAAACGATAGAGGAGGGGAGTGGAAAAAAAGACAGACTCTAACCATTCTCCTTGAAGGGGAGCATGGCTTCAGCCTGGAAGAAAAAAAAACCTCAGCGCATACATGTAATAAGACCTTACAACAGAACTCCAAGACATGCACATGTGGAAGAAGGGTAAAAAAGCGTGACCCCCCAGGTGGCCTGTCTAGCAGCCAAGCCGCTTCAGGCTGGAGCATTGGTAGTGCACCCGGGGCCATCACGGGGAGGTGTGTGGGAAAGCCAACGAAGGCAGTGAAGTGTCAGTGATGTGCATGTGTTGTGCGGAGTAGTAGTAGTGAGTTGTTTAAGCGTAAAGTATGTGTCGATGTCCCTGCCACCACCTTAAAATATATCATCTCCAGAGCTGGGCACTTTTTTGCCCGTCCGGCCGCGACCCTCCACCCTTGACCTGGGTACCCTTCCGGCCGCGACCCCCCGGCCATATTCATAAACATTGTCAGCCACCGCCCCGTTCAGGGATCATCTGATCAAATCCATGGTTAGATTTTCTGAAGAAATGCAGCAGGAGGCTGGGCTAATAGTTAAGACGAGACGATGCATGAGACGAGCAGAAGCAGAAGCGTCTGCCTCCAAACAGAAAGTACTGTATTGGCAGTTAGAATATTGGCAGTATTGGCGATTTGAAAGGACACGTAAACAAGCTCAAAAATCCAAATATGCTCTTATTTGGATTTTTTAAAACCTGAATAAGACTCCTGGGTTTCCCCTTTTCTAACCTGAATATTTGGTCATATAAACGCAATCAGGTTACCTCCTTTGAACGGGGCATTGGTTTGTGTTCTGCAGATACTCTATCCGCAAGGAATCAAAATGGATCGAATTTTTCCATTCTAAAATATAGCGCGATATGTATGTCTGTCCGAAGATTTCTTCCTGCAGCGCCTCATTTGATTGGACTTTCACAATATTTCAACTAACTTTGTATAGCACCATTATACAGAGCTGGGCATTTGACTACAAATTGATCATCCGTTATTCGTCATCCGTCTGCTGCGTGGGTTCCCTTCCGTCGTCTGTCATTCGCCTTTTTCGGGAAGAAGGGAAAAAAGGGCGTATGATATATAATCGAATGGAAACAGGGGCGTTACCAGAAAAATCAAAATCAAAATCAAATCAACTTTTATTTGTTTAGCCCAAATCACAACAACAGTTATCTCAATTAAGGAGAAAACATAACACGTTTTAAGGTGCCCTACACTGGATTTCGACCTACTTGAGCACCCCCGGTAAGACTAATGCCCAACCACACCTGGCATCCTGGTAACACCACTGAATGGAAATGCCACTTAATCAAACAAAATCGAATCATTCCACTTTAAAATCAAAATCAAATCAAAATCGTATTGGATCCCATGTATCGAGATATGTATCGAATTGTATATATAAACATATGTATAGATAAAGACACATATAATTTGGAAAATGGAAACATTAAGGTTTAATATACATGAGTAATTATAAAATCATTTTTAAAACATTGTTAAACAGAAGAGCAATGAAAAATTGCAAAAATTCTTATTTTTAAAATCCCTTACTCAATCATTTAGCATGACAATCTACAAATGTAGCAGTTCTTTTTAATATTACTTAATAGATATATTTTGAGAGAAACAGAAAAAAAAAGAAATAATAAGATGTAAAATAAAAAACCCCATTGACGCAATGAAGTAAATGAACTTCCGTTTATATGAAAGCGAAGCTGGATGAAGGAATAAAGTTACGTATTGAAATATTTTTTCTCCCATTTTTTGCAGCTGTGGCACTGCCACCTGCCCGACTTGAAGCTGCTGACCAATTACGTCATCAACGTGACCACACTGTCTTCTACTGGAAGCAGCAATTTTCATCTCAGCAGCTTCATGCTGGAGGACGTTGGTAAGATAACCATAATGATCACATTATACCACTAGGAAATTTTTGCGGATCATTTAAACGGGACTGCTGACACTCGCAAGTCCAAAAGCCACAATTGCAAAGGCTTTGTGGCGAGGTGGACTTTCCCTATAGAATTATTCGAACATTTATTGTGAATATTTTCAATGGATTGAAAAAAGTATAGAATGTGTTGAAAAATTGGAACACTTTGCTTTTATTTAGAAAATGTGAAGTTTTGGAACAGGAGGTAAACAATTGAAAGTTTAAGGTTTGAATTGGTCAAGAAATGTGGAAATTAGAGGCCAATCCCCCTAAAATTTTAATTTGGGGGATTTATTTATTTATTTCTTTGGGTGGGGGGGGGGGGGGTTGGGGGGGGGGGACAATTGAAACAGGATTAAAATGAAAAGCTTGAAGTTGCAATGGTTTGAATCGGTCAAGACATGCAGAAATTAGAGAAAATATTAAAGAAATCTTAATTTGTGCTTTATTTAGATTAAACATGAGTTGTAACACGTTCTGCTCTGACCAAACAATCAGATGCTGACTTCAACAGGGGCCAGCACTCTGGCCCTGTGAGGATGAATTTGAAATCTGATTGGTTAAAGCAACAGTCGTGGCTAATATAGTTGAAGTTACGAGTCTGAGTCATGAAATCTGCTTGGCAAAATTGAAGTTTACTTGTAGTTTAATGCTAACATACCTGCACATTGAAATATGTCATAGATTGGCTAATTAAACTAGCATTGATGCAGGTACTTTAGCCATCTCTGGGGGCGGCCATTTTGTCTTCTGTCGACTGAAAATGACATCACAGCTGCTCACAACGACCAATCACGGCTCAGATTCAGAAAACAGGTCAGCCGTGATTGGTCGTTGTAAGCAGTTGTGATGTCACTTTCAATCAACAGAAGACAAAATGGCCGCCCTCCTAGAAATGGCTAAAAACAAGTGAATTTTGCTGCTTAACTTATATTCCACAAACGCAAAATTCAACTAGTGGGCCTGCTGGGAACATAAAATATGTTTGGGTTGACTTCCGCTTTAAACAATTTACATTTGAAAACAAGTGCAACACATGCAAACAGACAATATAATACTCACAGGCATATTCTATTTATCCTTTGTGAAGAACGACTAACATTACCGCTTACATTAGTTGAAATGGTCTTCTGTGTTTCATCATCAAATCTACATACAGTATATAGTGCATGTACTTACCGGTACATACTGTCTGTATGTATGGTAATGCCCCCTGGTGGCCAAGGCATGCACACCAGACACAGAATGCCCACTGAATTAATGCATGATTCATGTTTATATTTATGTTTATTTACTGGCTATTTTTTGCGGTCAGTTTGAATCACTGTATATTTTCATAAAGTAAAAGAGTGTTGAGTGTTTTTTAAACTCTATTAAAAAACACTACAATTTTGTTATTTGTGTTTCTTGGGGGGGGGGGGGGGGCGGCACGGTGGTCGACTGGTTAGCACGTCCGCCTCACAGTTCAGAGGTCGTGGGTTCGATCCCGGCTCCGGCCTCCCTGTGTGGAGTTTGCATGTTCTCCCCGTGCCTGCGTGGGTTTTCTCCGGGCACTCCGGTTTCCTCCCACATTCCAAAAACATGCATGGTAAGTTGATTGGATACTCTAAATTGCCCCTAGGTGTGATTGTGAGTGCGGATGTTTGTCTCTGTGTGCCCTGCGATTGGCTGGCAACCAGTTCAGGGTGTCCCCCGCCTACTGCCCAAAGACAGCTGGGATAGGCTCCAGCACGCCCCGCGACCCTTGTGAGGAGAAGCGGTACAGATAATGGATGGATGTGTTTCTTGGGAGCTGGAACAGATTAATGGCATTTTCATTCATTTTAAATGGGCACTACTGTTGTAAATGTAGGTCACCTGCTCACCACTGATATTTTGCAACGGTGTCTTTTATTTGCAGTGAAACCCGACCCCCCAGTGGATGTCAAGGTGTCGCCCCGCCACACCAGCAACGTGTTCATAGAGTGGTCTGCCCCTCTGACATGGACTCACCTGGACATGGCACCCCTCAAGTACCAGATCATGTACCAGTGGGACCACAAAGGCCAAGCCAAGTCTGTCAGTGTATGTTCTAAGCCCACAGTTCCATTCAGATCATTTTTATTTGTATTAATTATTGTAATACATAATATATAAATATTAATAATTTGTATCTATACTGTACTGTAGATAGATAATACTGTAGATATATTTTCTTGATCCATACAGTATAGATAGATAGATAGATAGATAGATAGATAGAGCGGCGGCACGGTGGTCGACTGGTTAGCACGTCTGCCTCACAGTTCAGAGGTCGTGGGTTCGATCCCAGCTCCGGCCTCCCTGTGTGGAGTTTGCATGTTCTCCCCGTGCCTGCGTGGGTTTTCTCCGGGCACTCTGGTTTCCTCCCACATTCCAAAAACATGCATGGTAAGTTGATTGGATACTCTAAATTGCCCATAGGTGTGATTGTGAGTGCGGATGTTTGTCTCTGTGTGCCCTGCGATTGGCTGGCAACCAGTTCAGGGTGTCCCCCGCCTACTGCCCAAAGACAGCTGGGATAGGCTCCAGCACGCCCCGCGACCCTTGTGAGGAGAAGCGGTACAGATAATGGATGGATGGATAGATAGATAGATGGATAGAATTTTAAGTTAGCCTATAATGGGATACCAATATGTCTTTAATGACTATGGTTTAATTTTTTAAAAAACTATTGCAAGCCCAATAATAAACCGCCACTGTTTTTGTACCCTTGCTGATTGTGACCTTCTGGTTCCTGCAGCTGGGTCCGTTGGAGAGCACCAGCTTGGAGCTGAAGGGTCTAAACCCAGGAAGGAAGTACGTGTTTCAAGTGTGCGCTATGGACCTGCTGGGTCTGGGCCAGTGGAGTATCTGGAGCTCACCGGTCACCTTCACCTTACCCACAATTAAAACTCCATAAGTCCAGTTGTTAGGTTGTTGTTAAGATTTGTTGAATGTGTTTGCTATTTATTGTAAAACAGTGTTCCTTGAGATACAAGTTTAATTTGTTCAGTGAACATGCTCATAACTTCAAACATTATCTCAAATCATCTTTTTCCATTGAAATAAAGGGAAATGCCACTAATTGATTACAGCTTGCTCCCCAAAACAACACATTTATTCAAGTAAACAGTTTTTGTCACAATGAGTCAATTAAATGTGCCACTGTGTTGCACTTTGTGGTGTACCTGCCTTGTCCTAGTGTAAGTCAGACTCACCAATATACTTTTTGTTTGTCTCAACTCCTCTCAGTTCATCAGTACGGTAATAACATTAATGCTTCTTTGAAGAGAATAAAGAATATATGACTAGGTGTACTTTTATATTATCTCCCTGTGTTTTGCTACACTGTTTTGAGTTCAAGCCATTGTTCATCCAACACTAGAACGCCCAGAAGCCTGTCATTTGACTATTTCTGCTTTGCATTTGACTATGTCACCCCGCCATACCCCCTGCTGCTTTGGCAGGTAATGGCTTATTTACAAATTAAAGTAATCTACTTGTAGCCAGCAGAGTTGTTTGTCAAATATCACCCAGATTTGTTGTTCAATAGTTTTTGTAAAAAAAGTTGTAAAAAATCCTGGGCGTTCTAATTAAATGGTTATAGTGCTGCTAGCTACACAGATGCTTTTTTGCGTGGTTGTTTTCAATGTGGTTGTTTTAATATTTAGTTTGACAATAAACTTCAACTGGGAGTGGCAATTGTTCAAAAAAGACTCTTTTTGAGCCTCTTTTTGAACAATTGTTCACTATTTGCCAAACAGCTGCACGGCAAAGCAAAAAAATCGACCCTACGATGGCTTGTATTGAGTCACCCGTCTCACCAGTGTAAAGTTGCTTGCTTCTACTTATTTTCAACATTGTTATATTTGCTTGCATAAAATGCAGACCTACCTGTATCACCTAAAAAAGAGGGTGGGCCTTGCTGCGCTCAGTCACACTATTTTTGACATTTTTCAGTATTTTTTTCCCCCTTTTTTTGTAAATATTCACTGTGTTGCACTTTGGAAGGTTTGCACAATAAATTACACGTTAAGGAGAACCCTGCAACACTTGTCAGCCAACCACAGTCAAAATGACTGTTTTCTATTAGAACAGAAAGGCACATTTTTGTTATAAAACGTTTATAGACGGGTGAATGAATGAATGCACAAATAAACAAATTAATTAATGTGCTAAAAGAGCTGAACGGGATCTTGACAGATTTCTGACGGGGCTAGTCCCGGCGTAGCACATTGCATGCTGGAGACTGATCAAAACTGCAAATATGGCATGAGAGAAACTGCATGTAAGCTGCTAATTTCCTCATTCTCTCATAAGTGATCCATGGAGAGGCTAATCGTGATATTTTCAGAGGTGCAAGCGGGCATAAGTAGAGATGTCCACATATATTTTGGTGCTGATTGATCGCCGTTTTTGGACAATGATATTGAATGGACAAATAGTGTCCGGGTCCTCTGGTGACTCCCACCAAGACCTGGGAAGAGGGAGGGGGGCATGGCTATATAGCTGACTAGAAAGGTGCGTTTTGAGAGTAGTTAGGTATTTACTATTTTCTCCAAAACATCCATCCATCCATCCATTATCTGTACCGCTTCTCCTCACAAGGGTCGCGGGGTGTGCTGGAGCCTATCCCAGCTGTCTTTGGGCAGTAGGCGGGGGACACCCTGAACTGGTTGCCAGCCAATCGCAGGGCACACAGAGACAAACATCCGCACTCACAATCACACCTAGGGGCAATTTAGAGTATCCAATCAACTTACCATGCATGTTTTTGGAATGTGGGAGGAAACCGGAGTGCCCGGAGAAAACCCACGCAGGCACGGGGAGAACATGCAAACTCCACACAGGGAGGCCGGAGCCGGGATCGAACCCACGACTTCTGAACTGTGAGGCGGACGTGCTAACCAGTCGACCACCGTGTCGCCTTCTCCAAAACAATTTGATAAAATTTAAAATGCAAGCTAATATCATTTTCCTGATCAAAAAATACATAAAGAGGGGTTTTGAATGAAAAATGGGCCATCCCAGCCGAATGATCTCTTAATGAAACATCAACAGTGTTTGCTAGTATTTGCTACTGCTAGCAAAAAATATGGTTTAAAGTTTAAATCCATTTAATTGATTGAAATTTTATTTAGTGTCTGGAAAATGTAAGAAACAAGAACTCTTCCATCCATCCATCCATTATCCAAACGAATCCAGCCAAAATGCAAATGCTTCACTTATGGACAGCCAAAGCCTCTTTCTCAAGCTTTCTGCCATTTGGTTTGTATCATCAAAACTGCCTCAGTCCTAGAGATGACTTAGGTAGATAGGGGTTTCCGATTCTAATAAGTGTTGTGATTGGCCAAGGACATGGGAAGAGAGGCAGGATGATGCAGCCCTAAAATTCATCCATCCATTATCGATACCGCTTATCCTCACAAGGGTCGCGGGCGTGCTGGAGCCTATCCCAGCTGTCTTCGGGCAGTAGGCGGGGGACACCCTGAGTTGGTTGCCAGCCTATCGCAGGGCACACAAAGACAAACATCCGCACTCATAATCACACCTAGGGGCAATTTAGAGAGTCAAATCAACTTACCATGCATGTTTTTGGAATATGGGAGTACCCGGAGAAAACCCACGCAGGCGCGGGGAGAAAATGCAAACTCCACACAGGGAGGCCGATCGAACCCACGCCCTCTGAACTGTGAGGCAGACGTGCTAACCAGTAGACGACCGTGCCACCCAGCCCCAGAATTATTTAGGCATTAGTCTATGTGCAAACATTAAATTAACCCCCCCCCCCCCCCCACATGTTCCAAAATCCCATCTACGCCCCTGTGTCCAGATGTCGGTGAAACATTACAAGAGTGCGTTCACTTTTATTTTTAAATTGATCCCACGTATTTCTGAGTCTGAGAGAGCATTTGATTTTATTTTGAAATGCAACCCAGCACTTCCTGCTTGACTGCATGTGGAGCTAGTAGTGCATGAGGGTCTGACATTGCATGGGTGCAACCCGACTATTGTAGGGAAAAAAGAACAGGTCGGTTCGTACTCGCACCAGCTGGGTGGGAGTAATTGAAAGCTGCTCGCGGCCACGACGCCGGTGTAAACGTTAGCTGCTCGGGTTTGGGAAAATGTCATTTGTGATGAGGAGAGATATTTGAACATCCGCTAGGATTCGGACGCGGGGAATAAGGAGGAAGGAACACGGCGTTGTACGGTTGCGCGTGATAAATCGGTGAGTGAGCAGTTATACTCTACGTTAGCGTGTTAGCTAACACTGCTGGTGTTTTCTGTTTTGGGATTAGGGAGCTAGCTCATGCTAGCTGCTAACCAGAACGCGGATAAAGTCGCTGGAGATTATCCGGTCTAAAGAGTAGAGTACACTGTCTTGCCTCTCACCAAGCGCCTGTGTGAGAGACATTCAGATGCTTCAAATGTCAGTAAAGTGCTTCTCAGCTCGGTACATTTATTCGATTTTGTTCGATGGAGAAACTAGAATTGAAACTCGTTGCGCTTGTGTCTGCTGTGACGGGTCTATTTGAACTGTGATATCTGGGTTTGTGTGTGTGCAATGCTAGCATTTAATGATAAGCCTTCCAAGTGGATCACACATACCTGCTTCTATTCTTAGTTGCACTCTTAATCTATCTGAAACTCTGTAGACCAAGAAGTGTTGCAAGTGATGTCACCAATCAGCTGTTGTCAACGTTTGTTTGCAAAGTGTGTTATATTCTATTATTAATGTTTCATCCCTGCATCAATTATTAATTTGAGTAACCAAATGCTATGTTTTCTTAGTGTGTACAATAGTTTTAGGAAGGGTGGACAGGGTATCCACCTTAATTTTGTTCACAGTTGGACATTATTATTATTACGATTATTCTTATCCATGACGTTCACTATTCACGAGTTAGGGACCGTCCACAAATTTGTCATAAAAAATTTGGGTGTCATAAATTGACCAAAAAAAAAATCAATAATCAGTTAATTAACATTTTGTCATTCTGATTCCTGCAGTAGATGGCAAAGGGAGGCATCTAACTACTATACCGCAAATGCTTTGTTTTATAGGTCGTTTTAGAGAAGTTGGAGCCAATTCAAGGACCAATATCAGTTCTAAATTCAAATTCAAGTAAAACACCTTTTCTCATTCTGATTGCTGTAGTAGATGGCAAAGGGGGGCCTCTAACTACTACACCTCAAATTTTCGTCATACAGTTCATTTTGGAGAAGTTGTTTGAGGCCTCACTTTGCCATCTACTACAGTAATCAGAATGAGAAAAAAGTGTTTGACTTGATTTTTGGTGAATATTTTTGCCAATACATTTTGATATTGGTCCTTGAATTGGCTCTTCTTTTAACTTCTTTAAAATTACCTATATGACGAAAACTTGAGGCGTACTAGTTAGAGGTCTTCCTTTGCCATCTACGACAGGCATCAGATTGAGGATAAGTGTTTTACTTGGTTTTTTGTGAATATTTTTGCCAATACAGGTTGATATTGGTCCTTGAATTGGTTTCCAACTTCTCGAAAGTAACCTATATAACGGAAATTTGAGGTGTAGTAGTTAGATGCCTCCCTTTGCCACCTACTACAGCAATCAAAATGACAAAATGTTAATTAACTGACTTTTGGTAAACATTTTTGTCAAATTATGACACCCTCGAAAATGAAATTTGTGGACGGTCTCTAACTCATGAATGTCAAACGTCAAGCCAACTTTTTCTCGCTACGTGAAATAGGTGTGCGACTTCCGATATAGTAAAGCCACTGTTTGGCCCAATCCCAATACCCGCACTTGCAGCCTTGTGCCCTTCTAATGTAGCTGTTATTGGAGCCATAGATACGGTATGCAAAGATAATGACTAGCCCTTGCCTACGACGACATTACGCTTCTATGGGCAAAGTGTTTTTCATGTTTGTGGCTGTCACAAAAAAAAAAAAAAAAAAATCCAGGATGCATTTTCTGTATTGATAGCACTCGCTTAGGCGATGACAAAAAAGTAAGCTTCACGAAAATCGGTTGTGAAATAAACAAGTTATGACTTATTTTCAATGCACACGCATTGCCTTTGATGGCCAGCACCATGCCTGTGAGCTGGGCTCCTACTTATCACTACAGTTGCAGCACTTGTTCCTTTTGTATCAAGATAATTGCTTGCTGATCACTGAAGTGAGACAAAGTGGTTCACTAGCGTTCACATTAGCATTAGCATTTAGCTTTGTTGTGCTGTCGGTCAGCGCAAGTAAAAGCAATCGATTGCCATGACGAGTGGCCAACGGTCGCTGTCTGGGCCTGTACCGGACATTCGGTTTTGGTCGGTGTTATCAACAGTCAGTCTTGTATTTCTTTTTTTAATGACTTACGGCTTAGCACTCAGCGCTACAATATTCAACTGTGGTATTCGACATGATGTCATGATTTGTTCTTTGTGAGTTTTCTTCTTCTTCCTTTTAAAGAGAAAGTCAACCCAAACATATTTTTTTGAAGAATATCTTCTTGACGGACCCAATAGTTGAAACATTCTGATAAATATTGTGTTTGTGGAATAAGAGTTAATCCACCCGTTTTAGCCATTGATGGGGGCGGACATTTTGTCACTTCTGTCGACTGAAATGGTCTTTCACTTGCATAGCGCTTTTCCACCTATAAAGGCACTCAAAGCCTTCGCACTGAGTTCACGTTCACCTACTGATGGCGCAGCATCAGGAGCAACTAAATGATATCCCAGTTGCTCAGGGCTCAGGTAACGAACAATCACAGCTCACCTGTTTTCTGAAGCTGAGCCATGATTGGTTGTTGTCTGAGCCCTGAGCAACTGCGATGTCATTTTCATTCGACAGAAGTGACAACATGGCTGCCCCCTGAGATGGCTAAGAACAGGTGGATTTTGCTGCTTAACTCATATTTCACAAAACCAGAATGCCTTGTTTCAACTAGTGAGCCTGCGTAGAACATGTTCTTGAAAAAAATATGTTTGGGTTGACTTCCCTCTAAGTCATATACGTCATTACATGAGTGCCACCCAGTGTTCTGATTGCGATACCACAGTTGAATTAAACGGTAACTAAAGAGCAAGGATGACAAACTTGTTGCCAAAACTTTGGTTAAAAGTTAGGTATTCCTAAATGTTACTTGAAGCAATGCTGTATTCAATTTAATTTTTTGCACCTCACTGTATTCCTTGAAAAGAAGTTGTATATCATATTTTGACCAGGAAATGCTGTGGGCTTTGTAAATGCCATCATATAGCAGGGGATCTGTGAAAATAAATGTGATTTGTTGACATCCACAGGCTAGGGGTGTTATCTTGAAGTTTCATTGAACTTATTTTTGGTTGCTAGGTGAAGGCGATGGAGCAGCAGCGACAGAGAGCTCTATCCACATCAGGAGAATCACTGTACGCTGTGCTGGGAGTGGATAAGAATGCTACTACAGAGGAAATCAAGAAATGTTACAGGTGATCTGTCTGTTTCCAATACAAGAGAGAGCTATTGATTCTGTGTTGTCATTGACATTCAGGCCCCAGTTCTATCTTGTTTTTAAACTCTTTCAATGCCAGCCGTTTTAAAAAAAAGAAGAAACTATAGATTGCCAGCCAATTCTGACTGATCTTTCAAGACTCGCAGAATATTGTTTTTTTTTATGACGATGTCACACAGAAATTACCAAATGAAAGATTCTCTTCTTTTTTCACAAAAAAAAGTTTGTTTCTACCTGTTACAGAACATGGTTTGTTTTTACCCAAATCACCTATTTTGGACCAAAAAAACCACAAATAACAATCTTTTGTGATAAAATATATTTTGTGCACCACGGTGACTTTGATGCTAGTAATTTTTGCTTTAGTGATGCCTCAAACCTCTGAACAATATTCCCTTATAAAATACACAAACAATGAAAACGTGCTTTTGATGGCAAACTAATGTATTTAACAAGTAAACACCAGTGTTAACAATTTTACAGTTCACAAACTTCTACATTTTGTATTTTCTCTCTTTTGTGACACTCTTTGCAGTAAATTTAACATGCCAACACTTTGATCAATTGTAAGCTGCTTGTAACGGTCAAATTTCCAAAGATCTGCTCTGTTCACGAGCTTCCGCATTGCTTTGATACTCGGTGATCTCATCCAAAAGAGATGTAATGGGCACCCCTGGTATAAACGCTTGTGCTACTTTATTAATATGTGCACACACATCAGGCCTGGAAAAAGTCCCTATGTTTGAGGTTTATTGTGGTGTTTAAAAAACGAAATCAATTTCCAATGTGTCCGTTCCCCTCATTCCAGTTCCCCAACGTGGCCAGGGCTGCAAGGGCTCCTTGACTTTAATATTTGACGGACTTGAAACCACAACTGGTAGATGTATTGTAGGCCCTAATTCAAATCACTACATACAACCGCATAGCTTTGTCCAGAACCTATAGCGCCACTGTCGTAGCCCTTTGAAATTCCACCTGGCAGTTTTACCTGAACGAAAGGTGCACCAAACTAAATTTGATGCTGTACTTGAACCATTTGGAGTATCGGCAAGGTTTTGGTCTCTTTTTGAAGATAACACTTTAAATTTTTCTCCTCAACTGAACAGAAGTGCTACTGGCACTGAATTATGGAAGCTTGAATACATAGGCCGTGGGTCGTCCGTGGGTCGGCCTTCTTTTATGGGGAAAGGGTTAAACCCTGGTTGCTCGCCTGTCCATCACAGAATGGTCGTGATTTGGGTTTGAGGAGGAATTCATTCATTGGCAGTTGCAAGAAGGTCTGCTATGTGAACCACTATGGGGTCAAAGAAAGCAAAGTATTGTGTTGGCTTTTATTATTTGAATTGTCTTTCATTTTTGTTTGCAGGAAACTGGCATTAAAATTTCATCCAGATAAGAATCCCGACAATCCAGACGCAGCCGAGAAATTCAAAGAGATAAACAACGCTCATTCCATCTTGAGCGATAGCACCAAGAAGAACATCTATGACAAATATGGCTCCCTGGGCCTCTATGTGGCCGAGCAGTTTGGAGAGGAGAACGTCAACACCTACTTTGTTCTGTCCAGCTGGTGGGCCAAGGTAAAGCCTTGCTGGATGTGACTTTTTGTGGCTAGTGCAACAATGTCACAGGCATACTGTCGCGATCCACTTTAAATTACAGACGCTATCTTACTTATAAACATTCAAGTTATGAATTCAAATTCGGACATGCGCACAGTAATGCGTTGGTTAAAAAAAAAATGCTTGGTCCAGATTTTTTTAGTGGCCGGGTTTACTTTCAGCCTTTTTTTTGTCATTGTGATTTAAATCATTTCAATTGAAGATCTCTGGTCAACTGTCAACATATGAGATTGGTCTCTGCAAACATCACATGTTTTGATTGTATTCGTATGAAGAACATATGCTGCTCATAACAGCAGAAACTTTTTTTTTTTTCAACATGCAACATAACCAGTTGGTCCTGCAACCATACATTTTATTCCTTTTTACTAAGCCAGTTGCTCAGACATACAAGATTATGAACATTTTCAGGTGATAAAGAAGCTCTCCTCTTGTGCAGAATATGACCAGCAAGAGAAAATAATCTTTCAGAGGGAATGAATGTTGCAGGTGTGGCAAAGTACTTCTGTGCATAGCAGGTCAGCCTGCCGTGTGAATCTGCAACTCTGAACTTTTTATTTTTTATTTTTTGTTTTGCGAACTCCAAACCAATGTTCTGTGTTTCCGCATGGACATTTGTTGCGGCTGATGACTTCTAGCAACAAATTATAAATCCAGGAATTATACCAAATTAATTTTATTCTTTCAATATTCAAAGTCAAAGTTTTGTCATTACTGCAAAGCAAAGCTGGTGTCGCTCGGAGACGGGGCTCACGGGAACACGGGAATGTACACGCGTGACTACGAATAGGTCAGTCCGGCCACCACTTCACTGGGAAGGCTAAAGTGGGATTCCCCAAATAATCAATGGAATAATCGAGAGGAGAATTGAGTCCAAAAAGATTTGTTTGTGACATCCCTCCAATAAATACATTATCAGCAACATTAAATCAGGAATACAATATTTAAAACACTTTAACCTCCAAAACAAAAACGAATAAAACAATATGTTTACTTTTTTTTTTTTTTTTTTTTAATCAAAATGAGGAAGTCTGGATTAATGGCAACAATGAGCACGTTTTGCCGTGCACAGCTATTCAAAATGAGGTAGTCGTTGCGATAGTTGTAAAAAGCACTCCTGACACTTGATCGGATCTGTGATGTCCAACCTGTCCAGCTTGCACATGTATCTCATTATTTGATACATGTCCTTTTCATCAAAAACACACTTGAATTCACCTGGACGGAATGTCGTCTGATGAATAATAATTTTCTCACTGCTCTGCATTGTAAATCCTTCACCTGCCACCATGGTTGTGTAAGCAAATCGGTGCAGCAATCAGTCAGATGACGTGCGGAGCTCCCTGCACACATGCTGCCAGTGAGAGTTCCGCTGCCGTCTACTGTCTAGTAGTACAATTACACTTACCTAGGACGACAGAAAAAAAAAAGCATATTCTCCAAGGTCACACTCGCCCCACCCACTAATTGAGAAGGACTGCTGTTGAGGCATCCGTTTGAGAGATGTACATTGGTCTTCAGTGTCTTGTATCGTGTGTCCCCCACAGGCATTGTTTGTCTTCTGCTGCTTGTCCACCGGTTGTTACTTCTGCTGCTGCCTTTGCTGCTGCTGCAACTGCTGCTGCGGAAAATGCAAACCTCGGCCACCCATGGACCAGGAGCCCGATTTCTATGTGTCCCCTGAGGACCTGGAGGCCCAGATGACGGCCGACGAGAGAGGTGAGCAATGCCTACAACGCTTGGATGAAGAAGAGAGGACCTTCGCTCTGCATCATAACACAGTGTGTGCACTGTCTCCTGCAGATGGAAGCAACGAGCCCATCATGATGCAGCCGTCCTCTGCCTCAGAAACCACGCAGCTCACCGCTGAGACCCACCAAAGCTACCGGACTGACACATATTAGAAAGACATACACACGCATATGCACACCCACACACACACACGCGCGCACTTCTACCTCCATGGGTTCTTCATGTTCCATAATCGGTTTGTCATTCATTTGTTCCATTTTCAGTTGCAAATTTTATTAAACAATTTTATTTGATTTTTAGTCTAAGAGACAAATGAAAAATTGCCATAGGGCAGACTGATTTTAATAGAGTATTTAATTGGTTGGGTTTCTGAAACCCAAAAGTTTGGTAATAAGCATCAATGAAGATACGTTATTTTGTAATCTGCCGCAATTAATCCAGACCATGACCATGATCCATTACAGGATCCATCAGCCATTATTTAATTACATATTGTTCTGAAGAACAAAATAGGAGCAAGTTTTTCTGTCTGATAGCATTGTTTTCAATTTGTTCACGTCCAAATGGAACACCACATATGGACCAGTGGAATTTGTGCAAATTACTTGTACACCGTCATTTGTATTCTTCTTTCCACCTTTGTGCAATGATACGCCAGGAACTGCAAACTGTATGTCTTGGTTTTGGCCCCGGTATGGTGGCAATAGACAGGGCAGGAGGAAGTAATCAACAAATCACTACACTGATATTTTAATTCTTCTTTCAACCATTGCACAGTGACCCGAAGGAACTGTGTTTATAGTCTGTCAATTGGGGGGTGTGGCCCTTGGTTATGATTATTTAGGTCATGTGATGGTCATGAACTGTGAGACATGAGCCAAAATGGCCTTCCTACACGCAGTCTGTCCGGCCTCCCCCATAGGCTTGGTACACACGCAAGGGTTTTCAAAATCTTTAAAGATGTTTTTTTCAGACCGCTCACATAAAGATAGAAAATCAGGGATTGAACTGCTTGGGTTGTATTGTGTGTGGTCCGCTCCAATAATCTCAGCACAGAACACCACACACTTCCAAGGTTTTGTTCTGCGGTCTTTTGAGGCAGGGCTCCTGCATGATCACACTTGAGCTCACTAACAAAGACGAGCAGACGCTTCCGGGTACGCACGTACGATGGTTGCCGAGTGTCTCCGAAGAAAACTGGAGGCGGGAGCGTTAAGATGGCGATGTCGGCAAGAAATTCTTGCTATGGAAAATAATTCCTGCTGTCAACTGAAATGACTCGAGAGTAGTTTGCTTTCCCCACACACCTGAAGATTTTTGGTCATAAATATTGAACACATTTAGTATTTAAGATTGTTGACCCTGACCTGTTTTGGATCGAATTATCAGGACACATCCACGCTTGAAGGGTTAATCTTATAGTACAATCTTTAGAAGACATAATATGGTTGAGTATTTGGCGGTCTTTGTTGGGAAGAGGCAAAATAGGGACGGAAACAGCCTCATTGTCTTTGAGTGTACCTGGCCTTAGGGATAGGATGAGGATTATGACCACCCAAGAGGGGATAAGAGTAGAGCCACTCGTCCTCCGCATGGAGAGGAGCGATGAAGTAGCTCAGGCTCTGTTTAGGGGGCCTCCTGGACGCCTCCCTGTTGTGGCTTTCCAGGCACGTCCCATGGGGGGGAGTCCACAGGGAAGAACGTGGACACACTGGAGAGAATGTCTCCCAGTGGCCTTGGGTACCTATTGGGTACTGGACTGGGGAAAGGAAGTTTGGGACCTGGGTCATACCGAAGGAGATGAATGATTGGATGGATTAGAGCCAACACTACTGTGTCTTTGAACAACTCAGAGTTGATCCAGCTGCTTTTGCTGTGTGTCACATGATCAATGAACACAAGTGGCCCAGTGCCACAGGCAGCCATCACACTGCCTCCGCCATGTTTTCGAGGCTTTGGATTATGAGATTTAACAGGCCTTCTCCATATTCTTTTCTTTTTTGATCAGAGGTCAGGAAGCTTTTAGGGCAAAGAGGGCCATAATAGACACACTTAAAAATGTATTGCTGTGAGAGCCGTATCATGTTTTTTAACACTGTATACAAGTAACACATGCATTTTTAAGCAAGACCAAAACATTTGGAGTATAATAAGTCTCTGAAAGTATTCTTGTTAATAACGTTGTTATACTGAAGCTAATCAATAATAAATCAAATACTCCTTACCTTTTACATTACTTGTATTGCTACATGGCTTTGCTGTTGTTTTTGTAGTCTGGTTGATAAATTGTGAGGGTTAAGCTTCATGCAGGCGGTGAGGTTTCCATCTGTCAACCGTTTTTTTGGGGGGGGTTTTTGCCACGTTTACATGGAGCCATGTATTCCAATTAGAAAAGATCCGAATGACCAATCGGAATGAAAATGCTCCATATAAACACCCCAATCCGACTAAAAAGGCAGAATCCGAATGGAATTTAATTCAGATTCGCAGGGTGGTATATTCCTTGTACCAATCCGAACAAGCGTCTTGTAAACAGTTCAATCGGAATGGCCAGGCGTTCGGTCTGCGCATGCTGTGTCTTGATGTAACTGCGTAGTGATGTCGTTGTATATGCAGTTTAAAATGGCAGTGTCTTACCACATCACGCGATCTATCAAGATGGATTTCATCCATCTATTTAGCACAGTATTCATGATGGTTTTAACACTTTTATTAAAGCAGCATCTTGATAAAAACAAGTTACCAGTACTCTAAAACAAGTTCTCGCGTCGCAGATGAGCTCTTGTAAGACGCTGCCATTTTAAAGTGTGTGTACAACGACGTCACTACACAATTACATCAAGACAGAACATGCGCAGAGCGGACACAGCCTGGCTATTCCGATTGAACCGTTTACATGATGCTCGTTTGGATTGGCAAAAGGAATATACCACCCCTGTGTATCCAAATGAAACCCCATTTGGATTCTGCCTTTTTATTCCGATTGGGATGTTTATATGGAGCATTTTCATTCTGATTGGTCTTTCGGATCCTTTCTAATCAGAATAGATGGCTCCGTGTAAACCCGGCTTTAACATGGTCGTAGGTTGGTCATGATGTTTTTTAGATGGGATGCTTACTTAAAGTTAAAAACATGCTCAATGCAGCAACGCACAAGTTTTGACAATCAGCTGGTCGAGGTTGAGGCTGGTTGAGTTTTTTTATTTTTATTTCTGTCTGCTGTGTTTACTCACCAGCTCTGCTTGATGTCATGCAAGTACGTATTTCCAAATCTTCATTCTGTGACTTGAATTTGCTTACTCACGTCTGAGGCCTTCAGGTCAGCAAAACGTCTATGTCAAAATCTCTGGAGACACCAGGGATGTAACTCAGGTCAGCTTTGGCCACAGTAGACTCGTGGATGAGTGATGAACTTAAAAGGATGTGGCCTCACGAAATTTTGCAAAGCGTGCTTTGAATGACTGAAGGAGATTAGATTAGATTAAGATAGATGGCACTTGGAGACCAAAATGTTGAACAGGGTTACTTGCTGTGCACGCATCTTTAAATTCTCTCAGCTTTGCAAAGTCTAGAAAATTACCTATTTCAATATCTGTGATGGAGTCACAGTGTGTTTTCAAATGCAAACGAGGCTTGTTGATGGGATAAGAAGACTGGGATTCCAGTGCCTTGCATTTTCAAATTGAGCTTGTTCAGATGCTCAGCCATGTCAATGAGATGGTAAAACATCAGTAGCCATTCTATGTTAACCAGTTCTGGATGCTCGAGGTTTTTCATTTCAGGAACAGTCCGGATTTTGCTCAGGCAAGCCGCAAAACGGCTGATCACATTCCCTCTTAACAACCAACGCACATTTGTGTGCAAAAGCAGCCTTGGATAATTATTTGCAACTTCATCCAGCGGTGTTTACAACTGGCGATGATTTAGAGCTGAGGCAGGAATACATTTGAAGAAGACTTCAATGAAAATTTAGGATTGGTCTATTTTCTTGTGCACAAAGAAGCGCTACAAATCCTCAGTTTTTCCCCACCATACACGAAGCACCATAAGTACTCACTGAAATGAGTTTTTCATCTGTAGATTTTTTTTCCTTTAACGAACTCAATGAACGACTTGAATAACTCCTCTCCACTTGATTTGCCATCGTGATGGTACAATCGTGAACAGTTCTTTCTGACAGAGGCATGTCTTTTATTTGTTTGATTATTTGAGCTTCATCTGAAAAGTTCATGAGTCATACTGAGCATGAATGCACAGTCGTTTCTCACCCTCTCTGTACATACACGGAGTTGCTGTGCACAGACCTCCTTCCTGCTGTCCCAGAAAATAATAATAATACCCCCCGGGTAATTCAATGTAGATGTTGCATGTCGCTTTATATTTGACAGTTTCATTAATCAAATGTGATCATTGCATCTAAGTTTATTTGTGAGCCTGATGCAGACATTAAATGGTTTCATCTGGCCGAAAAATGTTCTTCCACATCTGTTGGCTTTTTTACCTTTTTTCTTTTTTTTAGCGAGTCAATTTATTTTAGTTTGTTGAAATTTTTAGTCGGAAACGCTAACGGAAGCCCGTTTAAAATGACAGTAGGACCGGCTGTTAGGCGATTACTATTTTGTCAGGCCGGACAAAATGGCAGATAGACGGCCAGCAGAAGGGTACCACGGCTGTAGGCGGAAGGCGATAAACGGACTGCAAACATTTTGTTAAATGCCCAGCTCTGATAATTAACAAATTGTGAACATAAAAATTACTTTAATAGTACAGTATACTAGTGGTTGCCAACCTTTTTTCTGCCACGGACCGGTTCATACAAGTCTGTATACCCTTCGCGTCTCTGAAACTTTCCAAATACGTCTGTTTATTTTACTCATTTGCTATCTTGTGCATTTAATATTACCATTACGTGATGGAGACAACTTGACATGCATTAATAGTCAGTCATAGATGGAGGCAACGGAGAGAATCCGGTCACTTTTCAAAATAAAATGTTTTTCAGCCTCGGATAATAAGTAAACCGGAATTACTGTACTTTTTTTTCCATCCATCCATTATCTCCCGCTTATCCGAAGTCGGGTCGCGGAGGCAGCAGCTTCAGCAGGGAAGCCCAGACTTCCCTCTCCCCAGCAACATCCTCCAGCTCTTCCGGAAGGATCCCAAGGCGTTCCCAGGCAAGCCGGGAGACATAGTCTCTCCAGCGTGTTCTGGGTCGTCCTCGGGGTCTCCTGCCGGTGGGACATGCCCGGAACACCTCACCAGGGAGGCGTCCAGGAGGCATCCTAATCAGATGCCCGAGCCACCTCAACTGGCTCCTCTCGATGCGGAGGAGCAGCGGCTCGACTCTGAGTCCCTCCCGGATGGCCGAACTTCTCACCCTATCTCTAAGGGAGAGCCCGGACACCCTGCGAAGGAAACCCATTTCGGCCGC
Source organism: Filicampus tigris (assembly GCF_054856515.1). Lineage (NCBI taxonomy): Eukaryota > Metazoa > Chordata > Actinopteri > Syngnathiformes > Syngnathidae > Filicampus > Filicampus tigris. The sequence continues at coordinate 1,868,462 of NC_141217.1, forward strand.
TTGTATCCGAGATCTTGTTCTTTCGGTCATGACCCACAGCTCATGACCATAGGTGAGAGTAGGAACGTAGATCGACCGGTAAATTGAGAGCTTCGCCTTTCGGCTAAGCTCCTTCTTCACCACGACAGACCGATACAGGGTCCGCATCACAGCAGACGCTGCACCGATCCGCCTGTCGATCTCCCGTTCCATCTTACCCTCACTCGTGAACAAGACCCCAAGATACTTGAACTCCTCCACTTGGGGCAGAATCTCATCCCCGACCCGGAGAGGGCACGCCACCCTTTTCCGACTGAGGACCATGGTCTCAGATTTGGAGGTGCTGATCTTCATTCCGACCGTTTCACACTCGGCTGCGAACCGCTCCAGCGAGAGTTGGAGATCGCGGCTTGAAGAAGCCAACAGTACCACATCATCTGCAAAAAGCAGAGATGCAATACTGAGGCCACCAAACCGGACCCCCTCGACACCTCGGCTGCGCCTAGAAATTCTGTCCATAAAGGTTATGAACAGAATCGGTGACAAAGGGCAGCCTTGGCGGAGTCCAACCCCCACAGGAAACGAATCCGACTTACTGCCGGCAATTCGGACCAAACTCTGGCATCGGTGGTACAGGGACCGGACAGCCCTTATCAGGGGGCTCGGTACCCCGTACTCCCGAAGCACCCCCCACAGAACTCCCTGAGGGACACGGTCGAACGCCTTCTCCAAGTCCACAAAACACATGTAGACCGGTTGGGCAAACTCCCATGCACCCTCGAGGACCCTGCTGAGGGTGTAGAGCTGGTCCACTGTTCCACGGCCAGGACGAAAACCACATTGCTCCTCCTGAATCCGGGATTCGACCTTCCGACGGACCCTCCTCTCCAGCACCCCTGAATAGACCTTGCCGGGGAGGCTGAGGAGTGTGATCCCTCTGTAATTGGAGCACACCCTCCGGTCCCCCTTCTTGAAAAGGGGGACCACCACCCCGGTCTGCCAATCCAGAGGCACTGTCCCCGATGTCCACGCGATGCTGAAGAGACGTGTCAACCATGACAGCCCCTCAACATCCAGAGCCTTTATGAACTCCGGGCGGATCTCATCCACCCCCGGGGCTTTGCCACCGAGGAGCTTTTTGACTACCTCGGTGACTTCAACCCCAGAGATAGGAGAGCCCACCTCAGAGTCTCCAGGCTCTGCTTCCTCAGCGGAAGGCGTGTCGGTGGAATTGAGGAGGTCTTCGAAGTACTCTCCCCACCGATCCACAACGTCCCGAGTTGAGGTCAGCAGCACCCCATCTCCACTATAAACAGTGTTAATGGTGCACTGCTTCCCCCTCCTGAGACGCCGGATGGTGGACCAGAATTTCCTCGAAGCCGTCCGGAAGTCATTTTCCATGGCCTCCCCAAACTCCTCCCACACCCGGGTTTTTGCCTCAGCAACCGCCAGGGCTGCATTCCGCTTGGCCAGCCGGTACCCGTCAGCTGCCTCCGGGGTCCCGCAGGCCAAAAAGGCCCGATAGGACTCCTTCTTCAGCTGGACAGCATCCCTTACCGCTGGTGTCCACCAGCGGGTTCGGGGATTGCCGCCACGACAGGCACCGACCACCTTGCGGCCACAGCTCCGATCGGCCGCCTCAACAATGGAGGCACGAAACATGGTCCACTCGGACTCGATGTCCCCCGCCTCCCCCGGGACCTGGGAAAAGTTCTGCCGGAGGTGGGAGTTGAAACTCCTTCTGACAGGGGATTCTGCCAGACGTTCCCAGCAAACCCTCACAATACGTTTGGGTCTGCCAGGTCGGACCGGCATCTTCCCCCACCATCGGAGCCAACTCACCACCAGATGGTGATCAGTTGACAGCTCCGCCCCTCTCTTCACCCGAGTGTCCAAAACATGCGGCCGCAAGTCCGATGATACGACTACAAAGTCGATCATCGAACTGCGGCCTAGGGTATCCTGGTGCCAAGTGCACATATGGACACCCTTATGCTTGAACATGGTGTTTGTTATGGACAATCCGTGATGAACACAGAAGTCCAGTAACCGAACACCGCTCGGGTTCAGATCGGGGGGGCCGTTCCTCCCAATCACACCTCTCCAGGTCTCACTGTCATTGCCCACGTGAGCATTGAAGTCCCCCAGCAGAACGATGGAGTCCCCAGGTGGAGCGCCCTCCAGCACACCCTCCAAGGACTCCAAAAAGGGTGGGTACTCTGCGCTGCCGTTTGGTGCATAAGCACAAACAACAGTCAGGACCCGTCCCCCCACCCTCAGGCGGAGGGAGGCTACCCTCTCGTCCACCGGGGTAAACCCCAATGTACAGGCGCCAAGCCGGGGGGCAATAAGTATGCCCACACCTGCTCGGCGCCTCTCACCCTGGGCAACTCCAGAGTGGAAGAGTGTCCAACCCCTCTCGAGAGGACTGGGACCAGAACCCAAGCTGTGCGTGGAGGTGAGCCCGACTATATCTAATCGGAACCTCTCAGCCTCACACACCAGCTCAGGCTCCTTCCCTGCCAGAGAGGTGACATTCCATGTCCCAAGAGCTAGTTTTTGCTGCCGGGGATCGGACCGCCAAGGTCCCCGTCTTCCGCCGCCGCCCAGCTCACACGGCACCCGACCCCTTTGGCCCCTCCCACCAGTGGTGAGCCCATGGGAAGGGGGACCCACGTATCCTTTTCGGGCTGAGCCCGGCCGGGCCCCATGGGTGCAGGCCCGGTCACCAGGCGCTCGCCGTCGAGCCCCACCTCCAGGCCTGGCTCCAGATGGGGGCCCCGGTGACCCGCGTCCGGGCGAGGGAAAACGTGGTCCGTTAATTTTTCTCATCATAAAGGGTCATTTTGTACTTTTTTTTTTTCTCCTTTAGTTCATCAGTGCAGCCCGGTCCAAAGTGGCCTGTGGCGCGGACCGGTACTGGTTGGGGACCCCTGCAGTATACAGATTACTGAGCTCTAATTTAAGATCATTTATCATCATTTATTCATTATATTTGGAATTAAATGCAGCAACAATTTTAGACAAAATTGCATGCTTGAAGCGGAAGTCAACCCAAACATATTTCTTTCAAGAATATGTTCTATGCAGGCCCACTAGTTAAAACACGGCATTCTGATTAATATTGCGTTTGTGGAATATGAGTTAAGCAGCAAAATTCACCCCTTTTTAGCTATCTCAGGGGGCGCCCATTCTGTCACTTCTGTCGACTCAAAATAACATCATAACTGCTCAGGGCTCAGGTAACGACCAATCACGGCTTAGCTTCAGAAAACAGGTCAGCTGTGACTGGTCGTTACCTGAGCCCTGAGCAACTGTGATGTAATTTTCAGTCGGCAGAAGTGACAAAATGGCCGCCCCCGGAGATGGCTTAAATCGGGTGGATTAACTCTTATTCCACAAACACAATATTTATCAGAATGCCTAGTTTGAACTAGTGGCCCTGCAAAGAACATATTCTTGAAAAAAAATATGTTAGGGTTGACTTTCTCTGTAAATACTTTTGTATTTGTTTTTCTTTGGCTTAAATTTTGTCTGATTTAGTATTTTACTGTACCTTTGATTATGACGTTATAATATGTTAAGAGTGCTGAAGGTATGCCCTGTGTAAAATATCTTTATCAATAATGACATGAGTATTGTTGTTATCATAGCTAACTATGGCAGCAGAATTGGCTGGTGCATTGAATTCACTTGTGGTGTCAGGATCATCACCATGGTTACTGTCATCAGCGTCACTGTCAGTTGGCGCACGAACATCTGTAGAGATGAGTTGAGGTGGCTCTTTGGACAACTTTTCTTTGTGCAGTTGTTCTGGCATTTCTCCAACTTTGAGATTCAACATGTTTGCTGCATTCTTTTATCTCCTGGAAATGCTGATTGTTTGGTTGACTCAAAAGTTGAACAGTTTCTTAAGTTGTATTTTCTCTTTTGTTGTATGTTCCTTCTTTCTCTGACTGCATTTTTGGGCAGCCTATTTTTTCTCTGTTCTTGGTTGGTGGCTGCTGTTCGTGTTTTCGTCATGCTCTGTGTTCTCCTTTGCTGCTCTGCATTTCTTGACTTTCTCGCTCATTCCTTTTTAGCCGTTCTGTATCTCTTTTCTCCTCACTCATCATCTGTCGATAATGTTTGCACTTCAAGAAGTTGGAGACAATGTGGTGGTATATTAAGAAGACATGTTGGGAGGAGGGGAAACGTTACTAATCATGTCATGTTGTTTTTAGTGGGGGTGAACGGGAAGTTGGGTGAGGTTCAAGTTGAGCATCAAGTTGCCATTTATTGTTCCGGGGGCAGCATCTAAGACGTGTTTGAAAACATACTGTAATGAAAATAATAGCTTTCTAAAAAATACTAAGTACCTACCAACCAGCCCCACCACACCAAGATGACTTTAATCTCCAAACAATCAATTACCGGTAATCGAGGGAGACATAAATTTGCAACTGCATTTGTGATCAAAATATCGAAAAAATTCAGTTTCTAAACCATGTATTGATTTATGGCGGAGGACAATGTCGGAGCGTTCAAAATTAATTCTCAATGCTCACTTGCCAAGACAAACGGGACTTTATGATGCAGGTCAACCAATACTATTGCCGACTGGCTTGTTTCAAACTGGATTTCTTTTCTTTTTTTTTTTTTGGGCACTAGGTGTGGGACAGCTAGCTTACATAGGCAGTAGCAAGTGAACAAGGTCTGCTGCATCTGTATCTCTTCTGAGTATGATGTGATTTATTTCAAGTTTTATATTAAAGATAAATATTAGCTATCTATCTTTATATTTATATTCTAAACTATCAATATTGATTGTGAACTGGTTTATTGTCGTGTAGAGGTAATTTGGAGTTGTAGAGGTGTTGTATTGGAAGCTAAAGGTAACTTGCTGTTACAACTTTGCTTTAGTAATAATGGTATTCATCCTCAAATATGTGAAATGCCTCTGTCTCCTTTAATTCCACACAGTTTTGTAGCATTCTTTGCACATTATTATTTTATAATGTGATATTGCGAGCTGCCACTAATGTGTGTGTGTGTTTATATATATATATATATATATATATATATATGTATATATATATGTATGTATATAAATGTGTATGTATATATATGTGTATGTATATATATGTGTATGTATATATATGTGTATGTATATATATGTGTATGTATATATATATGTATGTATATATATGTGTATGTATATATATGTGTATGTATATATATGTGTATATATATATATATGTGTGTGTATATATATATGTGTGTGTGTGTATATATATATATGTGTGTGTATATATATATATGTGTGTGTATATATATATATGTGTGTATATATATATATATATATATATATATATGTGTGTGTATATATATATATATATATATATATATATATATATATGTGTGTATATATATATATATATATGTGTGTGTATATATATATATATGTGTGTGTGTATATATGTATGTGTGTGTATATATATGTGTGTATATATGTGTGTGTGTGTATATATATATATTCGCATATACACATACACACAGAAAGCATGGACATTTTATTAAAAATTGAGTATCCGTTATTCGTCAGCCGTCTGCAGCGTGCGTACCCTTCCGTCATCCGTCATCCGCCTTTTTTTTTTTCAGGCGGAAAAATAGTACCCATCTATTGGCCGGTCCGGCTCTATTTTTAAATGGGCGTCCATCGTGAGTCTGACTAAACTTTCACATGTCCTTCCTCCATGGATCATCCATGACAATTATGTTGCGAAATGATTTGAAGCATCCACAGTGTCATCACTAATCACCTACTTTACATTTGCAGACATCTTTTGTTTTGTGTATAGTTTTGTTTTTGTTGTCGAGAGCTTTGTGAGAAATATCGACGTTCAATTGTCGACTCCACTAAAGGGACTGTCGGGAGTCTATTTGAGAGGAGGCAGAGGGAAAAGATTAATAGTGAAGGTGTCTATTTGAGGAAATTGAGTAAACAAGATTGTTGATCCAAACTACTGAAACCTTGTAATTTCTCCGTACTTATACACACACACAACACAGGTCCTTTCATTAAAGAATCATGCTGTATGGTCACGTGACTTCCTGCAAGGCAACACAGAATGTGGGAATGATAACAATTTAACATTCAGCTGGGTCCTCCACTTTCCTTCATTTCCTCCCCCTTCAAACTGTCAAGAGTGAAAGACAAATCAAAATGTTTAGACCTTATGTTCTGTTTTGAATGTGATGATAGTGAGCAGATTATATTGTTATATTTAATACATTTCTTAAATTTTTCACGTGTCGACTCTGTGTCGTCATAGAAGTTTTAAGTTTGGTTTCAGGTCAGACCCACATGTTAGTGCGTAACATTGACTCTTTTAATGTTTCATGAGAACAATAAAACCTTTGACTTCTCTTTTGTCGTGTTTACTTCAGCTGTTTTTTTCCCCCTAGCAAAAGAAGGTATCATGAATGTCTGCCCTGAGGAATTCCACTCAGCATAGCCATCGCAATCAAGCCAGACATTCCAACGGCAAGCATCATGGTACTAAAAGCCTCCATCAGCAGTCACTTGATTCAGATGAAATACATATTAATAGATTGGATATACACGTTGCTGACTTTACCTGCTGTGAAGATGCGTCTCCTTGAGCCACTGCAAGCGCCGTCTGATCCGCTCGCGTTCGCCATCTTTGTTTTCTTCATGCGCGGGGAAAGGATTCGCGGATCGATTAGCTCCCCTTCGGACCTGCCTGTGTTCTTCGTGACGTCATCCAATTTGCATGTGCAGATTCATCCTCAAAAAAGTGATTCGTCGTAAATTGGCAATTTGTGCGTAGTGAAGATTCGTGGTCGTAGAAGTAAGAGTTGTATTCACAAAACAATGGCACTCACAGTTTTTATTCATACTCACAAGAAAAGAAGTGAAACCCTCACAATTTTGATTTGCACTCACAAATCTTTACTATTACGGATACAAATCTTTAATCACGGATATGCCTTTTTGACAGCCATCTGACTCCATAAGTTACAAGGTCTGGGAACCCATTGTCCGTGGGTGAAGCCAGTGAAAGACGAGTCAGATAAAGCTTTCTGTGAACTTTGTGGCCGCTGTTGCTGTTATGGAGAAAACTGAAAGATGGACATAACCAAAAGTGTTTCATCAGTGCTTTCCTTACTTCTAGAAGTGCATAGTGCTGCTATGGTGGACATGTTTGTTTACAACTGAATTTATTGTAGTTACAGTATTATTATCTCCTGACTATTTTTGGCATACTTCTTGTTTTATTTTCGTTTTATGCTGTGGCTGTTTAATTTGAAAATAATTTGAATTGCAGTAGTTGTAGTATCCTGTCTTTGTTTGGATTGTCTTTGTTACTGTAGTAAATATTTACTACTTTAAGGGCGGAGCTATGGGTGGGCCTGGGTGTGCACAGGCCCATCCAGATTGACAGACTGCCACCCTGTGAGATTCATGAAAAAATATATATATATAAATTTTAAATTTTTTTGTAAAGTATTATGAAATTATTTTTGAATTTGTGTTTCATTGTGTTTTTTTTTATTATTGTATTGAATATTAAGAATGAAATAATTGTGGTAGTCTAAGGAGGATCTGAACTTCATATTATTTGTCATTTTATTTGAATATACGATGTGTCGGGATAGGAGGATTGTGCTCAGTGAGAGAAATATTCAGGCACACGCTGATTTTTCCAGGCCCACCCATTAGCCATGTTCTGGCTCCGCCCCTGTCCTATTGATATTAATGTCTCAGAGATATACCTTTTTACTAGCAGTTTGTGTTGTATTTTTGTAACTGCAGATAATTTCAACTGCAATTCTGTGTTCTGTGTTTTTATTTGTATATCTATAATTGTTATTTTGTTTCAGTTTATTATATTATATGTTAGTGAACAGGTGACAAGATGTGTAATATGCATTTTTGATGTCCGTCACGAGCGTCAGCTGTGTCCCACATTGTCCCCCACAGGCATACTCCCTGTCCCACATCTGCTGAGTTTGGATCTGGTCACTCTACCACAACCCCTTTTCTTTGAGGCTCTGTTTTTTTTTGTATATTATACAAATACATAATATACATAATGTACATAACATACAGACATAGTTAAATACAACTTTCAACTAGAACACTGTCAATGCAGTTCAAAGCAAACTATGGCGGTTCCATAAAAGTTTTTTTTTCTTTAACTTCACAAAAGAGTCAACTCTTAAACACGTTCTCAATTTGTTCAGGGGTAAGCAAAGGTTTCAGAAAAGTGTGACAACGTATGTAGACTTTTCTTGTTCATCACGATCGAGGGACAGTAGATGAACATATGAATTAGCTCGAACAGAAAAACAGTAAGAAGTGGAGAAGAATTATTACATTTTGCCTTATGAATGTGGAATTTCCCTAAAAGTAAAATATCTATCACATAACTAATTGACACATTTTCATATTCAAAACCAGATATAATATCCTTGGGTTTAATCTCTATACATTTGCCAATTTCACTGTACATAAAGTCTTACGTTACTCCATAATTTAGATGTAACTGGACAGCGACAAAATAAATGAATTGTGGTTTCAGGATCCAATTTGAAAAAAAAAAAACATATCACGTCCAATTATTGTCATGTCCAATTGTCGTCCATCCATCCATCCATCCATTATCTGTACCGCTTCTCCTCACAAGGGTCGCGGGGCGTGCTGGAGCCTATCCCAGCTGTCTTTGGGCAGTAGGCGGGGGACACCCTGAACTGGTTGCCAGCCAATCGCAGGGCACACAGAGACAAACAACCGCACTCACAATCACACCTAGGGGCAATTTTAGAGTATCCAATCAACTTATCATGCATGTTTTTGGAATGTGGGAGGAAACCGGAGTGCCCGGAGAAAACCCACGCAGGCACGGGGAGAACATGCAAACTCCACACAGGGAGGCCGGAGCCGGGATCGAACCCACGACCTCTGAACTGTGAGGCGGACGTGCTAACCAGTCGTCCACCGTGCCGCCTCAATTGTCGTCCATATCAACAAAATTGGAAATAATGACATTACTTTGATAAATATTGTCTAAAATTTTGAAATGAATTTCTTTACACTTATTCGAGATACAGAATTTAAAGGGGCATAACCATGCTCTACTCCAGTTGATATCTTCAAATTGTGAATCCCCCCAAAATTTTCCTCTAGGTAAGATCCTACTTTTACTTTGAAGCACACCTCGTATATGTTTGTTGGTACATTTCTTGTCTGTTAAGGCAATTCCGCCAATTTTAAGGTCAGGCATTAAAGTGACAACTTTCTGATAGCTTAAGCAAGATTTCATTAATACTATTATGCCGGTGGGCAGTGCTTTTGTAACAGAAGAAAATTCTTTAAACGGGATTGGAAACATTTTGGTTTTCATAAAGTTCTCATAACTATAGAGTAGGGCTGTTAGATTTTGCCTAACAAGAAAATCACGATTATTTTCTCTCAAACCCGATTTTACGATTACGATTTCTTTGCAAAATAAAAAATAATGAAAAATGAAGTATTTTGAATGTCTTTTATTTAAACTTAATTTTTCTTTCTTTGATCTCAAAATGCCACTCAATTTAACTTAATACACACAGAACAATCCATTGGGATTAACAGCATTTTACTTACACAATAGATTTCAGATCTGTTCTTAATTTAACCAATAATGAAAGAAGAAAGTGCATATATCATCTGAAACGAAGTCATCAACATGAGAGAAGGTAGACAGTCAAGTCTGTAAACCAAACAGTCTGTCAGCAAGTCATTTTGCCAACCAGCTAGTGACTAGCCTTTCACCTTTCTCCCTGGTCTTACTTAAACATAAATCAATGATTTGTGCAAAACTGTCACTCTATAATACAATGCACTGTCAAGCTTAAGTACGGATGCATAGTCCGACTGGACCAGAGGTCCGTTGTAGAGGAAAAAAAAAAAGGGATGACTTTCAGACGTTGAGTTACTTGCTCACGGGTTGTATTGTAAATACGGGGCACACACTACACTACAGATCTATATTTGCCCGATTTATTAACCAAACGCTCACTTGCGTTTGGTCCAGACCAAAGAAGCAACTAGAATTTCTTTCACGCTCTTCTAACCACTTAGCTCTGGACCTGGTAAAAGTACCTTTAGCTAAATTAATATACATATTCCATTTCTTTCGCATTGAAAATATATTTGGCAAGCAATTCTACAATTTCCTTAAATTGTTTGTCTTTCAAAACATTATTGTTTAACTTCAATACCATCAAATATTTGTTTTTTTCTTTAGAACCTTTCAATCTTAAATGTATTACTTTGTGGTCAGACAGCAGAGCATGAGCATGAAAAACATCATATATATATTGTAACCCATTCGAAGATAACAACCAAAGATCCATTCTTGACTGTAAGGATCGACTAGAATTGGTCCATGTGTAGTCTTTGACATCATGCTTCATAAATCTCCAAGCATCTGAAAGCGTATGACTGTCACATAAAAATAAAGGGGGTTTAAATCGAGAGTTTGAAATTGTTCTTGGAGGCATTCGGCCCATTTCTTCATCTGGAGCATCATTGTAGTCTCCACCGATGACTAAAATGAACTTCTTGTATTTTTCCTTTAGGTCAGCCAGCTTAAAAGAAAGCTCTTTTGCCTGTCCAGTTCTATTTGGTCCATAAACATTGCAAATAATAAATGTCATATTATCCACTTTCACAACTAAAATGATCCATCTTCCTTCCCCAGCGACACAACATTCCAACACGTCACCATTAAACTTGTTCAATAAAACCGCAACTCCAGCTGAGTGGTTTGAGCCGTGAGAAAAAAATAATTTGTGATTTCCAGAAATCACATATCATCATTGTGTCATCATCATCATCGCTACTGTCAGGTTCACACCAAGTGAGACATTAGTAAACAATGTACACAATGAGGAGAGAAGACACTCTACAACAATAGTCTTTTTACTTGCAAGGAGAGCGCAGGGAAGTGTACGATTACAGTTCCTCAAACCCTCTGTCCGGCTCCCGCGCCTCCTCTCTTTTTATTTTCTTCGGAGTCCCTGATTACAAAGGTGTTACAGCTCTAAGGGAAAGGGGAGCGAAAGCAGCTGGAACACTATGAACTTGTTTTGTCTATGTGTGTTTGTGTGTTTGTGAGCCATTAGCATACATATGTGGAAGCAAAGCACATCAAGCAAGTTGGGCATGGATTTGGAAAAGGCTAAAGCTAAACCCACAAGTTAATAAAGCAAACAGGCCTTGTCCACAAGAATCTAACAAATGAATAATAAAATACATTATTATTCTTACATTCCCCCCTGTTTTTATATAATATAAAGCTAAACCTACAAAGCTAACAAGCTTAATTATGAAAAATCCAATACATGAATAATAAAATACATTATTATTCTTACAGCTACATTATCATATTCCTTGTAGGAAAATTATATCTGCATTACATCGTCTACAAAAAAGAAAAACAGCTTTTCGCTTTGTTCTATCACGCACACCCCTGACATTAAGATTCATTACATCAAATACTGCACATTTAGAAGAAAATATAGGTTCGTTGTTATTAGTGTATTGTGCAGTGAGGGTGCAGACAGATTGCGCTGTCTAACGTGAAATTAAAAAAATGGACGTCTAACACACTTATCATCGACGCATTACATAGACACATCATGGATGTCTAACAAACATTTAACATGGACATTTAACAAACACTTAACATGGACGTCATAACAAACAATTAACATGGACGTCTAACAAACACTTAACATGGACGTCTAACAAACAATTAACATGGACGTCTAACAAACATTAAACATGGACGTCTAACAAACAATTAACATGGACGTCTAACAAACACTTAACATGGACATCTAACAAACACTTAACATGGACGTCTAACAAACACTTATCATCCCCACCAACATAGACGTCTACATAGACATGTACATCGGGACATAACATAGACACGTATCATCGACATAACATAGACACTATCATAGACGTCTACATAGACACATACATCGACACATAACATATAACATAGACACGTTTCATGACACATAACATATTTTTGGCACAAATGGAACCCCATACAGATCGAGAGTGGTCCGACGTTTGGGGCGCATTGCAAACACAGTACAGACTACGGTATAAATTGGTTGCAAAACGCAATGGCGATCGCCTGTTATCTCACATTTTGTGGATTTCGGGCTCCTGTACTTGTTACACTTGTGCGCTACAGTGAAACTAGTGCAATCTTTTTTCGAGCCTTGTCTGTTGCTTGTGATGTAACCTGCGCGAAAAAGGCGATCCTCCCCTGTATGGGAACATTTTGATTTGATTGCTTCCAATAAGGTAAGGGAGAAAAACTACATTAATATAAATGTGACCACAGTGACTGTATTGCATATCACATATACACAGCATATCGATACAGTGACAATGCAGCTTTTCGTTTGTTCTCGTGTCTAACCTTTGTTATATCACAGGTAAAGTGTCTGTTGTGTGCAAGGGAACCTGTATACAACAATAACACCTCGTCTATGTTGAGGCACTATAGAGCCTTGCATGAGAGCAAGGAGAGCCATGAAACTAGGCCAAGCTTAGGTCAGCAAAATTAAACAGTGTATAGACAATGGTAAGATACACTTTAAAGACTCCATTACTAACATAACCTATAATTGATTTCTAATTGCAAGAGAGCAAAGATGTAGATCATTGAGGACCGTCAGCCCTTCACTATTGTGGAGGACGAAGGGTTCAGAAAGTTTGTTCAGCTTTGAACCCTACCTATGTTCTTCCCACAAGGAAGGCATGCATGTGAACACATGAAGTATTTCTTCTCATTTCCCCATAGTGGCAATTCCAATAGTTTTATATTGTTCCTTTTCAGGCTTTGAAAGCTATGGTGGACGACTGGCCAAAGAAAAAGCCAAAGAAATGGTGTCAAAGGCTTCTGCAGTTAGCCTTACAGCAGATATGTGGACATCCATGAACACAGACTCATATCTAGCTGTGACCTGACATTTTAGTGACGAACAAACATCATTGCACAGTATTGGGAGTAGAACATTTCCCCGAGACTGAAAATCTTGCCCGAGCAAAAACTGCACTCATGTCTGACTGGAGCATCACTGACAAAGTTACCTGCCTTGTAACAGATGGTGCAGCAAATTTGGGTACCTGTGTGAGGGAGCTTGATATGCGACGCACAGTTTGTGTGGCGCACACTTTTAATCATCTGCGCCTTGTGAAAGAATATTTTCTAAAGCTGCTGAAATATTGTCCCAAAAAAGAAACCGTTTAAATAGCCATTGAATTCTTACCACTGTTGACCTCTTGGGCTTCTAGACCACTTGATGGCGCCATAGAGTAAATGAAGCACCATGAAGCTTTGCTACATGTGCAAACCAATTGGCTGCAAAGCTTCATTGCTTCATAAGGCTAATGATGATTTAGCATTTTGTAGTAATGGGACGAGCAACACTGGTCCATCAGCACTGTGTCGAGATCTCAAGTGTGAAACCCCGTATTGGTGCGTGTATCGCTTTAACAAAAAATCATGTGACCAATGCAGGAGGTGTGTCGTTTGGCTGTGCTGTGTCAAATTGTGTTTATAAGGAAACAAACTGTATCGACATGTTGTGGGTTTGTTGGATGGAGATTAAACACCTTGGTTAACAAAATCCCATACATAAGTTACACGTTATCTCTAAATTTTATTTGATAATATTACTTACTCATTTGAGCCTTTACACAAACAAGCAGAATTTGAACTCTTCTGAGAGTCTTCTCATCAACAACTTCACTCAGCAAACAAATGGAGCAAATACAATACACAAAGATCACATTTTAAGTACAAAACTAGCAATTGAATAAAGATTTCATATTATTTCACAAGCTAATGTTGGGTCAGCATGCAAGTTTATCCTTTTTTACATAATGTGACCTGCAATGATTTTTGATGTACAGCAGAGGTCAGTGTTGACTGACCAACACAGTATCAATATAGTGTCAACAAAGTTCACGTACTGTGTCAATACACTCCATCAGGTATCATCAACCCATCACTAACTCGCATTTTGTGCCTCGCCCTCGAAGGATTAGCAGATGCCTGGAGCTAAAAATAAAAACCCAGATTGTTGATGTGATGAATAGAAATTGACTTTGCTCAGCAGTACATATAGTAAAAAGGAGTAATTACCGTTCCCGAGGTGGATGCAATTGTAAAACATGTTTGGCTGTATATATAGCCAGCGTATTTGCACACCTGAGGCCAATCACTAATTACCAGGTGGAGCAAGAGGGGGGGGGGGCTACCCGTCGCTTGGAGAGTTCCCCTTAGTCCCAAAACCCCCCGACTACACATTAAACACCAGTCAGGATATTTACAGAGACTGAAGTGGGAATGAGGAGACGTGCACATTTATTTGGATGAGGAATGGCCCCAGTTTTTTCAACCTACAACACGGTGTCCAATTTGGAACGTAACAGCTGAAATGGTGCATTCCAATGCGGCCACACTCGGCTGTGGAGTCGGATGCGCACGTTCAATGTGCAATGTTCGATGAGGTCTTCGCCGAAGCTGGCGGCTGCAAGTGGTGTCGGGACAACGAACGCACACGACTGCTTGGGAGGCAACCCCGCGACATGAAGATCGACGCAGGCTGGATGGACAGTAAGGAATGTTGTTTTGCTAACGCCTTTGGTTTTAGCATAACAGTATATTATTATAATATCACCACAGTTGATACATCTGAACGTGAGAGTGGAATGTTTTTGTGTGCATGAGGCCCCTGTTCTCTTAGAAAAAAAAAAGGGGGGGGGGGGTCTTAGGGGGAGGAAACCAACAACATCGAAATCTGCCCCAGAGAACCCCACTGGGCTTTGTCCTGCGTGCCTAATGGCAAGTCCACTCCTGGTCATGACAACAGTGTGTAGCAATGCATGTTTGTGTGTGTGCGCATGAGGGTGATGTGACCCAAATGGAGAGTTCACAAGTGTGTCTGTTTGTGCCCATTGAGTGTGTGCAACTGCAGAGTGCGGCTTGGTCTTAATCTGTCGTTGCCTCATATGGTTTTTGCACGTGTGACTGTGTGTCAGATTTAGCTCTCTGTCACAGGAGCTGCAGATCCTAATGTCGCTCCGAAGAGACGGACCGCTGATTACTTTTTTCACTCATAATTGGAAACCCTTTAATGCAAACAAACACACACGGCAGGAATAGAAAAAAGGATCAGCTTGTGAAACACAAAAGAAGAAAAGGTACGTCAACACTTCATGTTCATGTTTTTCCTTGTGTGTAAACATATTTCAATATTTAACCCCTCTGTTATGTTGCGAGTCAAATTGACTTAAACAAAATTGATGTAAAAATCCGGAAGGAAATGTAACATAGCCTACAATAACTCTGAAAACAATGGCCTTGTTTTTGTTTATTTTATTATTCATCCATTTTCGGTAGTGCTTGTCCACATCAGGGTTGCGTGTGAACCTTGGACCGGTCTTTTTATTATAATATATTGGCAGAAGGATGATGAGGATGGATACGGCTTCCAAGCAAGGGAGGTAGAGGGAGACCTACAAACTTGGACAAAATTGTTGGTTTAGGTGCACTTGTTTTAATGAAAATTAACCAATGAGAATCAGACATTGCTTTTGAATTGTGGCTCACCAGAATTATTTTAAAATACAAACTCATGAAACATGCCGGACTAAAAATGATGGTACCCTTAATAATTTGTTTTGAGGTCATTACTGCAATTTTTGTTACTTTCAATGAGACTTCTGCCCCTCTCAGCTGGTGTTTGAGTGGACCGCACTCTTCGTGAGTAAACTGCTTCACTTGTGCCAGGTTTGAATGGTAAAGCACCCTCCATAGAGCAAGTTTCTGCTCCTACCACGGATGTTCATGTCATGTCATCTTCCAAACCGCTCATCCTATACAGGGTCGCGGGTAGTTGCTGGAGCCTATCCCAGCCGTCAATGGGCGAAGGCAGACTACACCCCGAACTGGTCGCCAGCCAGTCGCAGGGCACACATAGACACTGTCACTGAGCGGGAATCGATCCCACGCTGCCCGCACAGAACTCAGGCGTGTGTACCACTACACTATCAGTGACCTCCACGGATGTTCAATAGCATTTAAATCAAGAAGGCGCTTTAGAATAGTCCAATGTTTTGCTCTTAGCCATTGTTGGGTGTGTTTAGCTGTGTGTCGGGTAATTATCCTATTGCAAGACCGATGAACTGCAACTGAGACCAAGCTTAATGACACTGGGCAGCTAATTTCTCCTTGTAACATCTTGATAGTCTTGATTTTCATTGCACCCTGCACAGATTCAAGACACCCTTTGCTAGGTGTAGCAAAGCAGCACCAGGACATAGCCTAGCCTGCTCCATGTTTCACAGTAGGGACAGTGTTCTTTACTTGGAAACATATTTTTTTGCGTCTGTGAGCATAGACCTGATGTGCCTTGCCAAAAAATTCCACTTATGCCTCATCTGTCCATAGAACATTCTCCCGCAACCAATACAGTATGGCTTGTCAAAACACAGTGTGGATTCTTTTTACTTTTTATTTCTATTTGATTTCTTTTCTACAGCGGTGTCCTGCTTGGTCGTCTCCAGTGATGTCCACTTTGGCTGGAACAACGACAGATGATGCGATTCATATATCTATTTTTACAATTTGTCATCAATTTTCCTCCTGTAGTCATGTTTAGGGTAGAGCAGGGGCATAGCCAGAAAAATGGCTGTGCGTGCATCTGTCATTCTTTATGATAATTATTTCTTGGCCATGTTGTTTACTTGCTATGGTGTGAAGCTAACAATTTTGATGGACTTTGACTGTAAGAATTTAATGTTATTTCTCTTCTTTACTTAAAAAAAGATTTTAGAGTTTTCATTCATGCAACAAGTGCAGAAATTAGAAGTATTGACCTGTCTTCTGAAACTGAGCCATGATTGGTCGTTACCTGAGCCCTGAGCAGTTGTGATGTCATTTTCTGTCGACAGAAGTGACAAAATGGCTGCCCCCAGAGATGGCTAAAAACGGGTTCATTAACTCTTATTCCACAAACCTAATATTTATCAGAATGCCTTGTTTTAACTAGTGGGCCTGCTGGGAACATATTTTGAAGAAAAAAAAATGTGTTGGGTTGACTTCAGCTTTAAACTTAATCGATTCTGTCCCCAGCACATTTTTAAGACTAAACACTACCACAACACTCGTCTTTCATTCGTTTATAAAGTTTTCTATACTTGTTCCGTTTCTTTTATTTATTTTTGGGCACAAACACAATCATTTACACTCACATTTGTGCTCTATCAAGTGGGAAGTGAAACCACACCGAAGTCAGGTGACTGCACCACTACCTCAACCAGAGCCATAGAAGACCGCATTTGTTTCATGTTTGAAAATGAAGTCAGACAATATATGAAAACAACTGTACACTCCACAAATAGGAATGCACTCAAGATTCTGTATTTATGAGAGCGTTATATTTTTGTAGAATATATTTATTTTCCTGTTTGTTTGTCTCCGCTTGGCTGTTATTTTGATGTGTTGAACTGTGTTCTTGAATAAAGCCATGTCATGTCATCTTCCAAAGCGCTTATCCTATACAGGGTCGCGGGGAGTTGCTGGAGCCTATCCCAGCCGTCAATGGGCGAAGGCAGACTACACCCCGAACTGGTCGCCAGCCAGTCGCAGGGCACACATAGACACTGTCACTGAGCGGGAATCGATCCCACGCTGCCCGCACACAACTCAGGCGTGTGTACCACTACACTATCAGCGGACTCTTGAATAAAGCATTTTAGATAAATAAAATAAATAAATACCTTTTTTAAAATAAATACTTGTACAGTTAGCTAGGTAACCGAGTGTGACCAGCTATGGTTATATGATTTGGCTGAGATATGGGCATTATATGGCTGACTTTTGGTAACCAGATGTGGCTGTCATTCATTGAGGTATGTGGGCCAAGTGCAGGTGGGTTTTGCTATTTATTTTGCTAGCTGGGCTTCTTCTGCAGACGTCAGTCGACGCGCGCGTCGTAATGGTGTGCGTGCACGTGTGTGGGAGTGTGACGCTGTAATACAATTCTTACGTCTGTGATGTAAAATAATACTTTGTGTAGAAAGAAACAATGAAACTGCATTTAAGGGTGGAAGAAGACTGGCTATACATACATGGCCCAGAATCCTAAATTGATTTCTGGGCCAGATACTTCACTCAAGAACTGGCCCACATCTTGTTTGCCAGAGTCAAGACAGTGCCTCCTTTGCCGGTCCTGGGCCATGTTCGGTTCACATGCCGTATGCCAGTGCCGACTGACTACCCCCTGTGCCACCTTCATGCCAGATCTGGCCCAAATGCGTTTTGCTATGTGGGAATTGTCACCATTATTAAAAGTGAACTGTTTTAAAGCAACATGAAATCATACAATTGGTCATCAATCAACAGGAAGTGCGGCGCAGACGTTATGTCTCTGAGCCAGCTACAGCGGGGCAGCGGTGGAAGCTGTGGCGGTGCTGAGCGGGAGCTGGGCCTCGCCACTCTGGAGAAGCAGCTGATGTGTCCCATCTGCCTGGAGCTCCTCCACAAGCCCATCGTCATCCTGCCGTGCCAGCACAACCTGTGCAGGAGTTGTGCTAATGAACTGTACCAGGTCAGTGCTTTCGTACTGTAGATGCAGCCAAAATGTTTGCTTGATGCTTCCTAATGCAAGACAACTAGCGGAGCCTTAGCTTGTGTACATTCCCATGACAACCAACCACCTCAGAAACACATAAATGTTTTCCTCGCATACACCACCACACTATTGTCAAACAGCAAGATAGAAAAAACAAGCATGCCAACCCACTAGTGGGTGGCGTCACTTTAGAAATCGCTGCTGCACAATGCAAAAGAAATTCATTTAGTCGATTTTCTGTAGCGCTAGTCTTCATTAGGGTAGCCCTCGCTGTGCAAAGGAGAGATTCCGCCGTTCCTTCTTGCCTGCTGCTGTCAGACTCTTTAACAAGAACATTGTGTCGTCTCTACAAACTGGCGGACATTAGTGCAATTGTGCAGTCCTGCACCTGAGCTCATATCGTGCAATACCCAATATTCCCCACTACTGTAATACCGTGCAATACTCAACATTCCCCACTACTGTTAGTCTAGTTTTATTTTTATCCAATGCTGTCCCTTACATTTCACTACAGCACTGCAGCACTGTCACTTACTTAGAGTATTTTTTCCTCTGTACTATGTACAGGCCGAAATGAGTGTTCCTCATACTTTTTATGTAGATGTAGGTTGGTGTGTATATACATTTGTATATACACATGTTACTGCGTATATTTACATAGGTTTGATCCTAAATGTTTGCCGTCAATGTTATACATTAATGGCCACATTATCCCGCCGTCCCTGTGTGACCTATATCTTTGCTGCTGTAACAATGAAAATTTCCCCACTGTGGGATCAATAAAGGCATTCTTATTCTTAAAAACCACTTCTGAGAGAGAACATGAACCAAAGAGAGCAAAAAGCGATGAGGACAGCAATTAAAAGGTAAATGACCATCACTTTTATTCTTTCAATCACAATCAGTCAATCACATTTTATTTATATAGCACTTTTCATACATACAGATGCAGCTCAAAGTGCTGTAAAACATCCAAAGCAAAACATAAGAGAATAAATGAATAAATTAAAAATCCGTTCACGCCCTCCCTCCCAACAAACCCAAGACAGATATCCATTAGTACATCAGCACTCATTCACACACACCCACACAAAGTGCACAACCTGATAAAATGTGTTAAAACGACATGACAAGGCACAGAGAAACCATATGAGGAAAGGGTACCCAAGGGGAGCTCTCCGCGCCGAGGGGAATAACAGCCCACGGCCACAGGGGCGCCACCACCATAGAGACCCCAGCCCGGATTAGACAGGCGGAGGGACTTATTTAAATCAGAACTAGTTAAAAGTTCAAAGGTGGAGAAGAGAACTCTGGGGTTGTTTTTATTGAATGTAATGAGGTTTTAGAAATACGAAGATCTTGCCAGTTTGACTGTTTTATCGTAGGATTTCAGTTGTTCGCATAATATTTCATAGTGTACTGTAAGTTTACTTTTTCTCCACCTCCTCTCTGCACTCCTGCATTTTCTCTTTGATGTTTTGATTGCATTGTTTCTCCACGGGGGTACAGTCTTTGTTTTTGTTGTTTTAATTAAAAGTGGAGCTACTGAATCTAATGATGATTTATGATTTACGTTAAAATTGTCAACAATAAGATCACAGGGTGCAGGTAAAATGTCAGCAGGAGTGCTTTTTAAGATCTTGATAAAATTTGCAGCCACCTCAGAAGATAGGTAGCGTTTCTTCACTGTTCTCACTGCTAGATGGTTAAAACTGGCGATGTTATAATAGACACAGTAGTGGTCTGACACTGCCAAGTCAACAACAGAGGACACACCAGCAGACAAGCCATAGGTTATAACCAAATCCAGGGTGTGTCCTCCGTTGTGAGTTGGCTGCAAGACGTGCTGTTTAAAATCCAAGCAATATAAAAGGTTTAAAAAATCTCTGGATAGTGGGTCCGAGATGTTGTCCATGTGTATATTAAAATCGCCAGTTATTAAAATCCTGTTATAACTGGAATATAAAATAGATGAAAATTCTGTCATAAAAGAAGTGGAATGATGGGGAGGTAATGCAGAGAATAGGGGGACTGCTAAAAACAAAGGCATGGTGTTCAAATGATACTAAAAATGATCTCCTTTGATAAAAGAGTATTAATAAAAATTGATGCAGTCCCGCCTCCTCTTTTCCCATCCCTTGTAGAAAATAAAAAGTTAAAATTCGGTGGGCAAGCCTCGGTGAGAGCAACTGGAGCATCTGTACCAAGCCATGTCTCAGATAAAAGTATACCATGTCAATTATTGTCTAAAATCCGGTCGTTTATGATAAAAGTTTTGTTTAAAAGGGAGCGCACGTTCAGCACGGCCAGATTAATTATTGTGCTGGACATGCGCTCATGGTGGTATGGATGAGCAGTATTAACATATACTAGATTACCACTGTTAAAACCACATTGTTTGTGTGTGCGAGGGAAGCGTCTGCCGGTGATGGTTTCAATGGGAAAGCTGTCCGATGGTGGTAATGATAATGGGGGCCTGCAGGGGGAGCTTGTGAGGGTGGTGGTACTGTGAGCAGCTTGTATTGGCTTATAGGTGATGGTAGTGACATTGTCATTGCAGTGTTTATGAGTAGAATAAGAAATATGATTGGTAAACAAGAGTCAGCTGGGAGTGGAATTGGTAACGACATGGTGGATGTTAGCGGCTAAAATCTTGCTACCAAGAGAGTTCGGATGAACACCATCCGGCTGGTAACAAGACGGGCGATTCCAGAATAGGTTAAAATTGTCAATAAAAGCAAAGTCAAGGTGGCCACAAGTGCGTAGGAGCCACGTGTTCAAGCTTAAAAGGCGGCTGAAGCTCTCGACTCCGCGAGACAATGCCGGCAAAATGCCATTCACCCAGACCGACAGACCACAGGTCCTTAGCAAGGCAAAGAGGGTGTGAAAGTCTCTCTTCGTCTGCTCAGACTGTCAGGGAATGATCTCGTTCGTCCCCACGTGAACGATGCGCCGGGTTATGGATGATGGCAGAGAGTCAAGAACACCCGGCAGGATGTTAACTATGTCCATGACTTTTGCTGCGGGAAAACAGCGGGTGACGCAGCCGGGATAGTGAGTACGTCTAATGGTGCTGTCGCCAATTATAACGGTGGTTGGTGGGTGACGTGAGGAGGGAACGCCAAGGGACTCACCGCCGGCGGGAGATTCACGACCCCACTGTCCAGGATGGCTCCGCCGAGGCCGAGTGATGACGGTGGATGACACCGGTGAGTGTCGCTGATGATGCCGGTGATGTCGGCCACTCGTGTACCGGGACACCGCGTCCCGGAGCAGCCCGGCGCGTGAGTGGACGGCCGGGCCACCGGCGGACCCGCCCAACATGGGGTTCCCGGCCGAGGTCGTCGCCGTAGGTGGCGGGGAATCCGAGGGAGCCCCTGGGAGCACAGCCCCAGCGTCGGACGTAGCAGTCGGTGTCTCCGACTGCCGTAGTGCAGTGATGGGAACAGGAGACTCACTTGCCAGGGCAGCGAACCGATTCCCCAGGACCAGTTGGGGGTGGTGGGGTGGCTCCCCGGCCCGGGACACCACCTCAACCCAGGTGTCACTTTGCAGCAGTTTCGAGCAGGATGGCAGGCAATCGGATCCCACCTCGCCGTGTCCGAGAGGCCAGCCAGCCGCCTCAGCCGTCATTGTTGCCGACAGGATCTCACGAGCGTGCTTCCTCATGACCACCGCGGAGAGTTCGGGGAAACGGGTCGCAAAGCAAGAGATGACCGATACTTTCTCATGGACCTCTGAGAGACCACGAATATCCCTTCTTAGGTCAAAGATTGTTTTATTTGCCTTCTCCAGCAGGCTATTGTGTTCGGCGCTGTCGTCTGAAGGCATTTTAATACACGAGCACCAAGATAGCCCCAAGCTAGCCGTCGTAAGCTAGCTGTATGCTAGTCCGTGAGATCAAGCGATTAACTGATTCCCCCCCCCAAAAAAATTTAAAAATATGATAAAAATAGTCTCCAAAAAAGTAAAAACGCAATGCGCAGGTGAGGAAGACTCGAAGGAAAAAGTGCAGAAGTGCAATCGTTACCATCCACACCTCCAAGCTCTGACGAGACCACTCCTCCTCCGTGACCGCCCTCACAGAATATCACCTCCAGCTGCGCTATCAAGTGACAGGTGCCCTTGTTGTGTCTATAACTCACACTCTTTACTCTATTCTTATTTTTTTTACATGCTCAACTCTCATTTATTATGCAATAATCTAATTGTAACATGTATTCGTTTTGATGCATTTTTATGCTTTATAAAACATTTATGTCTGAATTTTGGGGTGCTTGGAACGGATTAGGGAATTTAGATGGAAAACACGTCTCTACTTACAAATTTTGTAGTTAAGAAATATCTTCCAGAACCAATTAATTTTGTACGTAGGGGTACCACTGTATTGACTTTATATTTTATTTCAATTTAATCACACTTGAAACATGAAGCTTAAAGTGGACATTTATGGTGATAGTAGTAATTCAGCCATGGTTCAGATCGATTCATTTTCTACTCATGGTTATGATGTGACGATGAAAGGCATTTTGGGTTGAGGGTTTGTAATCATCAATGTTCAATATAGTTTTAAAAAACCAAGAAAGAAGGGTAACATCATAACACGCTGCATCATTAAACCCACCAAGGAAATGCTGTAGGGCGGCACGGTGGTCGACTGGTTAGCACGTCCGCCTTACAGTTCAGAGGTCGTGGGTTCGATCCCGGCTCCGGCCTCCCTGTGTGGAGTTTGCATGTTCTCCCCGTGCCTGCGTGGGTTTCCTCCGGGTACTCCGGTTTCCTCCCACATTCCAAAAACATGCATGGTAAGTTGATTGGATACTCTAAATTGCCCCTAGGTGTGATTGTGAGTGCGGATGTTTGTCTCTGTGTGCCCTGCG
This sequence comes from Filicampus tigris, assembly GCF_054856515.1. Taxonomy (NCBI): domain Eukaryota; kingdom Metazoa; phylum Chordata; class Actinopteri; order Syngnathiformes; family Syngnathidae; genus Filicampus; species Filicampus tigris. Next base: position 1,892,041 of record NC_141217.1, read on the forward strand.
ATTGGCTGGCAACCAATTCAGGGTGTCCCCCACCTACTGCCCAAAGACAGCTGGGATAGGCTCCAGCACGCCCCGTGACCCTTGTGAGGATAAGCGGTACAGATAATGGATGGATGGATGGATGGAAATGCTGTAGTTAAAAAAAAAAAAGAAAAAAGAAGCCGCTTAGGGGTCAAGAATCCGTTTGGGCAGAGTTAAACATTTAGATGGGCACCCACGTTGAGCCACGCTTTGAAGTGCGCTCCATAGGCAGAGCTTACACTGTCAGAGACCCAGCCCTATGCAAGGGTAGCGTTATGTTGATAATGTACATTGATATCACCAGAGCTGGGCATTTTACAAAAAAATTGCGGTCCATTTATCAATTTCTGCCTGCAGCATGGGCACCCTTCCACTATCAGTCTATCCACCTTTTTGTCTGGCTGAACCAAATAGTAGTCGCCTTTAGGCCGGTCCAACTATCATTTTAAACAGGCTTTTGTTCGCGTTTCCGTCTACCAACTTTGACCAATTTCCAATCGCAGCTATCAAAAAACCTCAGCCGTGGTGAACAGGAAACAGAAGCCTTGTAAAAAAGTTGTGCACCAGAGACCAGTTCAAATTAACGTAGGAGTGGCTATGGCGGACGTTCGTGTGACAATGATTACACACGAAATGGTCATATTTTTTCTACCCGCTTTTTTTCCCCCGCTTTGTCAACCACATATGCCAAATAAACTTTTCAATTTGTTTATGAGGAGTATATGAAAATACAAAATGCAAACACAGCTCAGGTTGGAATTTTTTTATGCACAGTATGCATTTGGTGTGCATTGAGAGCCTGAGAGCAGCACCCAATTGCTCACATGCGCAGCATAGAGGGAACATTGCCGTCATGTATTTCAATGGACTTATATGGAGCTGAAAATATTAAATATACATATAAAGTCAATGAAGTGAATAAGTGAAATCTTTGATTAATCCTCTTTGTGTGGCATTGTCAAACTGACGCGTGTTATATGTCCATCCATCCACCCATTCTCTATACCGCTTATCCTCACAAGGGTCGCGGGGCGTGCTGGAGCCTATTCCAGCTGTCTTCGGGCAGTAGGCGGGGGACACCCTGAATTGGTTGCCAGCCAATCGCAGGGCACACAGAGACAAACAAAAACCGCACTCACAATCACACCTAGAGGCAATTTAGAGTGGTCCAATCAACCTACCAAGCATGTTTTTGGAATGTGGGAGGAAAACGGAGTACCCGGAGTAAACCCACGCAGGCACGGGGAGAACCCACGACCTCTGAACTGTGAGGCGGACTAGCTAACCAGTCGTCCACTGTGCCGCCTGCGTGGATATTTCTTTCTTAGGGCATTGATTGGATCACACCCGGACTGCTCTGTTTGTCTTAGAAGGCGTTTTCGCCTCTCATCCGAGAAGCTTCTCTCACCCCTCTTTCAAACCATCTGTCTTCTCTGTCAAGAATATAAATGTTTTTGTCTTCCAAAGAGTGTTACTTGTCTTTGAGGTGCAGGTAGACAGCTGATTGTTGACCTGAAGACTTAGTCCGTTTGTGTTTTGAATGCGACTGCTCACTGTGTTTGTTTTCCCCAATCTTGTGGCTGTGCATTCCTCACTGCACTTGATTGCATACACTAGATTACTTTTCTGAGTATGGGGTGTCCGGTCTTTGGGATGTATCAGCCTTTGTCGCAGGGTGTTACCAGGTTTGAAGTGCACCAGAATGTTATGTTGGTTGAAAATGCCGTCCTTTCATCCATTCCAAAGAGGCTCGATGGTTTTGTGTCCAACATACAACAAAAACACAGTCTGCAAAGGGAACCCCTACTTTATCATACCAGAAGGAAATATGTAGCGACTCCAAGCAGCCTTGTCGCTTCTGAGAGATAGTGGGTGGGTTGGGTACTTGTCTGACGCGCTGCTATTACGGTGGCTTGACAGTTGAAACACTTGAGCCTTGATTGCGCTTTGAATGGTTTTAATATAACAGTGGCGTAGCGTAGCAAAGCATATGCTTGTAGCAAAGCAAAGCGAAGCATTTAGCGCAGCGTTTAGCGATCAACAAAAAATACGGCTACCCAGCCCAACTCTCTCTTCCGTACAGCTGGTAAGCACGCCTATTTAAAATTACCCGGCATTCACCACGTGACCCAACCAACAACCCGTTACCATAGCAACCAAAACACCACGTTACATAACTCAATTATGGCGCCTACGGAATATTAATGTGAAGTTTCCACCCAACGTCTCGTTTGCTCAGGGAGTTTTGTGTGAATGCTCAGAGACATGGAAAATTAGGGGGAACATTGCATGGCGGTGGCCTTCAGCTGGCCCAGCAACCAAGCATGACAACAACATTCCCGTCAAAAGATTTTAATCCATGCTGTAAATCCAGGAGACCCAGCAGCAGCTGAGGCTCCCATCAAACTATTTCAGGGCTGTCAATGTTCCCTTTGGACTTTTTTGTCATTCCTTTCACACCACGCCTTTTCCAGAGTGACAGTTTTTACTCTGGTGTGCACAACTGATACCGACTACCACCGGCACTAGACCTGACGGCAGCAGTAGATTGACTCATTTTAATGTTTAAAACTAGGACGGCCTTGTTGTTTTCTTCTCTTTATTATAGAAATATTTTTTCAATTACAATATTTCATAAACACATGGATGCTATTTCAGGCATTTCCTATTATTTGCAAAAACTATTCAAACCCTCCTGGTAGCTTAAAACTTACAAACATGTCCCTTCTATACTGTGGGTTAGTTTGATTGCAGTTTAACCCTCATTCTATGTTTAGTTCTTTGGTGCGCTGAAAATGAATGGGTCAGTGTGACCTACTGCCTGCTTAAGTGGGTACACGCATACCAATTTTCATCCAAAGTGAGGACCAGTACCCATTTATAAAATGTGAGCAAGGTGGAAACTACTCCTGTGGTGTGTAATGCCCTAAAATTTTTTCAAACATTTATCTATCCATTTAAGGCAATTAAAAACAGATTCTGACTTCATAACGCTGACCAGACTGCAGACAGCAGAGGAAAGCCCGCCGCATACCGTGCGACGTGACCTAACCCGACTTGTACTGGACCATGATAAAAAAATTGACAGTTGGCGACTCACACCCACGCATTGAACGATTTGATCTTTGGACACCTTGAGAAGTTAAACAGTGAACCTGTATAAGCTTTTGAGCGTGCATATAGAGTATATTGTACTTTTATTAAAACATAAAAAGATAGTGTAAAAGTCATATAGGGAAGCAGTTTTCGACAGAGAGAGGACGTGGGTGGGAACAAAAGAGGGAATATATTGGGCCTCATTCACTAATAAATTCGTACAAATGTTCTCACTCTAGTCTGCACACAGGTTGAGTGTATATGCAAGATCACCGTCAGATTCATGAGATCATGCACATGCGTACCAGACCATTTCCTTCACACCGTATGTTGATGAATGAATTCATTCTAAGTGACAGCTCGAGTTTGCAGAAGCCCCAACTCCATTTCCCCATAAATGGGCATCCGTTTGGCGGCATCTCAGCCAATGCTGGAGCTTTATAAAACACAAGAGATGGCCCCAAAACGTTCATAACTTTCTTCAGCTTTATCCTATTTTCAAAAGGTGCATATCATCAGAATGCTTGCTGAACAGGATACAGGATAATGATGTTGTCAATCATTTTGAGTTCATTTCAAAGTTAGAGAATGCTGCACACAAAACATGCATAGAAAAGATCATTTAAAAGCCGAGAAGGAACAAACACTCCACAAGTTGTCAAAATACATAGTGAGGACTAAATAGAGGGGCGGCACGGTGGTCGACTGGTTAGCACATCCGCCTCACAGTTCAGAGGTCGTGGGTTCGATCCCGGCTCCGGCCTCGCTGTGTGGAGTTTGCATGTTCTCCCCGTGCCTGCGTGGGTTTTCTCCGGGTACAGATAATGGATGGATGGATGGATGGACTAAATAGAGCACAGAAAATAGAAAATTGTAGTAAGAATTCATGAATTTACGAAGTGTTGGAACTACTGTAGTCACAGAAAAAAAAATATGGAAAAAACTATGCCAGTAAGTGTTACCACAGGCAAGACTTGAGTGCAGAGATGGGCACTTTACCGACCTGGGCACCCTTCCGTCCTTATTCATAAAAATAATCGTCCACAGACCCCGTCTGTCCTCATCCTATTAAAGCGCTTCCATCCTTACATATCCATATGACTTTCATCCTACCACAAAAGTGTTGAGAAGTTGAGAAGAGCATTAAAATGACTGTAACAGTGAGTAAGGTTGTGTGTTTGTACCGAATGTAATTAATATGATTGACATACAAAAAAATTCCCTTATCAGTCTTAAAACATGTAAAATCACACTAGCAACAACACGTACACACACGCACCCCCCCCACACACACACACACGCACCCCCCCTCCCCGCACACACACACGCGCGCACACACACAAATAAAAGACAAATCAACATACCATACCTTAAAGAGGAAGTCAACCCAATTTTTATTTCAAGAATATGTTCTATGCATGTGTATTCCGGCTGGAGTCGGCACCTCTTGGTCGCGTCAGCTTTGAGTTTGATCTCCCTGCTACACCCACCAGAGATGTGGTAAGACACAGGAGGTCCGGCGTCTTTATGCTGATTCTTGCGTTGTTCAAGCGTTAATTTCAAAACTATATACTTTTTTTTTTTTTTTAAAGGACAGAAAGGAATTCTGTATACTCGTGACTCTATGGATGTGGACAAGGCCTGATCGAACACCCAAATGGACAAAGAAAAACGTCTTGTAAAACTAACTGCAAGAGCATTTGCTGAAAGCGGAACCGTCACCAGAGCCCAGCCTTAAGGGGGGCAACATGAAATGCATGGGGGGGGCCCTAATAATTATTAATACCCTACTAGGACTGGGCGCTAATTCAATATCAACAGAGTTGCGCATTTTACAAAAAAGTGAGCGTCTGCTATCCGTCATCCGTCTGCAGTGTGGGGTAGTCGTCCGTCATTCGCCTTTCTTTCTAGGGAGAAAAAGATAGTACCCATCCCTATGCTGGACCGCCTCTACTTTTAAACTGCTGTATCCGTGGACGAGTCTGGCTAAACTTTCACTCACACCCCCAGCCCCCATTTTTTCAAAGTATCTTTATTTGGTTTAACGTTATTTTCTCTTGAGACACCAGCAGTTGACTTTTTTTCCCGGTTTCTTCTCACCTCTTAGTTTCGATTGGACCGTAAAAAGCCAATCAGAATGAGCCCTACCGTCTGACTCCTGATTGGTTAGGAATCGTGGCACAATTATCACACCTGTATTGCATGCGTATTGTACGCGTAGCGAAGACGCAAGCGTAAAAACAATCTTGTGCGTGCATGTGGACGGTTTTGTACATGTGGAACACGCCTTTTCACAGAACATGCTTTTGTATGCAGTATTTAACATTACATGCCCGCAAAAAACGTTTGTACGTGGTATTTCACATTACATACACATGAAACACATTTTTGTACGCGGAATTTCAAATTACGCTGATCTAACACCGTACTACGACGGCAAATCCCCTCGGATCGAAACATACTCTTACTTTACGGCGGCGCCGTCGTGATGTCAGAAAACGTTTCCAATAGGAGACGGGCTGGCAAGTGATTTACTGCTATTTTGGAGGATTTTTACAAGTCACAGCATGAGGACAATGGAGGAAGCCTCGATAAATAAAGTGCATTTACTGTATTATCACTGAAAGATACATCTTGTCACCTCTTGATTTGGCTTTTTAAAACGAGCAAAGACTTGGCTTTCTTTTGTAACAATGAAAGATACATTTTGTAAATCGGTAGGAAAAGACTCACTTTTTACTTCCTGGTCAGCTGCTACGTCAGCACTTCCAAATATGGGCATGCTGTGCGCATCTGGCCTTGTCTGAATGCAGCGATTGAACAGATGACATTCAGAAAGCGAGGTGCCAGCTACGTGCATCTCACGCATGCACTTTGATGCAAATGAGATGGTGGGAAAAAACGTTGAGTAGTGTTGCCAACCAAGTTCACTTTCAAAATTGGAGGGGAAAAAAATCAGAGCATAACAAAAATATGAAGTTCAACACAGGACGTTTTAACACAGTTTTTGGTTGAATGTCATGGCAGTCCCACTATAAAAACAAACAACAAAATCAAAACAGCTACACCAGCACAAATACACAGAAAAGCGAGCATATCTTGGGAGCTCATATGCTGGTCTATGCTGGGAGGTTATCTGCAGAGTCATTCTGCCTCATATGTTCGGCATCTTTTGAGCAAGGCTTCGCATCTTCAGCGGTTCTTCAGTTCCCTACTTGCAAACATCAACTAGGAATTTTCCAAAAGGGACTGAACTTCACAAACGCAAGTTGCTCTCTTTGAAAGGTCAGGCAGAAAAGTAGACAACAGTTGTTCCCAACATTGATGAAACACTTGTTTCAACTTGCTTGGAAGTTTGAACACTGCATAAGCTAAAAAGCCATACAAAAAAGGGGAGTTTGTCAAAATATGCAAGAGAACTTGGGAGTGAGGGGACGGGATGGGGCAGTTTATGTGCGCCCACATGTATAATGCGGCTCTTTGCAGGAACATTTTAACAATTGTGGCTCTAGTTTTAATAAATGAATGCTTTGACGTGATAATAGTCATTCTTATTGGAATTAGTTTCCTCTAAAAGAAAGCGAGTCAGTTGAATTGACTGAATACATGCATGTCATGGCGCATGGTCAGGATGGTACCACCTCTGCCTCAATTTGAGCCAGGAAAAACCCTGCTATGGCATCAAAACGTAACAGAGGTGAGAAAAGGAAGTGCACTAACCGTAGTATTGGTGACAAATTGAAACTTATTACGTAGGGAGTCGGCTGTTTCTGTGCCTCAATATATGATCACAGGGGGTGCAACGATATGTGTATGCGTATCAAGGTGGTTAATGAAAACTAATAAAATAGCTAAAACTATACATCCGCTAATTTTCTGAAGCACCCCAGTCTGCCAATCCAGAGGCACTGTCCCCAATGTCCGCGCGTAGTTGCACAGGCGTGTCAACCAGGACAGCCCCACAACATCTCCTCCAATGGGGAATCTTTCTCCATGGTCTGAACACTGAACTCCTCCCATTGCCTTTGCTGGCTGTTGTGATTTTGGCTCGGCTGTGCCACGGGTTTGAGAAATGTTTCCACTTCCCCCCAGCAATGTGCTCATGTACACCTTCGTGCCATACTAGCCCACTCTAGAACATTCTATGGATGCTAATAATTCGTCATTCCACTGACAACATTGTGTCCTACCCTCCTTGTTTCAGGCTCAGATCACCATGACAATTAGCGGCGGACACTTCCGCTGTCCATCATGTCAACATAAGGTGATCCTGGACAGGCACGGCGTCTTCAGCCTACAGCGCAATCTTCTGGTAGAGAACATCATCGACATCTACAAACACGAAGTCTGCAGTAACGACGACAGGTGGAAAAAAACAACACGTATGCGGAAGATGACAACTGAGTTTTTGTTTGAGGCCTGACTTTCCTCTCCAGGCCCCTCCCGCTCCCACCTTCACTTCCTGCTCAGGAGACGTGCTCCCAGCACTCAGATGAGAAGGTCAACATCTACTGCATCACCTGCCAGCTGACCACTTGCTCCCTTTGCAAAGTCTTTGGAAAACATCAGTCCTGCCAGGTGCAACCTCTGACAGACGCCCTGCAGCACAAAAAGGTCTCTTAGTTCATTCACTTCTACATTCATTCATTCATCAGATAATTTGGTCACCCATTGCGTCATTCATTGATTCATCAGTTCATCCATAATTCGGACATATTTTGATTTGTTTATCCATTCATAATTTCATTCATTCATGCAATTATCTATTCACCCAGTCATTCATTTTTTCCTTCATTCATCCACTTAACCATTCATCAGTTTTTGTCCATCTGTTCATTCACACTTGGTGGAGCTTCCTTTTTATGTTTCTAATATGCAAATCAAGCTCGCCAACTGGTCGCCAACCTTTTTTCTGCCACGGACTGGTTCATACAAGTCTATACACTTCGTGGCTCTGTAACTATTCCCCGTCCGGGGGGTAGAGAAAAACTTTCCAAATACGTCCGTTTATTTTACTCATTTGCTTGCATTTGATATTAGCGTTACGCGCCGGTGACAACTTGACATGCGTTAAGAGTCAGTCATAGATGGATGTAACGGAGAGAATCCGGTCACTTCAAAATAAAATGTTTTTCAGCCTCGGATAATAAATAAACTGGTAGTACTGTACTTTTTTTTTCTTTCTTTTTTTCATCTGTGCGGCCCGCCGCAGCCCGGTCCGAAGCGGCCCAGTACCGTTCCGCGGCCCGGTGGTTGGGGACCCCTGCCTTAAGGGATGCTTGGATGAGTTTGATGTGGAGGGGCAAGCCCATCAAAACCTAGTTTTGTGTGCAAAGAACAATTTAAAAAGGTCACTTGTTGCTAAATAGACTTCATAGAGCTCAACCACTTCTTCTTCTACTGGATCTGGCGGGCCACTGCATGACTTGCCTCTCAATAAAATCCCCACTGGGTATAATGCTTTCAGACATGTTTTGACAGTCAATATTTTTCATCACTCACACAAGAAAATGTGACTTGACTTAAATCACTCACAATCTATTTTGCAGGAGGAGCTGAGGGAAGGCTTAGCTTCCGTGGTGGAGATCAACCAGAAAGTTGGAGCATTGATGGCCGAGCTTGAGGAGGAGTGCAGGAAAATCGAGGTGGGTCCAGTGGTCCACCTTGTCGACTTGTCGTGCCGTGCACATTGGAAGCAATCACATCACATGGCATTTCTGGAAAAAAATGCATGCAACCTTACATATATGTAGACCATCTGATCCCAATGCAACATAAAGAAGGGGCCCTGGTTCATTTTATCCGATTTGTTTTTAAAATAAATTTGCTCCATTTATCAATTTAGAAAACCACCTTATTAACGTGACTTAGAGTAAATACACAAACACCAATACACCAAATATCCAAATAATTAAAGTTATAAAAAATTGTGATTCAGAGAAAAGAAAAATACAATCAAGTCACCTTATAAAATAGATAAATAAAAAAATAATAAATAGAAAATGCACTATCTGTTCAATATGATGTGTTTTTTGGAGGGGGGCGGGGATTAGACGGATAGACTGATCAAAATTTAGCGGTAGTTGGTTGCAGTTTGTAGTCGGAAACGCTAACGGAAACATGTTTAAAATTATACGCGGACCGGACCGTAAACGGGTACAATTTTTTCCGGCCGGACTAAATGGTGGATAAATGGACGGCGGAGGGGAACCCCCGGCTGTAGGCGGAAGGCGATAAAAGAACCGCACATTTTTTGTAAATGACCAGCTCTGTTGATTTATGACCTCATTAAATGCAACCAGTAGGGAACAAGCTTACTTGTCACCAAATAATTTACACTCAATAAACTTCTATTTGAAGTTATGTCATTTGAACGTGTCACAAATGTTAATCTGTACGTATCGCTCTCAAGGTTTCTCAACTTTCTGACGATGCCGTTTAGCTATTTTATCAGGCAAGGCAGGCTAGGATCATCTTTCGGCTTGCCTCTCCCTCACCACTCTGTCTCTGCCTGCAGGAGAGCTATGCGCAGTAGAGTAGACGGGTCTGTGTGGGTGTGTGTGTGTGTCACACTAACTACGTCGCTACAAAAAAAAGTAACGTGTTATATAAAAACTAAGACACTGCTGTTCTATTCGGCAAGATATTTGTACATTTTCAAATTTCAAGAATTCCCAGTTACTTCCATATACATTTTTAGCACATGCCTTTCTCCAGCTTCTACATATTTTTAAATTTGTCATTAACCCTTTGCCATTCCACCTGGCAGTTTTGCCTGAACGAAAGGTGCACCAAAGTAAATTTGATGCTGTACCTGAACCATTTGGAGTATTGGCATAGTTTGAGTCTCTTTTTGAAGATAACACTTTGAGTTTTTCTCCTCAACTGTCAGAATCTTTTTAAGTGCTACTGGCACTGAATTATGGAAGTTTGAATACATAAAAGAAGGCCGACCCACGGACGACCCACGGCCTTCTATGTATTCAAACTTCCATAATTCAGTGCCAGTATATACTCCAAATGGTTCAAGTACAGCATCAAATTTACTTTAATGCACCTTTCGTTCAGGTAAAACTGCCAGGTGGAATGGCAAAGGGCTACCGAAGCAGTTATTCGAGAGAAGATAATTATTTAATTTCCGATACGAATTGGCCCAAATATGAGTTGACCCTTTTAGGCCTTGTCTACACGTAGCCGGGGTTTTTTAACAACCGTATATCCCCCCCTGCCTGCGTTGGAATACACATTAAAAAAACGCATCCACACGTAACTGCAGAAGTGCGTTTTCAAACGCACGCCAAGCCTCTAGGTGGCAGTAGTTAGCCAAATACTGTCCATTCGGAAGAACTTCCGTCCTTTGACGTCACTTCTACGAAACCAAAAACACAGCACCAAACTCGTTCGGGAGAACCGACAAAAGGTCAAGATTGCTTTTAAACCTTTCACCGAGAAGCAGTGGTTGGTTGCGGACAAAGTAAGCAAAAAGCGCATCAAGAATGGCTATAACCAACGCAGCACCGCGAGAGTCCATGTTGACTTTAATGAAAACACAAGTCGCGCAAGTGACGTCAAAGCATTGTTGTCGCACAGTGACGATGTAAATCTATACCCGTCCATACGAAAACGCGGATCAGGAAATATCGGGATATATCCGCAAATCTCCACTGCGGCCGGAGTTTCGCGGTTTCACTGAAAAAACTCCAGGGACATGTGGATGATAGGGCTAACCGCAGGCTTATATCCGGCGTTTTCAAAACGCTCATGAAGTGTACTACAAGTACACTCATTTATATACTACTAGTATACAAGTCATATACTTCTAGTCCACAGTTTAGTTTACAGGTTTATACTTGAAGTGTACTGCAAGTGCATTCATTTATATACAAATTGTATACTTCTAGTTAACACTTTAGTTTGCGGGTTTATACTTTAAGTATAACAAAAGGACACTCATTGATGCACCATTTTACTTGTACAGCACATTTTAAGATAGCTTACTGTGCATTCCCAAATATAAAATAAAAGTAAAATGAAAAGAAAAAAGTCACGATATCAAATATTTCTTTACTGAGAAAGGTAGTTCAGGATTTCAATTGTTTCCATTTTCCCCATTTATTTGTTTAACATAACTAATATTACATTTTTTCTCTAATTATCTCCCTCACATCTTGGATTGTGGATCAGGGAACTTCACCTGAGTATGTGCTGTGGGTGAGAAAAAACACGTGAAATAAAACATTACTCAAATGTTATTTTTCGGTAAACCACTCACAATTAACTAGACATGAAGGGTTTTCTATACCGTTCTGAATTTAACTTTAGAGCAATAAGCAATACATGCTACAGGGGAACTGGATAAAATGAGCCACTTTGAGAGATAGTGTACACTACATAGTATCAGAAATCATTGTGGGCCGTTTACAACTCTCATACAATGCACTCACCAAGTATAGCATCAAGTTTTGAATCCATCCAACTTCATTGTCCAAAGGGCACTCCGTGATTTGTTTTGGGTAATTTTGTTGATCCTCCGAAGTCAATAATTGAAATAATGTCATGTTTTTGAATAAAGATGTGAAATTTAAAAAAAAATTGATCAAATTCATTGATTAAGCGACAAAATAATTGACAAGTTAATTGATTATCAAAATCGTTAGTTGCGATTATTTTGCCGGAAGTGTCCCGATCACTAGTGGCACCACTGTTACCTTTACCCTTCACATTTTCTCTCTTTCTTCCTTCAGCTCTTGGTATTTCTCCAGCTTTTAATGTTCCATTTTCCGGATGTTGCTATCATTTGGGATTGCGACATCTATCACGACTGCTGTCTTCTGATGTTCACCCACCACTACTACGTCAGGCTGGTTGGCTATCACCAGTTTGTCAGTCTGCTGCCAGATGTTCATGGAGAACAGTTAGCTTCTTTAGCTAGTAGGCATGAATCATGTCGGGTCCCGGTGCTGTCCAGCTCCTCATCTTTGACACTGTTGCTTGGATATCTACCAATGTTATGATGACTGGTTCTTGTTCTATGATGCTGCTCTGCTCTGTTTGTAGTATGCCAGCTCTTGGGCATTGGTATTGTGTGATGCATCCTTCCCCCAGATACTCTTCCAGTGTTGCTCTGTCTCAGCCTTGGGTGGGTCTTTTACGGTCTTGCTACCTTGCCACTGAGAATAGAACTTAGCTGAGTTTTTGGAGAACATTGTGATTATTCTCCTGGCCTCTACCTCTCTCGTGTACCTCTTCAGGGGAGTAGCCAAGGTTGTGAGTCTTTGCTTGGCAGTCCCAAGTGCCTCATCTGTGGACATCTTGCTGTATTTCTTGGGCAGTTCTTTCTTAAACTTCACACCTTTGTTTTGCCCTGTTAGGAGGCTAACTTCTCCCTGGGTCGCCCTTAATTTAGCCTCCAACTTTCTCTTCAATGGAGGTGTCCCATGCTCCCTCAGGTCAGTTTGTCTCATAGCCAAGTATCTCTGGGATAACTGATACTGCTGCATAGATCAGCCGATTGGTCTCAATAATGTTCTTAGTGGGGATACTTATCAGTGCTGTTGACATCATTCAGTAGTGATTTTGATGGTACTTTTGGCAAGCAGGAGGTAGTTGAATTCCCCCAGGACTTAATGATCTTCTTTCTCAGGTCAGTTGCTCTTGTGTTAAGCTGTTCTGCTTGTGGGGATAGGAACCCACTCTCGATGTTTGGGGGTGACGGTGAAACCACCCCTCTAATGACCTTCTGTCCTGGCTCATATTATCTTTGTTCTGCAGATGAAGCACATTGTACCTCATCCATCTCCAGCTGTGAAGGCAGCTTCCTATTGCTGATGTTTGAACATTGAGCCCGTAGTTGTTTCTTGCTCATTGTAGATGTGGTGTACCGAAGAATCCAAGCCTCCCACATTTTCTGCATCTATCCTCTCTCACTGGAGTTACTAGCATAGTAGCACTCCATCAGTACCTCGTTTTCCGCCTTGTTCCATGAATGCCTCATTCTTGTTCCAGTAGCCCATTTCTCACCAGCGTGTCCTGGTTCCCCAACAGCTGGCGCAGACCTTGTTTACCCGGGCGGCATCTGAGCCGGTATTATTCTTTCATTATTTGTGTCACTCATCTGAGGTATCGGCGCATAGCATGAAGGGTCTTGCCTAAGGACCCAGCTGGATTCTACCAGTCCCCCGTGTCAGTGGTCTTAACCACTGGACCATCGAGTTGCAAATAAATAAATAAATATAATATAAAAAAAGCTTTAAAAAAATATATACACATATATATATATATATATATATATATATATATATATATATATATATATATATATATATATATATACATACAGTATATATATATATATATATATATTAGTGCTGTCACAAACAATTAAAATTTTAAAACTAATTAATCGCAAAATTTTCCATAATTGATCGTGATTAATCGCATTTTTCAACTACAACTTTTTACCCAGCTTGAAACCAATATTTACGTGAGTAAAATCTTGGAATTAATGTGGGGGAAAAAAATAAAAGTATAGTTCAATTCAAAAACTGTTCTAATAGCTTTCTTTGATCCTTAAATAAGATTCTTTTCCTGTAAAATACAACAGTTGAACGATACACCAAAGACGTACAACTAATATGGTATTTGAATTTGGCTGTTGGAAAGTGTGCAAATTATTTGGGATCCCTCCAATGAGCCATCAAGCAACTTTTTAAAGTAAAACTACGTAAAACTCTGTTTTTGCGACAGTGACGCTCCTCTAAATTTGGCTGCAAAGTGAACAGAGGTCAGCTGCTCCAGGAAGTAAATAAAACTGATGTGTATATGTGTATATATGTATATATGTGTATATATATATATATATATATATATATATATATATATATATATATATATATATATATGTGTATATATATATATATATATATATATGTGTATATATATATATATATATATATATATATATATATATATATATATATATATATGTATATATATATATATATATATATATATATATATATATATATATATATATATATATATATATATATATATATATACATAGATAAGTGCATCATGAGTACAGTAATTCCCAAACCTTCCATTGGTATTTGATGACTGAACACGCTATTCGATGACAGAGCACGAGCTCTATTCGTTTACAAAATAAATCAAATGTTTATTTTTTGCACAGGAGAGCTGCAAGACTCACAAACAAAATGTATGCGACAAGTTCAGACGAATGTTCTCAATTCTGGATGAAAGACTTGTTGTGAGTTTCACGCCAGTGTTTCCTCCCTTCCCGGCAAGCAAACAAGAACTATAACGTGAGCTTTGCTTGTGTGCGTGTGTGTGCGCGTGTGTGTTTTCATGATGAAGGCGATGTCGGAGCGAATTAACAACGAGGCGGAGGAGAAGACATGTTGTGCCCAGCTGCTGACGCGGTGCTATAGAGACAGGGTGGAGGCCAACAGGAAACTTTTGGAGAAAGCAGTGTGTGCTATGGAGGATCCCGACATGGCAGCTTTTGTTCAGGTCAGCTCAAAATCTCAGGTTGTTATGTTTGTTAGCGCCACTCAGAAATAAACAACACCCATAATCGACTTGTGGTTCCACATGCAAAGGGTCAGCATGATTCCAGTGCGGATTAATCTTCTCCCACTCAAGTGCCACCATCACCCACAATGTAGCTCAACACCACCTGTTAACCTAATGATTAGGCATCTGTTTTTGTTGATTGCCATTCATGCCATTTTTAATCAACAACAACAATATTAGCTTTTGATGACAATAGTATTTTTTATTTTAATTTGTTTTCTTTAAAATGACTTAAACTTCTGTCTTAAAAATTATTATGCACAAAAAGTTACAAAAAATAAATGCTCTGGTTTCTCAACTGGTCTGGTTTCGGGACCCAACAGCACTTCTCAGACAAACAAATAACATTTTCATCATCTGAATTCATGTAATAAAAATATGTTGCAGGTCAAACCTGACATACAATATAACAGTGTGCCAATTGACACAAAATTACAGTTTAGGGTTAAACAAAAAAAACACAACGGTAGAAAAACATTCACTTTAACACAACACTAAGTGGCTGCAGTTTAAAAAAAAACAACCAAAAAACAACCTACAATGCACACAACATAGAAGATTTTGTCATAGATGTCAGCTAGAAGAAGAAAAAGGGATGAATGAGACAGCATGACCTTTCATGAAAAGAACGGAAGGAGCTGCGTTTTTCAATGGGCAGTAAAGGATTTTTTTTCTTTAAACCACAATATGCTATTAATATACGCACATGACACTTAACCTAGGACCCCCATACAGTACGTAAACCCCACCCCCCCATACATACATGATTGTAAATTGCGAGTTGTCCTGGCTGCAGAGAGCAGCTCGAGGAGTGGCTCAAAGTTTAAGACTTATTGGATAACTTTAAAATATACAATCAATATTCAAAGGTGTCAACATGAAAATCAGAGTGAAAGTGTTGTTGCTTTATGCTTTTGTATTCTTATCTCCAGAGCTGGGCTTCACCTAACTGTCACAGAGTTCCCATCTGCATATTTAGCCGGCCCAAGTGATCCCAGTCGGTCCGAGTCAACCAAACGGCATGGAGAATGGACTTAACCTGTACGACGTCACACGCAGGTGCCGCACTCCTGACATGCAGCCATAAAAAATAAAATAAAACAGTGTTGTGTACCTTTTGGTCCCACAGTCGCAATGACGTTTGCTCCAAATTGTTTTTATTTCGCCAATCAACACACTGTGCGTGTGTGTCTGTCTGTTGTTTTTGTTTGATATTTTTTTCTGTTTGGCGGCCTGTCTGCTCGTGCGGCACCTGCGTGTGACGTGAAGCTTACGTTCTCGACGCCGATTGGTTGTCGCCAACGAGGGACGTACTGGGACCACGTAGGTCGGCTAAATATCCAGACGGGAACTCAGTGACGGTTAGGCGATTCCCAGCTCTGCGTATCTTTTTATTTACCCTTTATCTCGATAAGGTTGTTGAAAACAGGCTACAAACAATCTTTGAGGCAGTGATTTATAAATATTTTTTATGAAACGTTTTTTTTCCCCTAAAACACATAATAGCTGAACCTATTTGTAGCCTGTCATGGAAATTAATATGTACATAATATGTATCTTGCGAGTATAAAATGTTGTTTGTATATGAGTATTTGCTTTTATTTTGCCTCGTTTTACTCTGCTGTCTGCAGCTTGGTCAGCATTGCAAATACCTTACCCTGGACTTCACTGATAGCTCTTATGGAGTTTCTAATTACAGCAGCGTAAAGTAAGTTTTGGACAAAAACAAAACAAATGATACATTGTGACTTTTTCTTTGTGCACATTAAAATACAAAACAAACACAGCCAGAAGCCGGGCTGAATTTCTAGTCCTGCACTCGGATCAACTCGGCACCGTCTGCAACTTGAAGTGTCTGGCTTGCCACACGTCATTTTCTGCCACAGTAAATCCTAGCTTGCGAGTTCCATTTTTGTGATTGAATCTAAGGCTACACTGCAGGTCTTAATGCTCAATTCAGATTTTTGGAAAAAAAAAAAAAATCAGATTTTTTTTGTGTAAGCTTTCATATTACATTATAAATGTGACCTCTGCCTTGTCTGCTGTATGAACACGTGTCTCCAAAGTGACCCGCATGCGCTGAAGAAGATATGACGTCACTCATGACGTATTGTTACAGGAGTAAATGTTATACTGTTATCACTACTGTTGGATACACTCTGTATGTTAACGCAGGTCACCAGCAAGCCAAACTCAATATTCATGAGCCAGGAAACTGAGCGTCTTGCTCTTTTTATTATGATCGTCTTGACAGCTTACTGTTGGGCTAACTGTGAGATCAGCCCAATGAAAATGTTGAGTGAAACCAAAAATGAATACAAATAAAATATGTGTTAGCTTTGCTAAACAAATAAATGCACCACAAATTGACTAGTGCCAAAAAACAGCCATAAATGCAAGCCTGAGCTGTTACAGAGGTAAACGAGCTGTTTTCGGGATCCTTTCATATGCTAATTAGATTATTAGCACTAACTTAACAGCATTGCTATGCCAATGCAAAGTGCACTGAGCTAACGAGTTTCAGGGAGAGCATTTAGCAAAATCGATCTCCAAAACAGATCTCTAAACACTTCTAACCACAATCAAACTTACAGCCATTGCTTTCGAAGGTGTATTAAAAAGAAATATAACTCGGGAGGAGCTGCGAGGATGATTAGGGCAGGCTTTCTGCGGCACGTCTCTCTGACTGAATATGGCAACTTCTACCCATAATACATTGCGGCTACTGACTTCGTTCTCATGAAATACAAGTAAACAATTAAAACTAATGTTGACTGGATAGAAATTATTTTAAACACAATGACCTTTTTAGCATAAAATAACTATGGCTATGGCTTTTTTAATTTTGTAACCTCTATGAAACACACTTTAAACATTTACTGTGGGCAGAACAAATGTGGTCCAGCGTTTCGGGGCATTTATTATTATTATTTACAAACAGTGAAGAGATTTGGTGGGAGGTAGAAATAAATACAGTATTTGGGGGAAATTATGAGGCGAGGCTTTCCTATCTCATTTCATGGAGACGTTAGTAACGACGACGTCACGTTAATAACCGTGAAAAATGTAAAAAACTGTCAAACTGAATCGATCTGAACCGTGGCTGAGTTACTACTATCACCATAAATGTCCACTTTATGATTCATGTTTCAAGTGGGATTAAATTAAAGTCAATACTGTTACTCAAAACAACTTTGCAGATTCGATCTCCCCGCTGTCAGCACTTTTCTCCTTTTCACTATTCTCCAAAACGCTTATCCTCACGAGGGTCGCAGGCATGCTGGAGCCTAACCCAGCTGTCTTCAGGCAGTTGGTGGGCTACACCCTTAACTGGTTGCCAGCCAATCGCAGAGCACACATAGACAAACACCCATTCACACACAATCATACCAAGGCACAATTTTAGTGAGTGTTCTATTAACCTACCATGCATGTCTTTGGAATGTGGTAGGAAACCGGAGTACCCGGAGAAAACCAAAGCAGGCGCAGTGAGAACATCCAAACTACGCACAGGAAGGCCGGAGCCCGAATTCAAACCCTCGACCACTGCTCTGTGTGGCAGAGGTGCTAACCAGTCATCCACCGTGCCACCCCAGTCAAATAATAATTACAAAAATAGATTAAAATTCAAAATGTACATTACATGAAATAATTTTATGTACGCTACAGCATTTAGCATCAGGCTATTGAAACTATAGCCTATGGCAGAATCCATTCATTTTCTGTACCGTGTATCCTCACAAGGTGACTTTGGGCAAGAGGCAATGGCACCCTGAACTGGTCGCCATCCAATTGCAAGGCACATAGACAAACAACTTTTTGCTCAAACAATTCAATGCAATCAAATTCCTTCAAGAACACTTAGATTTTCATAACATCTCATTTACATGTTACATTTTGGAGAATACGCATATTGTTTTGTCAAGCTGCTGACAAGAGACCCTCATTAGAATGAGTTGAGTCAGCCAGGCTACTCACCAAGCCACACACAACTCATTGACGGGTTTGGGCGTGGTAGAGGGCTCCTGCATGTTGACACAGATGGGATTTAATATAAACTGCAATTCAAGAAGACTGAAAAGAAAAGTCATGGAAATAAGTTTGAATACACGTGCAGCTTGTCACTCTAGCTGCCTACACCTGCTTGAACCAAAACGTATGTAGTACTGTTTTAATAAACCTGAATGGCCGTGTAGCCCATGTGCCCACATGACATGACAGGAAATGCAACTATCATTGGCCAAGTGGCCCACGTGACTCACACAAATCTGTTTTAAAGTACTATAAAGATGTAAAGCAGATATGGAATGTTAATTATTAGTGAATTAATCTTATCTGTTTTAAACAATTTGAAAACAGAAAGGTGGAAACCAAGTTATGAGGCAAAAACACTTTTTCATCAAATACCATCATGTGAGCGTTTTAACTACATTAGGAAGCTTGATTCCATCTTGCAAGCAAGGAGGAAAATGAGGCTGAAGAAAATTGTTTAGAGTCTAACCAGTGAACTCAATCATTATGTTAGGGTGTGGTTTCAATTTCAAATAGACACCAATTAGGAGTGAATTCAGGTGACACCCCATTTTCACAACATATCAGTGTTATATGATTGGAGTTTTGTAGGTCTCGAGTCCATAAGCCCAATTAGCAATTTACAAAACAACTACTTACTCAATGCGTGTTCATTTTATCTTTCAAGAAGGTATCCAAAATAAATAAAGATTCACACAAATCGATTGAATTTTCTCGTCAGTTTTCTTTACCATCTCTAAAGTTCAGGAATCATGCAATGATCAGATCTGGGCAGCTTTTCCATCCTTGCGAATGCTCTCACCCGAGATGGGCGAGGGCAGAAAAGGGGCGCGGTCTAACATGCAGCCCTCACATTTATACTGTCTTCAAAATCTAAACGTAATGTGGGTTGGTCTCCTCCCTGGCTGGCCCTGCCTATGGGGCTAATCTTCACCAGCTGGTCCTGTGCTCAGATCAGGGCACGCTGACTTTGAACTGATTAAGCGATGTGTGATTCCCAATTTGGTTTTTGGTTAACCTGTTGGCTAATATAAAGCCATTCTTATATATTCAGATCCTTCAATATCTTAGATCATATAGGCCATTTTATTACTGAGTGGTGTAAATGCAACACTGACATTCTGTTTTTAACACCGTCCCCAAACTTTGCAGTATATGACCGGTGTCAGAGTTTGGTCTGCTTCGCCGGTAGTCGGATTCATTTCCAGTGAGGGTTGGATTCGGCCAAGGCAGCCGTTTGTCAACAATTTTGTTCATAACTTTCATGGAAAGAATTTCGGGATGTTGTGATTTCAAAGGCGTTGAGGGTGTCTGTTTTGGTGGCCTCAGTAATTACATCTCTGCTTTTTGCAGATGATGTGGATCTGATGGCTTCTTCAACTTTCACTGAAATGATTCGCTGCTGAGTGTGAAGCGATTGGATGAGAAACAGCAAGTAGGTAGGATGGAGCGGGGAGATTAAAAGGCAGATCGGAGCGGTATTTGCAGTGATGCAGACTCTGTATTGGTCTCAGCCGAAAGACAAAGCTCTTGATTTATCGGTCGATATACTCTCTTACCTCGGTCAAAAGCTGTGGGTTGTGACCAAAATAAGATCCTGAAACAAGCAGCTGAAATGAGTTTCCTTTGGAAGGTGTCCAGGCTTTCTCTTAGAGACTGAGTGAGAAGTTCGGTCATCCAGAAGAGCGGCTGCTCCTCTGCATTGAGAGGAGTCAGATGAGGTGGCTGGGGCATCTGATCAGGATGCCTCCTGGACGCCTCCCTGGTGAGGTGTTATGGGCACGTCTCAATGGGAGGAGGCCCGAGGAGGGACCCAGGACATGCTGGAGAGACTGTCTCCCGGTTGGCCTGGGAACACCTCAGGATCCCACTGGAAGAGCTGGACCAAGTGGCTGGAGAGAGGGAAGTCTGGGCTTCCTTGCTTAAACTGCTGCCCCCGCGACCAGACCTTGCATGAGTGGAAAAAGATGGATGGATGGATCGATGGTCCATTTCAGTCGTGTTCGTCCGTTTTATTTCATGTCTTGTTAACCTGTGTGCCTTATTAAGAAACCTAGCCTTGATCAAGGTGTGCTGTCAAATTTTAGACTTATTTCCAAGTTGCCTTTTATTTCTAAAATTCTGAAAAAAGTGGTGCACTTACAGTTAAGATATTTCTTAGATGAACATAATGTCATGGATGTTTTCCAGTCAGGCTTCAAGATGATGCATAGCACAGAGTCAGCCCCGTTACGTGTTTTTGATGACATCCTCCTGGCAAATGACACTGGAGACTATGATTGTCTTGTTTTGTCTGATTTGACTGCAGCATTCGATAGTAGACCACAGTATTCTTTTGACTTGTTTGCAACACCCACTGGGCATTAGTGGAATCACTCTAGAGTGGTTTGGATTCTATTTAGCTGGCAGGACGTTTTCTGTTAGCCTAGGTTCCTCTGAGTCCTGCTCTGCCCCTCTATTGTAAGGTATTCCACAGGGTTCAATTTTGGGGTCATTGCTGTTCTTGTTGTATTTGTGGCCCATGGGTTTCATCCTCCGAAAACTCAGTATTTCCTTCCACTGCTCTGCGGATGACTGTCAAATCTATGTCCCGCTGAGCAAAAAAAGCTTTCTCCTTAAGATTACTTTTGTCCTGTGTAGAGGACATCAAAGCCTGGATGACTCTAAATTCACTTCTTAAATTTCAATGAAAAGAAAACAGAAGTTATGGTGTTCGGTCCTAGTGGCTCTTCTACATCCCACCCTGTTGACCTGGGTCCCCTGGCTTCATATCTAAAGCCAACAGTCTCAAACTTGGGTTTTAAAATGGACAGTGATCTTAAATTGGAGCAGCAAATCAGCGCTG
The DNA here is from genome assembly GCF_054856515.1 of Filicampus tigris. Classification (NCBI taxonomy): domain Eukaryota; kingdom Metazoa; phylum Chordata; class Actinopteri; order Syngnathiformes; family Syngnathidae; genus Filicampus; species Filicampus tigris. The sequence continues at coordinate 1,913,633 of NC_141217.1, forward strand.
TTGTAAAGCCCAGCTTCTTTCACCTTAAAACAGCTGGCTAAGGTAAAGCTCCTCCTTTCTCATCAGCACTTAGAAACAGTAATCCATGCCTTTGTTACATCTCGGCTCGATTTCTGTAATGCACCTAAAGGAGCTCAACAGCTTCAGACCAGCGGCGCTGATGTCTCACCTGATAAAGACCCTGGAGAGACTGGTCCTCGTTCACCTGCGCCCCCCTGGTGAGCTCCTCAATGGACCCACTACAGTTTGCATACCAGCCTGGTATCAGCGTGGATGATGCCCTCATCTACCTCCTCCACACTTCATTCTCCCACCTGGAGAAGGCGGGGAGCACTGTGAGGATCATGTTCTTTGATTTCTCCAGTGCTTTCAACACCATCCAGCCCACCCTATTGGGAGACAAGCTGGAGCAGGCGGGAGTGGCCCACCACCTCACCACATGGATCCAGGATTACCTCACAAACCGGCCACAGTATGTGAGGACACAGGACTGTGTGTCTGACGTGCTCCTCTGCAGCACGGGGGCGCCGCAGGGAGCTGTCTTGGCTCTCTTCTTGTTCACCCTCTACACTTCGGACTTCAACTACAACACCCCTACCTGTCACCTGCAGAAGTTCTCTGACGACTCTGCGATTGTCAGCCTCATCACAGACGGAGACGATCGGGAGTACAGAGAACTTACTCAGGGTTTTGTGGACTGGTGCCAGCAGAACCACTTCCTGATCAATGTGGGGAAATCCAAAGAGATGGTGGTGGATTTCTGCAGGCGCCAACACTGTGAATATCCGGGGAACAGATGTTGAGAGAGTCTCAATTTACAAGTACCTGGGTGTTCATCTGAACAATAAACTGGACTGGAGCGACAACACAGACGCTCTCTATAGGAAGGGTCAGAGCAGACTCTTCCTACTCAGGAGACTGAGGTCCTTTGGGGTTCAGGGGACACTCCTCAGGAACTTGGTGGTTGCATCTGTCATTTTCCAGGGAGTGGTCTCCTGGGCGGGCGGCGTCTCGGCCCGGGCCAAGAAGAGGCCGGACAAACTGGTCAAGAGGGCCAGCTCTGTCCTGGGCTGCTCCCTGGATTTGGTGGACTCAGTAGGGGACAGGAGGATGATGGCTAAACTGTCATCAATGCTGGACAACCCGGCCCACCCCCTCCAGGGCACTCTAACAGCACTCCACAGCTCCTTCAGCGACAGACTGTTACACCCTCGCTGTGCAAAGGAGAGATTCCGCCGCTCCTTCTTGCCTGCTGCTGTCAGACTGTTTAACAAGAATATTGGGTAGTCTCTACAAACACTGGTGGACATTAGTGCAATTGTGCAGTCCTGCACCTGATTGTATATTGTGCAATACTCAACATTCCCCACTAATGTATTTTTATTTTTATCCAATGCTGTTCCGTATATTTCACTGCAGCACTGCAGCACTGTCACTTACAGTATTTTTTCCTCTGTACTGTGTACAGGCTAACATGAGTGTTTCTTCATACTTTATATGTAGATGTATGTTGGTGTGTATATACATGGGTATATACACATGGTTACTGCGTATATTTACATAGGTTGGATTCTGAATGTTTGCTGTTAATGTCATACATTTACGGCTACATTATGCCGCCGTCCCTGTGTGACCTATATCGTTGTTGCTGTAACGCTGAACATTTCCCCAATGTGTGATCAATAATGGCCTTCTTATTTTATCTTATCTTATTTTAGGGTTCATTTTAAGATGCTTCTAATTGTTAATAAGTCATTAAATGGCCTCACCTCGGCATACCTCCCTATCTCCTCCACTCCTACGCTCCTTCCTGCAGCCTCAGGTGCCGAGGACCAAGCGGAGCCTCAGAGGGGATCGAGCCTTTTCGGCTGCTGGTCCTTCCCTTTGGAACGACCTTCCATTGGATGTTAGGCAAGCCCCCTCCCTGTCCACTTTTAAAACCCGGTTGAAGACACATTTTTATTCTCTGGCTTTTGAGCCGACCTGAGACTGACACATTTTTTGGCTGCTTTCCGGTGTCTATTGTATATAATGTTTTATGTAAATTTATTGCTTTCACTCGTTGTGTTATGGGTATTTTTTTTGTTGTATGTAAAGTGCTTTGTTACCTTTTAGATGAGACACCTAACTTTTGAGATGATCTGATAAAATCACAAGGAGGAGTTTGTTAAAATATGACCTCTATAAAAGGCCAAAAATGGGGCCAAATTTGAAAGTAGATTAAAAAGGGGGCGGCACGGTGGTCGACTGGTTAGCACGTCCGCCTCACAGTTCAGAGGTCGTGGGTTCGATCCCGGCTCTGGCCTCCCTGTGTGGAGTTTGCATGTTCTCCCCGTGCCTGCGTGGGTTTTCTCCGGGCACTCCGGTTTCCTCCCACATTCCAAAAACATGCATGGTAAGTTGATTGGACACTCCAAATTGGCCCTAGGTGTGATTGTGAGTGCGGATGTTTGTCTCTGTGTGCCCTGCGATTGGCTGGCAACCAGTTCAGGGTGTCCCCCGCCTACTGCCCAAAGACAGCTGGGATAGGCTCCAGCACGCCCCGCGACCCTTGTGAGGAGAAGCGGTACAGATAATGGATGGATGGATTAAAAAGGGCCAACTTCGGTTAGGTTTAGCATATGCTCCAAGAGACTTTTTTGTTGGCTTTGCCCTGTTTTTTTTCTTTTCCTAGATCTTGGTTAAACATACAACTGGGGAAATTTCATTGCAAATTTGTAGGGGGGCGCTACTTGTTATGTTCGTGTGTGTCGGGAAATAATGAGAACGAGAGAGGGAATGACTTGCTTTGAAACTTTACTAGACTCCTCTCTCTAACCAGCACACCTTCACCTTCAGTTTTCCACTAAAGAACCCTTTTACCTCCAAGGGCTGCCTGTCCGGGCCATACAGTGGAATTTTAGGAGGTCCCAAAGTCCCATGTTTGTCTGATGAGTAGTGGTGAAACGGAATAGCTTTGACTCCTGCACCAGTGTCTAATTTAAACTCTCTTGTCCCTCCATTTAATTCCAGATGTACTGTCCATTCATTTTCAACACTGTTCATGTCGATAATCATCTCTCCAAGAAAGGTGAGGTCAAAGTCACCCTCTGTAGAATCATCTATGATGTCATGGATGCCGCCAGCTGACCAGGCAAAATGTCCTTTCCTTTTACATTTGTGGCATTCTGCAACTTTAGCGGAGCAGTCTTTCCACTTGTGGTCTGTTGTATTTCCACATTTTCCGCAGCATGTGGCTTTGTCCGTATTTCCTCGTTAATATGTGTGCTGTTCTTGTGTCCTCCTTTTGGAACATACTGGGTTTTGGGTCTTGCCGACATAACCTCTAAGTTTTCAGACTGCCTCTCATTCATATTGTCACGCAGTACTGGTTGCTGCCTCTTTATTTCTTCACTGTGGCGTACTCTGGTTATTGTCTTTTCCAATGTGAGATCAGGATCCATCTGTAATGACTCAGACAACTTTGCATCTTGCAGACTAATAAGCTCCTCTCTTAGTGCTCCAAATGCACAGTGTTCCGCGAGGCTATGCACAGCAGTGATGAACGATTTCGCACTTTCTTTTGGTTCTTGATTTCGTCTATTAAATCGTGCATGCTCAAAAATGACATTTTTCTTGCTCACGCAATGGTTCTCAAAAGCTTGTTTCACATCTGTATATTTCATTTCTCTAGTCCGCTGATAGTGTAGTGGTACACACGCCTGAGTTGTGTGCGGGCAGCGTGGGATCGATTCCCGCTCAGTGACAGTGTCTATGTGTGCCCTGCGACTGGCTGGCGACCAGTTCGGGGTGTAGTCTGCCTTCGCCCATTGACGGCTGGGATAGGCTCCAGCAACTCCCCGCGACCCTATATAGGATAAGCGGTTTGGAAGATGACATGACATGACATATTTCATTTCTGATCACTGCTTAAAGGCAGAACACTCAGTATATCTTCAGCTTCATCCCCTAGAGTATACATCAGTGTGTTAACTTGGTACACTTCAGACTGTTTATCCAGACTTGATGCTATCCTGAAACGTTCAAAACGTCGAATCCACTTTGGCCATTCATTTGCATTGCTGAAGTCAAAGTTACCAGGTGGCACTAGTTGGACACTGCTTGCTAGTGCTGGAGGGTTGCCTTGCATTTTTTTTCTCTCTGTATTATTATTTGAACTGCTCCTTGGTTTGTTTTCTTCTTTTTGGCTTTACCTGCTGCCTGGTTGCCTGTTTACGTCACCCCGACGCAACTTCGGCTGAGTCCACTCTCCTCTTTGCTTTCTCGACGGGCGTTAGCGAGCCATCGTTAGACTCAAGCGCTAACGTAGTCTCCCGCTCGTCTGGTCCGGATAATTCACCTCTTGGAGGCGTATCACTCCCACGACTATAACGGGTTTCATTCTGACACCATGTTGTGGTGTTACGGGACCTCCCTCTAACCAGCCATCCCATTGGCTGAGACATCAACATCGATCCACGTAATAGGTTAGATTAACCTTTACACAACACTACTGAGCTACAGTATTCATAGTGCAAGTGGACTATGCACTAGTGTATAGGGGACAGTGGGGTATGTAGTGCCAATTTTTACTTAAATGCCTTTTACGCAAGGGGATCACAGGAATGCCTCCAACTAAAACATGTACATATAGTTGAGGATGTTGTGCATCCCTGGAAGCAATCACTTTGGATCTTAAATAAACAGTATGAAAAATCTAGCTTGTGGTTTGAAAAAGTGGTTTGAATATCTTCACAGATTCGGCCTACTACTGCACATTCCACTTGTCAATGCTGCAGGAGAATGTGAACTTGTGCTCTCTTCTAGCTGTACCACAAAGCCTCTTTTTTTTCTTACTCATATATCTTTTTCTGGTCATACTGCAGATCTTCATCTCCTTTCTAACCTGATGTAAGGTCTTCCCCTGTTGCACCACTTTCACTGCTCTTTCCAACTCCTCAAGAGGAGTAGAAACCCTGTTTGTCTTCCTTTTGTATCTGCGTGGCATGATGGATTTGGGTATAAAATTAAGAATGGCGAAAAAGTACAATATACAAAAACAATGAAATACAATAAAGTAATATAGTGTATAATAAATAATCACCAGTTGGGGAAGTTATCCTATTGGCACAACTTGACCCAGGTCCTGTGGCCCAAATTACCCTAAGCCAGGGGTGTCAAAGTCAAATGGACGGAGGGCCAAATACAAAATGTTGCGACAAACCAAGGGCCAGACTTATAGAATGTTCATTGAAATTTTTTTAAATGTCCAGATTTGATCGGGTCCTTCACGCCTGCTGATGATGTCACACTTTATATATTTGTAATATATTTCTTTGCGTCTATGTTTGTTACCCCCCTGGCTGTTGTGTTTTTATCTTCGGAGTTACTAAATAAAAAATAAAATAAAGTATATTACTGCTACTTTTGCGAGGCAGCTCATATGTCACTTCCGTTTGCGTTTCTCCTGCCAAACAGGAAACAATTTTCTGGTTGACTCAGGCTGCAAGATTGTATGAACTGTACATAATGTGAAGTAAAACGAAGGGGATCATATGATTGGTATGATGTCTCCAGCTGACCCTATTTTAGAGTGGCAAGGTATGAATGTGGGTGATCCTGTCATAAAACACAGGCCCGTATTCCACTTGACACGTCTATTTATTGTGGTCTGCAACAACACAGACAAAGAATAACCTAGCAACATCATCCAATGCATAGCCATTTGTTAACAATATGCCTAAACAATACAATTCACTGTATTAAGAACTGAATAAGCCAAACAATACATATAATACACATTCACACGTTTCATCACTATAATAGTTAGCATATGAGCCAAAATAAGTCTTCATTCAGCATGTAGAACAGCCACGGGGGTGGGGGGGGGGATGAACATTAATGCAAAGAAATATATTACAGAAATAGTGTAACGAATTGGGTTATCTGTCTTGTGGTCGAATTTGTATCTTGTCAAGTTGTTTTGTTTCCGAGGTTAATGAATGCATCGTGGGGCTCGCTGGATTGGAGGGCATGCGGAGAGTAGCGGAGGGCGAACAGGAGACCCGTTGCTCTTTTTTTACTGAACGGTTGTCGTGTGTTTGACTGAACGATTGTTGTACTGTATTGGTGTCAGCTTATTAGCCGGTTGGACTAATAAAAACATGATAATCAAACTATGTCTGATGGCATGTTCTTTGAAGTTGCTACAATATATTTTAAAGCGTGACGTCTTCGGCAGGCGCGAAGGACCCGATCAGATCTGCTACCGGCTTGCTGCGGGCCGGATCTAATAATAAAGCAATATCATCCCAGGGGCCGTAGAAAACCTTCTCGCGGGCCGGATGTGGCCCGCGGGCCTTGACTTTGACATAGGTGCCCTAAGCCCTCCATTTCTAAAGAAATGCATCTCTCAGCTGCTTTGAGCTAGTATCATGCTAACTGTATGGACTCGTGATGTAGCTTACTAAACCATTAAAACGTGTGAACTGTTTTCAAAGTTTTCTATAATTGTTCAAACACAGCAATTAAAAAAACATAATAGAAATTTCACTTTGGAGGGTAAAAAAATGTTTTTGAACTTAAATGTGCTTACCTATCAAGCCATGTGTACCCCTTCTTTGCAGGATGAGCAAAATGGATGCCTCTTCAAAAATATTTGGTCACATGACCAACTACTTGCCCCTTGGCACAAATTACCCTGCTGTCCCCTACAGTAGTTTTTGGTTCTATTTTGAAATACACTAGACATTTACAGCTACTGTAAAAATGGTAAGGCTACTGTTTTGGCTTCACTTTGTTACCCCATCATTTATAAACATGTCAAGAATGCGGGTACAAGCTGCAAAGTTTAATCAAAGTTGAATGTTTGATCATCTTAACTTTATAAATACCTTAAAGAATTCAGGCTGCAAGCTACAAGTAAAAATGGATGAATATAGCTGCTTGCTGGTGCGATATGCTTTGATTTACATATCATCCGATTAGTTGACTAATTGCTACTGCTATCGGTGACTAGTCGACTAGCAAAATAATTGTTTGTGGCAGCCCAAGGTGAGAATTGTCGCATAGACTACACAGACTGGGTTAGTGCTCAACACTAAGCTATTTTATTTTTGTGACATGCATAAAACGTGCCAGGGAATGCAAAAAATGAAGCCTGAATTTGAAATATGTTTGTGTGTGTGTTTGGATATGAATTAAAACACAATTCACAAATCCATTGAACATGGATACCTTTCCAGGACACTGCTTATATTTTAAAACAAGGGAAACAATTACCGGTAGTTCCTTTCTTACCAAATTGTCACATTTGAACAGTCTCAGCTGTCCTACAAGTGGAAAAATGAATTAACCAGCTCTGTTTCTTTCTTCCATTGCACAGAATTCCAAAGAGTTGATCACAAGGTTAGTCACAATGACTGGTTTCGTCAACAAAAACGGATATGATTTTCCTGACTGAAACACTTGCCAGTAAGTCCTGCTCTCACTCCCTATCTTTGCACTCCCAGGGTCAAAGCTGCTGCCAGTTTCAATTTGACTGAGACAGTCAGACCCAGTGACAACAAGTTGAGACAATACAGGTGCAACTTCAGCCATCAGGAGTGGGCCATCGCTGCCATTGACTTCATTACACGTATGTCATTATTCAATAACTTTGTTGCGTTTTTTTGGGAATAGCTGGTTCAAGATGTCTGAGTAACCTGACGATCCCATGATAGAACAAGAACACTATTGATATTCAAAGGACATCTGCTCCATCTAGCACTATTAGATTTTTTCTCTTTTCCAGTTGAAGATTGTCCAAAACCAACACAGAATACAGAAACTACAGGACCTTCAGAGACTGAAGATGAGCCCACGGGAGCACCGCATTGGCACTCAGAACCACCATTAACACTTTCAGAAAGCTCCATCCAGGACATGGATTGTGAGGAGGAGCAACTCCCAATGAAAGAAGAGGCGGGAGGAGAAGCAAAGGAACTTTCTGCTTCTCAGGGAGTAATGGCAGATCAAATAGACACACAACAGGTACATACTCGTCAAACATGCACAGGCTTATCATGGTTTTGTTCTGGTTCTGGATAGCTCCAGAACAGCTTATCTGGGGCGGGTTGTGGGGACAGCAGCTGAAGCAGGGGAATCTAGACTCCACTCTCCCCAGCCTCTTTATCCAGCTCTTCTGGGGTATCCCATGGCTTTTTAATCAACCAAGAGACAGCATGTCCTGGGTCGTCCCTAGGGCCTCCTCCCGGTGGGACTTGTCCGGAACACCTCACCTAATGAGATACCTGAACCACCTATTCTGAACCCTCTCAATGCGGTGTAGCTGCGGCTCTACTCTGAGACCCTCTCGCTCCCAGATGACTGAGCTTCTCAACAAATCTAATAGGGGTCCTGACACCCAGCGGAGGAAACTCATTTCAGCTGCTTGCATTTGCGAGGGACCTTTATCTTTTTGTCATGACCCACAGCTTGTGACCATAGGTGAGGTGTTCGACCGGTAAATTGAAGTTTTTGCCTTTCAGCTCAGCTCCTTCTTTACCACGACAGACCGATACAGAGTCACCATCATGGCTAGACGGAGGGCCGAGACTGCTTATCTGTTTTAGTTTTGGAAACCAATGATCCCTGGCAAGGGAGTTACTAGGTCTTTTAAGTTTTTAGGTTTATTTTTTTTTCTTAAAGTGACACTTGTTTGGGCTTAAGATCAGCACTTATATAATAGGTCTGTATGTAAAATGATGTCAGCAGTAAAATTCAGCAAAGTTTCAGCACTTCATATGCACATTCTTACTTTGTCCATTCAACCATATTACAATGCCCTTCAGTGTGGTCAAAGATACACGCAGTCGCTGATGCAATCTCTTTGCTGCTTTAATAACAGAACGTAACAAAAACAGAACACATTCACTCATGAGTTGGTGGTGGCCACAACTCACGCCCATGTGCTCAATCATACAACTGCCTCCTTGAGCCCAACTTCCCTTCCAACCTGGCTCGTCCCCTCTCTATGATGTCACTCGCTACTCACAGGCCCAGCCCTCACATGCACAAAACAAATAATAGATATTACACTGCCCTCCCCTTTACGAAACCCCTCACCCCGAGGGGTCAACAAAAAAGCCCTCTAGGCACTGCGCCTAGAGTGCCAAACGCCTCTGTCTCTGGGGTCGGCCCGGGCCCGTGCCATTTCCGCCTCCAGCCGGTGGAACAGCGACAACATAAGTGGGATCTGGGGAACATGGATCCACCTCTCATCCTGAAATGGCAGGTGAAGCAAACCCGGCCTCAAATATTGTAACACCACTACGGAGCCAACCTGACCCGATGTAGGGCAACCCTCCCCCTGGGGGGGAACTGCCACCCGATACACTACCTCGCCCACCCGCTCAAGTACCCTACACGGCCCGTCCCAATGACTGTCTAACTTAGGGCACACTTCTTGCCCTTTTTGGTGTATACACCCAAACCAGATCGTCGACCTCAAAGTTCTGTCCCTTGCTCCGCACATTGTAGGTACGCTTCTGACGCGCACTGGCTTTCTCTAGCTGGTCCCAGGCAAACGCATCCGCTGCCTCCAATCGATCCTGCAGTCTCCGGGCATACTCCAACCCCGGCCGATCCTAGGGGCTGCCCGGTGGTCTCCCAAATGCCATCTTTGCCAGCCAAGCATCAGCAGAGCAGGAGTACAGCTTGTGTAACTTTTGACACGAGTGGAATTGCTGGTCCCAATCACGTTGGTGCTCGGAGGTGAGGATGGCAAGCTGCTGCTGCATGGTGCGGTTAAAACGTTCTACTAGACCGTCACTGCGGATGCAAAGGGGTGGTTCTCGCGTCTTCTGCATGTTCAAGCGTTCACAAAGAACAGCAAAAACTTTGGACTCAAAATTTGGGCCTTGATCACTATGGAGTGTATCTGCAGTCCCAAACCGGCAGAACATGCCCTCCCAGTGCATCCGCCACTGTCTCCGCCTCCTGATCTGGCAGTGCGTATGCCTCGGGCCACTTTGTGAAATAGTCCATTGCACACAGCACATAACAGTTCCCTCTGTCCGTCATGGGAAAAGGACCCATAATGTCCACAGAAACCCACTCCATGGGCGCCCCAACCTTCTGTTGCTGAAGCGGTGCGTGCGATTGGTCTTGAGGCCCCTTGTAGGCCGCACACTCGTCACACCGCCGACAAAAGTCCTCCACATCCCGTCGATGCTGGCCCCAGTAAAACCCTTAGCGCATCCGTCGGAGTGTCTTGGTGCTGCCAAAGTGTCCGGTACCGGTGCCCCCGTGGCATGCTCTCAGTACCGACTCTCTAAGAGCTCAGGGCACCACCACCTGCCACCTCTCCTCCCCGGTCGCTGGGTCCTTCCACGCATGCTGCAGCACGCTATCCTTCATGCGCAAGACAGCAAACTTGCTCCAAAAGCCTTTGATGCCAACGGAGAGTCCCATCACTCCTTCCCAGGGTGGCCTCCTGCCACTCTGGACCCACTGTCGCACGGGGTTGAGATCACAATCCTCTTCCTGCTTGACAGGCCACTCCGCAACATCACAGCCTCCAAGATGCAGCACGATGGTCCAGCAGCAGTCGCCTCCCCACACAGATCCAACTCCCTGGCCTCCCGCCGGTCGCAGTAGCTGCAGCCGCCAACAGCAGGTGGACGCCGGGATGATGAGGGCATTTTTCAGGCTGGAAAATGCCTCCTGACATTCCTGCGTCCACAAAAAGGGTTGGTTGTCCTAAAGAAGCCGGAACAAGGGCTCCCCGATACAAGAAAATCCTTTCACGATCCGTCTGTAATATGAGGCAAGCCCCAAAAAAGCTCTTAAGCTGCTTCGGATCTCTTGGGACTGGCCAGTCTTTGATGGCGCTGACCTTCTCCTCCAGTGTGCTGATGCCCTCTCCATTCACTCTGTGACCCAGGAACTTCACCTCTCGCCACATAAAGTGGCAGTTTTCTGGGTGCAGTTTCAGTCCGGCCGCAGCAATTCTATGCAGCACCAGCCTCAGAGAATCCAGTGCGGTCTGGAAGGACTCACCGTAGACGAGGACATCATCCAAATACACAAAGCACTCTTGTACGTCTGCACCAAATTGCTGTTTTCCCGTTTTTATTCGGGATTGCTCAGTCCTCACTACTATTTGATCCGGCCGGACAAAATGGTGGATAAACGGACGGGGGAAGGCAATAATTAGACTGCAATTTTTTTGTAAAATGCACAGCTCCGATATACAGCAAATGCATACATATATACATGGTTCCATAGACTGCTTCGATTAGATACATTTTCCTTGCTTGCCCTTAAGATAGCATTGTGTGTGTCATACATACTGTATTTTTTTTTTTTCTGAAGAAAAACATTAGGTTAGCCAATCAATTGGTGTTTAGTAGCATGCTTTCAGTAACTGCTGCATTATTTTATTTTATTGAGTTTCTCAAAAATACATCTCTATAGAAAAATAATACAAAAATATATTAAAAATAAATATACTGGTTACAAATAGCCCCTTGAGTAATTCATAGTAAAGTTCACACACAGTAAAAAGATAATGAGATTAAAGAACAGAAGTTCATGCGATTTGTCCAAAAAGAACTCCTTTGTTTTGTTGTTAAGAATTGGAATCAATAATCGTTAGGAACTGGAATCACATCAAAGAATCGGGACCGGAATCGTCCAAATTCAAACGATGTCCAACCCTAAGCGTGCCTAGTGCATAGCGCCCTTTTTGGTGCACTCTGACGAACAACAAATTTGAGCAATGCTCTAAATTTTCCGAAGTCGAAGTGAACATGGATATTTCCGAACGTGTTCTTAATGCGCAAGTAACTGAAAGACTCACCCGCCCCTCCCTGCCCTCACAAAACATACATGCCATGGGGTACATCAGCAGCAAACACAAAAACAGGAACTGCATTGGAACAGAATAGCTACTTGTGAACTTTAAAACTTTTTAAATCTTAAATAAATATATAAATAAATTAATATATTGCTGGGGGGGTCCTGAAGGGGGGCTAGACAGATTTCTGACGGGGCTGTAGCCCATACTAGCCTTGGTTTAGAGCTGTGCATGATATTGAGATAAGCTGAAAATGTATAAAAGGGTTGTCGAGGGTGTGACTTAACTAGACTTCAGCCAAATGTTGAGTTTCATTTATTTCTATGTGTAATACCGAGTAATGTACTCGTGTTAGCTAACAGCACATGCACTATGTTTTCTATGGCTGGGTACTTAACGAGACATGCCATTGGTTGCTGGTTGTGAGTCAATGTTGCAAGCTTGTTTGATGGGCTTGTGTGTGATATTTGAAATTTGACTTATTCCAAATTTGAATTTATAGATATCTGTTATTGTTATTTGAAGTTATATTATTGCCGTATGCCATGTTTGTAAGTAACACTAATTACTTTTGGCTAGTTTTGTCATATCTTACATCTGTGGCCCTCACATGCCAAGTTGGATGCACTCTTGGCTACCAATAAAGCTTAGTGATGAGACGCTATTGAAGTTGGACTTACAATGATGAACTATCGGTAGTCATCATATCTTCTGCTCCATGAAACATACGTCCTCACTTCTGACTCCTCTTCCTCATTTTTTTTGTCTCCCTGTCTGTCTCCTTTCCCTGTCCAAACCTGCTTTTCACTTGGCCTCTTTCCCTCACATTTTCCCTCTTCCTCCTCTTTGTTCAAATGCAGGCTGTCATTGTGCTCTTCTACCTGGTGGCCTTCCTGGTGCTCCTGCAGAAGGCTTGGTCTTGCGTGGCCTGCTTCATTTCCACATAGCGTCAGCAGGAGACGCATATCCGTCGTCATTGTCATGGAATATGCTATGTGTAGGGACTTGGCCACGACCACTTTGTCCACAACACTTTTGATCACTGATTAGTTCAATTTTGGCTTTTGTAGCCTACTCGTCGGAAAAATGGAAAACAACAGAATGCTCATCAGAATAAAGAAACGATTGACATTTAATTTCTTGTCAAGTCACACTTGTTCAAACCAAAATCCACAACAAAAACGCACAAGTATAAGTCATGCTTGTTGAAAATTTGTTTGCTTCCTCCTAATGAGTGATACCTGTCACCTCAGGAAACCCCAAATTTAACCTATCTGGCCACCACCCGCAATTCGGATCAGGTCATTACACAATCAAACACCGGCCTTTAGTGATTGGAGGAATAATAAACAAAAATATACAAAGCAAAACATGCTTTGGGCCTAATCACAAATGCATAGAAATGTTCAAAATCACTATTATGTTATTAAGCAGCCAAGCTGTGATGTTACCGGGATATTTCAAACAGTGTCCATCCATTATCTACACCGCTTGTCCTCACAAGGGTCGCGGGCGTGCTGGAGCCTATCCCAGCTGTCTTCGGGCAGTAGGCGTCGGACACCCTGAACTGGTTGCCAGCCAATCGCAGGGCACACAGAGACAAACAATCACACACACTCACAATCACACCTAGGGGCAATTTAGAGTGTCCATTCAACCTACCAATGGAATGTGGGAGGAAACCGTAGAACCCGGAGATAACCTACGCAGGCACGGGGAGAACATGCAAACTCCACACAGGGAGGCCGGAGCCGGGATCGAACCCACGACCTCTGGACTGTGACGCGGACGTGCTAACCAGTCGACCACCGTGCCGCCCTCAAACAGTGTCACTTTCCCTAAATTAAAAAAAAAAAGAGAGACTCCACTCAAAAAGCGCAAACGGAACATTATTCGTGATTAGAGCAGTGTAAGCAATAGAAGGTCATGTAATTTAGTAATCGATTGTGAATTTATTTATGCAGGATTTTAGAGGCGTGTGAAGGGATCATTCCATGTTTCTGGACAAAATTCCAGAAAAAATGGCAGCCACTAATTATATCTATTAAAAATGTTTTTTTTTTTTTAAAAGTCCTCATATAGTATAAATTTGACATGAATTTCCACAGCTGTTTTATTACTAATGTTAATATCTGCTCTAAATTAAATTTTTATTTGCATATAAGTTTTTTTTTATTTTTCAGATCGAAGGGATTAACAAACTACAATATTTCTACACAAAGAGCAGACAGAAGGCAATTGTGAGAGATCGGTCAAATGGCTGCCCTGAGAGATGTTGCCCTCGCTAATTGGGTTCATCTTAGATTTTTTGCAAAGTTCTACTGTCACTAATGTAAATTTGCACGGATAGAATATATTATTTGAGTCTTTCAGAAAGAAAAAAAGATCTGTATTTGCGTTCAATATCTGCTGCTAGAAATATGAACGCTCTCGCAACTTCGAAATTGTGTTCCCATTTTTATAGCTTTAATTTTTTTTTTAATTAAATTTTTATCTGTGAACAATGGCATGTATGTTTTTTAATCTTTTTTCATTTTGGTGATTTAGTCTTTTGTTTGTTGTTTATGAGTGTGTGCTGCAATCATTTGAATCTTTGACAGACTGTTAAATAGACATTTTAGGAGAAAAAAAGTGTGAGAAAGATGGTCCCAAAACGTTCGTAACTTTCTTAATCCTCGTCCTATTTTCTAAAGGTTTGTATCATCTGAAAGCCAGCTAAGCACTGAAACTAACAGCATATCACTCACGTGTTCTTTATGTATTTGACCAGGTAGGTCAGCTGAGAACCATTTCACATTTCCAATGACATGGCAAACACAGAATAATTAAAGAATGCTACATAAAAAACATGCACAGAAGTCAAGAATGAACAAACAACAAGTTGTTGAAATGCAGTTGATAACGGAGATTCAATACTGAAGTACTCATTCAAAAATGTATTCAAATAAAAGTTTTTTAAAAAAAAGTCAGGCTCTGAAATGTACTTTTAATTTTGGCTAGACGTTTCCTCTTCACATCATATAATTTGAAGGCTGTTAAAGTGGAAACTAAACACACCGGGGAATTTTATTTTATTTATTTATTTATTTTTATTGGTAGACATAAACCCGTTTAAAGTCATCGGACCGGTGTGGGTACCAGATGTGATCGGGTTGCAAGATTGTATCATGGTCCTTCGGTGACGTGCGCACCTGCTGTTGGCGTGACGCTTTAGAATTTATTTCTTGGCCTATGTTTGTCACCCAGACACCGAATACAACTAGCATACGTCGGCAACAGCCTAGCTTGGGGCTAGTTAATTAAAATGACTATAGACGACAGCGATGACCACAATAGCCTCTTGGAAAAGGCAAATAAAACAATCTCTGACCTCAGAAGCAATATTCGTCGGCTGTCAGAGGAACTCCAGGAAAAGGAATCGGTCATTTCTTGTTTCGCGACCCGTTTCCCCGAACTCTCCGCCGTGGTTATGAGGAGGTATGCTCGTGAGATCCTGACAGCGACAACGACGGCTGAGGCAGCTGGCCTTTCGGACACGGTGAAGTGGGACCCGGTTGCCTGCCCGGGGCCATTCTGCTCGACACTGCTGCAGAGTGACACCTGGGTCGAGGTGGTGTCCCGCGGCCGGAGGGGCGGGGGTCACCCCACCGCCCCCCAACTGGTCCTGGGGAATTTGCCGTCCTGGCGAGCGACTCCCCTGCTCCCATCGCTGCACTCCGGCAGGAGACATCTGCTGCTGTTTCTGACGCTGGGGCTGTGCTCCCAGGGGCTCCCTCGGATTCCCCGCTGCCCACAGCAACGATCTCGACCGGGAACCCCGGAGCGGGCTCGTCCGCCTGCGGCCCGGCCACCCACTCGCGGGTCAGGCTACTCAAAGACGCAGCGTCGCAATACACGAGTGGCCGACACCAACGGCGAGACTCACCACCGCCATCCTCGGCCGCCGTTCGGCCTCGACGGCGCTATCCTGGACGACGTGGTCGGGAATCTCCCACCGCCTGTGAGTCCCCTGGCGTTCCCTCTTCATCTCACCCATCAACCACTTTTATAGTCGGGGACAGCGTTATTAGACACACTCACTATCTCGGCACAATCACCCGCTTTTTTCCCGGAACAAAAGTTATGGACATAGTGAACATTCTTCCCGATTTACTCGACTCTCTTCCACTATCCATAACCCGGCTCATTGTTCACGTGGGGACGAATGAGACAGCACGCCGACAGTCGGAGCAGACGAAGACAGATTTTCATGCCCTCTTTGCCTTGCTAAAAACCTGCGGACTGTCGGTCTGGGTAAGCGGCATTTTGCCAGCGTTGTCTCGTGGGGTCGACCGCTTCAGCTGCCTTTTACCCCTGTGTTACAGGTACCGGGATACGGCACCAAGTAGCAGTTGTGTTCACCTGAAAATAAGAATATTCTCCTTTCGTCAAACTTTTGATAGGTGTGACGTCACGCAGGAAGTCCCGCCTTAACGATGCCTCTTTATGACATCATATCAGGTTTAAATCCCACCCCTTTGATGATGTAATTTTGTAGTGCGGAAGTAGAGCCCCTCCCCTAGCCACATCCCTTTGATAACATAATTTTGCTGTCCATAAGTCCTGCCCCTAACCACATGCTTTGATGACGTCATGTTGTAGTCCATAAGCCCCACCCCCACCCCTAAACACGCCCAATACCTCATCCAACCAAACCCCTTTGTAGTCCGGGAACGCAATTTTACCCCAAACCCCGCCCCGATACCTCAAATCCGGTCGGCCATTTTACGTTGCCATGCTTTGTTTCTGGTCGGCCATTTTACGTTGCCACGCATCGTTTCCTGTCCACCATTTTGGCACTTCCTAGTCCCCATCCCTTTAACACGTCATTTATGATTAACGCCCCCTTCCGGTATGCCCTAATATGGGCATGGATGACCTCATAATTACGTTCAAGGCATGTACAGACATGTTTTTAGGCTGCCGCCATCTTTTCCGGCATGCCCAAATAAGGGCAGGTCATACTTCTGCCTCGTTCAAGGCATGTACAGACATCTCCTGGCTGCCACCATCTTTTCCGGTATGACCAAATATGGGTATGGATGAGATCATACTTCCGCCTCGTTCAAGGCATGTACAGACATGTTTTGAACAGTGATATCACCCCAGGCATGTACAGACATCTTTTTGGCTGCCGCCATCTTTTCCGGTATGACCAAATATGGGCATGGATGGGATCATACTTCCACCTGTAACATGAAACTCATTGTATAGCCTGGGGTAGATGTCCAGACTTGTTCAGACATATTTTTAGACCCCTCCCTTCATCTATGGGGTGCTACCATACACTTGGGTCTAAACAGAAAGTAAAACAGATCTTCATGAAGGCATCATGATTGAGGGGACGTGTATTCCTATTCATAAAGGCTGTGGATCAAACGCTCATCAAAAATCAAGGATTTATTTGGAAAGAAGACAACACCTGCCCACTGAATCATTGACTCAAACCTGGTCTTTGTCCGCCCCTGCCGCTGGAATATGGGGTTACACATTTGCCTATGAAACACCTGAACTACACCTGTATACCATTTAGCATACTTGGTTATGTTTTTTTAATGAGAATCGCAACCCTTATTGTTCTACTACACTTTGTTAGGACGTTTCCCATACAATTATGAAGTGCCCACTTGATTGAATTCAACTTAGCGCAATACCACGTCATCTACACAAGTGCCTATGAAACACCTGAACTACACCTGTACACCATTGTGAATGATTCTTTGTTTTTGTTTTTTTTAATGATTGAGAATAGCAACCCTTATTGTTCTAATACAGCTTGTTAGGGCATCTTCCATACAATTAAGACAACATAATTGTGAAAAGTCTGAGTGCAAAATACCACGTCATCTACAAATGTACCTATGAAACACCTGAACTACACGTGTACACCATTGTGCATGCTTGGTTATGTTTTTTAAATAGACTGAGAAGAGCAACCCTTACATACAATTATCAGGTTAGTTTACAATTAAGGCAACACAGGTTGGAAAGCCTAAGCGCAGGTCTCTTCACATACCACGACACAAACGGGTCTCTTCCCACTCCACCCCTCCTTTTCTGCATGTAAGAAAGACTCCCTAAAATACAGACAGACAACGTTCCTTAGGTGTGTGTGTGTGTGTGTGTGTGTAATGCATACAGGTTGGTAATTAGAAAGTTAGCCTTGGAAAAATGTGGGGGTGTAGGCCTATACAAATTTTATCTCGTCAGGATGGGTGAGAGAACCCAATATTCCAAATAACCCATGACCTTTCGAATCGTAAATTAAGAGTCAAATGCAGAGAGGTATGAACGATATGAACGGAGTGCCACGAGAAGAATCTCAGTGGAGCACCATCTCAAAGAAACTCAGAGACAAACAGACCATAAAAAATGAACAGTAAGTACATACTTTAAAATACTTCTCCTAGTTTCATGACTAACACGAATTTATGTCATCTAAATGTGATCTTGTTTTACATTTAACTGAACACATGAATAACACTTGTACATGTTGTCATTAGCTATTGTTTTAGGATTTTAGCTATCCATGCATTCATGAATAACACTAGTTTGTTATTATCTATTTGTTTTATAGGATTTTAGCCGTCCAAGCATTCCTGAATAACAATCTGTGAAATCATCACTAATGTTGACCTTCTTCGTTATTAATGCAAATTAATGTATAGACCACATATGTCAAAGTCAAGGCCCGCGGGCCACATCCGGGCTGCGAGAAGGTTTTCTACGGCCCTTGGGATGATATTGCTTTATTATTAGATCCGGCCCACAGCAAGCCGGTGTGGGTAGCAGATGTGATCGGGTCCTTCGCGCCTGCCGAAGAGGTCACGCTTTAAAATATATTGTAGCGACTTCAAAGAACACGCCGCCAGACGTAATTTAACTATCATGTTTTTATTAGTCCAAAGGGCTAGTAAGGGCCGCAGCCGACGCCAATACAGTACGACAACCGTTCAGTCAAAAAAGAGCAACGGCTCTCCTGTTCGTCCCCTGCTACTCTCGCTCGCATGCCCTCCCATCCAGCGAGCCGCATGATGCATTCATTAACCTCGGAAACAAAACTTGGCATGACACAAATTCGACCACAACACAGATAACCCAATTCGTTACACTATTTCTGTAATATATTTCTTTGCATCAATGTTTGCCACCCCATGGCTGTTCTACATGCTGACTGAAGACTTCACGTCACTTTTCGTGGCTTTCAGAATCGGATTATGGTGAAAAGTTATTTGGAGTAAAACACTTTATTAGAAATACTTCATGTTAGAAATCTCACGTTGTTTTCTTATTAGTAATTGTTGGCATTTGATCAATTCATTGAGATTCGACGTAGTGCTGAGATGTCACAAACCGTGAGCAGGCATTGAATGATATTCAAGCGCTAAGTGTTAATAGTGAGTGACTTGTTTTTTCTCTTTCCTCCTTCGACACAGCTCGTAGTTTGTTCGTGCCAGCAAACTCAGTAGTTGCAGATTGCCCGTGTTTCACCACGTGTGTTGTTGTGTGTAAATGTTAAAAGGTGAGTTTAATAATTTAAGTTCGTGTCAGGTAACTGCTGTACAGAATAGCCTAGATATGTTCTTGTGAGTGACGTTGATGAACACTAGTTAGTTATTTTGGCTCATATGCTAACTATTCTAGTGATGAAACGTGTGAATGTGTATTGTATGTATTGTTGTATTGTTTGGCTTATTCAGTTCTTAATACAGTGAATTGTAATGTTTAGGCATATTGTTAACAAATGGCTCTGCGTTGGATGATGTTGCTAGGTTATTCTTTGTCCCTGTTGTTGCAGACCACAATAAATAGGCGTGTTAAGTGGAATACGGGCCTGTGTTTTATGACAGGATCACCCACATTCATACCTTGCCACTCTAAAATAGGGTCAGCTGAAGACATCATACCAATCACATGATCCTCTCCGTTTTACTTCACATTATGTACAGTTCATACAATCTTGCAGCCTGAGTCAACCAGAAAATTGTTTCCAGTTTGGCTGGAGAAACGCAAACGGAAGTGACGTACGAGCTGCCTCGCAAAAGTAGCAGTAATGTACTTTATTTTATTTTTCATTTAGTAACTCCAAAGATAAAAACACAACAGCCACGGGGGTGACAAACATAAATGCAAAGAAATATATTACAGATGTATAAAGCGTGACATCATCAGCAGGCGTGAAGGACCCAATCCAATCTGGACATTTAAAAAAATTTCAATGACCATTCTATCAGTCCGGCCCTCGGCTTGTCACAAAATTTTGTATTTGGCCCTCCGTCCATTTGACTTTGACACCCCTGATATAGACTCTGTATTCGATCATTATCTGCTATTGTTGACCTTTTCTTTATTAATAATGCAAGTATTGTGTAGTCTTATATTTAAACACCTACATACCATTTTTACAAATGAGTCAGTCTCAAGATTTAAAATCATCAACATTTGCTTGATGAATCCTTATCTTTATCAATAATGTAATTCTTGTGTAGATTAATATTTAATAACATAACGTTTTTTTCAAATTGGTCAGTCCCAACATTTAAAACTTTAACATTTACTAATGTTGACCTTTTTCTTTTTTAATAATGCAAGTATTGTGTAGATATTTAATCACATAACGTTTTTTCAAATGAGTCAGTCTCAACCTTTAAAGTCATCCACATTTACCTGATGAATCCCTATATTTATTAATATGCAATTAATGTGTAGACTAATTACAATGTGTATTTGATAATTTGCTATTGTTGAACTTCATGTTTTCTTTCATCTCCAGTGTTTAAACATCGACCTGTTACTTTAATGGATACTTTTACTAGCATAAATGTTTGTTTAGAATCCTGGTATTTTTTAAATCATGGCAAGAGATAGATGTCAACTCATTAATCAAAGCAGGAGGCAAAACCTATACAATATACTGTTTCTTGTTTCAGCCTAAAGCTCTGTCGTATTTGTATATTCATGTACAGACATCATGAAATACAAGTTCCTCACCAGTGAATCAGTAAGTGCATGAGTAGACCCCACATACTGGAGTGTTCAAGCTGGCTTATTTTTTTTAGAAACAAAGCATGGCAACGTAAAATGGCCGACCGGATGTGAGGTCTTAGGGCGGGGTTAGGGGTAAAATTGCGTTCCCGGACTACAAAGGGGTTTGGTTAGATGAGGTATTGGGCGTGTTTAGGGGTGGGGGTGGGTCTTATGAACTACAACATGACGTCATCAAAGCGCGCGGTTATAGGGGCAGGACTTATGGACAACAAAATGATGTCATCAAAGGGGTGTGGCTAGGGGAGGGGCTCTACTTCCCGACTACAAAATGATGTCAAAGGGGCGGGATTTAAATGATATATGATATGACGTCATAAAAGGGGCGCGGTTACGGTGGGACTTCTTGCATGACGTCATACCTGTCAAAAGTTTGACAAAAGGGAAATATTCTTATTTTTCACCTGAAATCAGGTTAAAGTGTTTAGACAAAGGAGCCAGCGACACTTGTAGACTGTTCGCCAGGTCTCATCGGCTATGAAAAAATGCCTGCGCGCATGGGCTCTAAACTACAGTCTCAGGTGACTCAGGCTTCCCAGTGGTCTTACACTGCCATCTATTGACCAAATTGAGTACTCGTCGTCTGACACTTAAAACCAAAACAATTGAAATAAGATAGGTTTGAAATAAGATACTATCAAGTCTTGACAAAATAAATAAAACATACATCACTGTGATCACACTCAGTGGGCATCACATTCTCCCTGACATTTTCAAAAACAATTCTTAAACTCGACTTTAACTGTTGAACCTTCTTGTCCTTTCTTAAAACTCTTAATACGCAAGTATTGTGAGTGGAATATGTGACGTGGGTGTTTGGTATGTATGTGGAGGTGTGTTGGTGTACAAAACAGGATGTGAGTACGGCATTCCGAAGGGTGGATGGTACTGCATCAGTGTGAGGACTGTCCTGGGTTATTGGACATTGGGCTGCTTCTTCAGGTCCACTCAGGACAGGTAAGTCTCCATCTCTCTCTTGCCCTTCATCTTCTTCGCCAGGACAGGTAAGTCTCCATCTCTCTCTTGCCCTTCATCTTCTTCGATCTGGGACAGTCTTCCTATTCAGGAGGCGATAGTCAATGCAAAGACGCAGGCTGCTGTCCTTCTTCCTAACACAGACAACTGGGGCAGCATGTGGGGACTTGGACTTGACTATCCAACCCTTAATCAGCAACTCCTGTATGTACTCCTTCACCTCCTTGAACAACGGCTTTGGGACTGATGAATACGATTTCTTGACAGGGACTGTATCTTGGAGGGTGACTGTCATCTGTAGGCCCAGAATGCATCCAATGTCATTAGTATCACGTGCAAAAGCTCCAGCCTCTTCACATCTTGTTTACAATTTCTCTCTGTTGGTCATCAAGGTGACTGAGATCGACAGGCGGTTGAAATGGAGTTGGACTGTTGACAGTTGGTGTTGTTGCAGCACTGCTGATGGTCGCCAAGGGATGGGAGTTTCCAGGTGAGTTTATTGTGATGACCTTTTCCACACACTGGATACTGCCAAGCGCTGTTTTTCTTGGGATAGTGATTGGGTGTTTTTGTGTTGTTCCCTATAGCTACTGTCACATAGGGTTTTCTGGGATTCTCGACCTTCAGGAGACCTTCTCCAACAATCAGTTCTGCGAGTTGTATACTGTTGTCATCAGGTTCAAACAGGAA
This sequence comes from Filicampus tigris, assembly GCF_054856515.1. Classification (NCBI taxonomy): domain Eukaryota; kingdom Metazoa; phylum Chordata; class Actinopteri; order Syngnathiformes; family Syngnathidae; genus Filicampus; species Filicampus tigris. The sequence goes on from NC_141217.1 coordinate 1,936,200, forward strand.
TATTGGGTCGGACAGTTCCATGTGTTGTGGAACTTGGCACTTGACCCAGGCCACTTGACCTGCTGGAATGAGAGCGTCTTGTCTACCTGTTCGTAGGCGACCACATTACACCTCCATGGCGTTACAGAGCATACTAATGAGAGTTGGAATGAGTCTTTCAGGTTGTTCCTTTACCATCACCTCCAGAACATTAAAACCCAGCAGCGGTCTCTCCAGGACAAGACTGCTCAAAAGGAAAGGTACAGGTCAAGATTTTCATTCCCCTTCAAATTCACTGCAAGTGGAACCCAGCCATCAAATGGGAGGGCTTCACCATTCACGGCATAGACTTTCAACTCATCATCGTCAATAATCTCACTAAGGGGTCTAACAGTGTTGTCAGGTAGGAATATGTTTCTCCAGTCGCTGTCAATCATGCTCACTTGGGCTCCCGTGTCAAGTGAACAGTGACTACTAAACCATTTAGTGGGCATGGCGGCGGGACACGGCAGGCGAGCATGAGGGCGTTTGTTCCATCCAGGTGCTGTGACGTTCACCGCACAGCGAAAATTACACAACTTATTTGTGAAATGACTGCCCGCGATATGTTGCCGTTGTCTTTTGTCGAAGGCAAAGGGTTAGAAAAAACAATGCTTTATATCGAGCCTGAGTACGCGATGCCCAGTCGCAAATCAATCAATCTAACATGGTGCTGGCGAATGAGACCGTGCTGGACTGGGAGTCGGTACTGTGTTTTGCTCACACTCTGCAGTTAGCGGTTTAAAGGCTAACGTGATGGGGCGACTGATCGGTGCTTGCACACGTTTGGTGAGCCATTTCCACCACAGCACCGTGGCAGCGGTGGCGCTGAAGAAGAAGCTGCTACAACTACGTGATCCAGAAGACAAGACTCCGCCACACAAACTGATACAGTCATGCAAGACACGCTGGAACTCCGTCCTCGATATGTTTCAGCGCATGCACACAGAACGATGGGCCGTCACTGCTGTCCTCTCAGATCGAACAGTGACGACGCTGACGAAAACTGGCACACAATCTAATCTATGCTCCCTGCGCTGGACTCGCTCAAAACAGCCACCACTGCTCTGTCTGGCGAGACATACGTGTCTGTGTCACTGGCGTTTGCTGAACAGGTAAATAAATAAATAAATAAATGCATATTAAATAAATTAGATAGAAGTAGTAGTCTAGGTGTCAGCTTTAACTGAATGAATTACAGTTTACTTACATTGTGTATTTGTGTGTGGGGGATGGTGGTAGTGGAGGTGTTTGGGGCCGCAGAGACACAAATAAGTCAGTTTCCATCCATTTAATTATAGGCATCTCAACTCATCAGGGGATCACAGCAAGGTGGTGGTGGACTTTAAGAAGACAGTGGCAGCATCGCTGGAGAGAAGAATGAGTCCAAAAAACCTAGAGAGAGCTGGTTGTGTGGCGCTGCTCGCCTCTGCCCTCGATCCCGGCCATAAGCACCTCAGCTTCCTCCCAGTGGAGATGCGACAGGCAATGAGAGAAAAGCTTGCTGACCAGTATCATAGCCCCCAGCTCCCTACCCATGTTAAAGAAAAAGATGAGGAGGCTGCTGCTTCTGCTGATAAAGGCTGCTACAGGCCGGACGAAGACGACAACACAGCCTCCACTTCCCGGGCTGAATCTATTCAACCTCAACGAAAACGGAAGAAATGTTCCTTGCTGGACTTTTATGGGGCTGGCTATGGAGAGCATGCAGAAGATCATGACGAGCTGCAGCGGTACTGGGCGAGGAGGATCCACTTGCGTTGCGTGGTGGTGTGAGAGAAAGCAATTCTTTCCAAAGCTATTTCATCTTGCACATCGCTATTTGTGTGTGCCTGCAACATCTGTGCCGGCGGAGAGAGTCTTTTCAGCTGCTGAACTCCTAGTAAACAGGCTGAGGTCTCGCCTGACACCAGAACATTTTATGTTGATTGCACTGAACAAAAATACCTCCTTTCACTGATGCCGCTGATACATTGCCTAGTCGTGTTTTTGATGGTGATTTTTAAGTATTTTCTGTGGAATATGAGCAATGTTCTTAATGCACTGCAGAAAGTGCCACCTGCATTTCAGGGCATTTTTTTTTTTTTACTAATTGGTAGTGGATTATTTATTTTTATTTAGTATTATTAAAGTGTGCACTGTTTCGAAAAAGCACTGGGCAAATTGCCACCTAATTTTCAGTTTTAGTGAGCTGTTATTTATAGAATTTGATTTTATAGTTCTGTGCAATGTTGTTCTGTGCAATGTTCACAATGTGCACTTGTCCACAGATGTCAGGGAATTTCTATTCTAAACTACTTGTATGTTTGTCATTGTCATGCTGTTGCATCCAAGTTTCATACTGAAACCTTTTTCATAATAAATGCCATGCATTGCATTGGCAAATGTATCAGAAATGTATTTCTCTTAAAATTGTTCACCTTTATTCAATCAGTTGTTGTTACATCATTAGAATTTAAATTGTTGGGCTAAAATAGCCCATAAATACACAAAACATTTGCATTTTGAATTCAATATGTATTAAATTTCAAGTTTTCTTGCTTATAGACTAGTCGACTAGTCGCAGACTCCTGTTTAACCACTCAGCGGGTGTTCCCATCTCTTCTTCTGCTCGTAAACATTGCAATGACAATTACATTACACCCACCTACAGGCCAACACCAGCTGCTCACAGCACCACCACCCTCACTAGCTCTCCCTGCAGACCCCCATTATCATTACCACCACCGGACAGCTTTTCGATTAAAACCATCACTGGCAGACGCTTCCCTCGCACACAAGAAACAACGTGGTTTTAACAGTGGCAATTTGGTATATGCCAACATTATTTTATTAGTTTATAAATGTGTTAATGGTCTTGGGCCATCTTATTTATCCGATTTGCTTTTATCATACCAACCCTCGCGGATCCTGAGGTCCTCTGGCGCCGGCCTTTTAATTATTCCAAGGGTGAGGACCAAAATGCAGCATTCAGCCATTTTGGTCCTCACCTTTGGAATAGCCTGCCAGAGGACGTCAGGTCTGCAGAGACTGTTGATATTTTTAAGAGGAAGCTCAAGACACACCTTTGTAATTTGGCTTTTAACAACTTTTAAATAATTTATCTTTTCTTTTGATTGAAGATTATTTTTATCTTATTTTACTGATTTTACTTCTTAGACTATACTACTGTTCTGTCTTTTAGTTTTGTTGCTCTCTGCCGTTGTCAGCTTTTAGCTCCAGTGTTTCCTCATGGGGGGGCCTCCGCATTGAGGGAGGGGTGGCTGCCCTTCCCGCGGGGGCTGTCATCGCAGGGACTCCTTTGGTCCAGGTGGCCGGCGGCCTCTGCACTTCGTATGGGGTCCGCCTGTCTAATCTGGGCTGGGGTCTCTATGGTGGTTGCGCCCCTGTGGCCGTGGGCTGTCATTCCCCGCGGCGCGGAGAGCTCCCCTTGGGTACCCTTTCCTCATATGGTTTCTCTGTGCCTTGTCATGTCTTTTTATCAGGTTGTGCACTTTGTGTGGGTGTGTGTGAATGAGTGCTGATGTACTAATGGATATCTGTCTTGGGTTTGTTGGGAGGGAGGGCATGAACGGATTTAAAAATGTTTTTTTTTAAGTTTTGCTTTGGATGTTTTACAGCACTTTGAGTTGCATTTTTACGTATGAAAAGTGCAATATAAATAAAATGTGATTGATTGAAGCCTATCCCAGCTGTCATCGGGCAGTAGGCGGGGGACACCCTGAACCGGTTGCCAGCCAGCAGGGCACATAGAGACAAACAAACATCCGCACTCACAATCACACCTAGGGGCAATTTAGAGTGTCCAATCAACTTACCATGCATGTTTTTGGAATGTGGGAGGAAACTGGAGGACCCGGAGAAAACCCACGCAGGCACGGGGAGAAATGCAAACTCCACACAGGGAGGCCGGAGCCGGGATCGAACCCACGACCTCTGAACTGTGAGGCGGACGTGCTAACCAGTCGACCACCGTTCTGTTCTCACTTGCTGAGTGAGGCAGAAAAATGGTCTTGGGACCTTTACTGTGAAAATTGTGGACCCCTCCATAGTTTATCAGCCACGACATGTCTTTTTTTTAATTGAACCATTGTGCAGAAGAGTATATTCAAGCAATTAATTTTCAAATGCATATAGAAAATAGCCACTGCTCAACTAAAAAACACCACCAATCCGTGCTCTCTGGCACAAAACTGCTGAAGAGAAAATAAACAAATTGCAAGAAATAATTTTGTGCATTTTTTTTCCCCCACAAAAAACAACATACTCAAATTTAACTTTTACCCTAACCCGAGTCCATCACAACACACTTAAGCCACATATGCATCTAGTGTTAAGCGTTGAATACACCCATGTTTTGTAAGGACATATACTTTAAACGAACTGTCAACGCTGTAAAAAAAGGAAAAAAATGCTGTTTGTGTACTTTTGAGATCGGTGTTGACGCATGACGCCCTCTTCTCACACGCACGCGACAGCCTCGTGATGTCTGCCATCTTGTGGTTGACACGGGTAATGCATCCATAAATGTCTCAGCAACAGTGAAGATTTTCAGTCCTGTATCCAGCGACATGACTATGTGCACTGCCTAGCGTGTTCACTTAACCTATCATGGTGTTTTCGGAATGTGGGAGGAAACCAGCGCAAACCCACACAGGAGGGCCGGGTCCGGACACCAACGCTGGACCTCTGTACTTGGAGGCGGATGTGCTGCTAACCAGCAATGGGCCACCCCACCGCAACAAAGTACAGCATAAAGCTCAAATGTGTTGAGTAGATTTGAATTAGACAAGCCATGTATTCATTTAAAGGAATGCTTTATTGATAATTCATACACAAGAAAACCAAAACTCCATCACCGTAAGCTTTCCAATGCCACAATAAGCATAATCAAAGTCCAGCATAAAACTTGCACCCTTGACAACACGCGCAGTTACACACACTTCTGCACCTGCTTTCTCAAGTGTGTGTGGAAATAAAACTCATGGACAAGAACTGCTGCCCATGTTGGCCAAGTTTGGCAATTTCAACCAAGGAAACAAAATGTGTTATACTCAGCAGCTCACAAGTAAATGAAAGTCACTTAACGTTGGCTTGACCTTTTAATGTTTCTTCTGGCAATTTTCCACATTTCAAGAAAACTAAAACTGACAGCATGTGTAACAAGTCAGTGTTGTTTGTTTGGAGGCAACTTCACTCATTGATCATGTGCACAATTTTTGAGAATTGAAAATGCAAAACGGCCACCTGATTAAAACTTAGGCTAGTAGCTAACTCCCGGTGCAACCGACCAACATGGCGAAACATTGAAGCAAAAGGTGGTTCTTGGCGGGAGAGGAGTGCAAGGTAAGACCGGAAGTAAACATACATATCAGCGAGTGTATTGGTGTTGTGTGTGTGGGACTTGCTACTTTTCTTCTCTGCTTCCTCCATGCAGAATGCTGGCGCCAGCCTTGTAAAAAGATGATGCAAAGCAGTGAAAAATTGTTTCTCATACAAAAGTGTTCACCCAAGAGCTCTGTTGCTGGGATACAGCTGAGCGGAGACGTGCACCAACCAGGCTAAGTGCAACCCAGGAGTGTCCCGCACTGCGATACGAGCATGCGTTCACACTGGCAAGAATGGACAGGAAGGAAGTGGAGAGAATTAGGGAAAGGTCAAAGGCGGTTGGCTGGATAGCAGAGGTGCAGACGAGAGGGCACGAAGACGGTTGTGGTTTTAGCGGAGGCCTTCAGCGGCGTGGCTGCAAATGAGGTGGTGACAAGTCTCAGGTGGAATGGAGGCGTTCAGAAAGGCGGGTTCTCCTGAGTGGGGGTGGTGGAATCAGCAGGGCTCTCATCCCCTCGCGGGCCCACAACTTTGTACTGCACATGAAAGAAAGTAGCAGGTCAAGAAGAGTTGTCAAAATTAAATCGACAACTAATCCAACATCAAATTAATCCACTATTTCGATAAATGAGGAAGGGCCACTGTGTAACTGAATAAAATTGTCCAAATTCAGCCTCTCAACAGCAATTATGCTGATTGCTGTAGTCCTTCATGAAAGCAGACGGTTTTCTTTTGTGCTTTTACTTTGGAAAACGATGCAGTAACTGACTCCGTTTCAAAATGGTTGGTGAGCACATTAATCCCTGGTGTGATATTGCCTAGCTGTTGTTTAGTTGTTTGTTTAATCACTAAACAATACGAAATAAACAAACTGTTAATAGACAGTAATTGGAAAAAGTGGTGTAATACACTAAGACAAACTAAAATTTTATCTGATTTGATCAATCGTTAGAATAATTGATTCTACAACTATTGAACAGTGACCGCCCTAATGTCAAGGTTAGCCATGAATGCTCTTGAAGTTTTCAGAGAATACAGAACCCCCTCGTCCCCCATCTCCCATGTTCTGGTTGAGGCTAAATGTTACATTTACACCAAAAATGCTTTACTTTCTTCTATAGCTCAGTCTTGTTAAAATTGAAGACAATTCGTAAGAAGCAAATCTGACGCATGTGATTTACTTTTGAAGGGCCTCATAAAATGATGTTACGGGTTGGATCTGGCCCGGGGGCTTGAGATTGAGACCTGTGCTCTACACTACCGAGCTGACATGATGAAAAAGATGGTGGCAGGCGTCAAGCTTGTGTTTATGCGCCAGAAGATAAACAATAACATCCAATGCTGAGTGAGTGCAAATAGAAGGCTACTGCGTACACTGTTATTAATATTAAATGGTGCTTCAAATATGACTTGTTCAGTCAATCCTCCAGCTATGTTTATTTCTTAGCAACAATAGTCCTGACTCAATGTGACACATTCTACTTTTAATCATCACAAAAATAATAACCACAATACAAATACGATCTTCATTCATCCATTTTCTCTACCACTCGCCATTATGTTAGGGTCACAGGTGAGCTGGAGCCTATCCCAGCTGACATCGGGAGAGAGGCTGAGTACACCCCGGACTCGTCGGAAAGGAATGGTCACCAACCAATCCCAGGACAAACAACCATTCACACTAACATTAAAACCTATGGACAATTGAAAATATTCTTGAAAATAAAACGGAACAATAAGGTCAACAAAATATTTTTCCCCCCTAGATTTTCATATGGGTCTGTTTGAGCTGCAAGATAACAGGAGGGTTACTCAAGTTTTTATATCGTCGCTGTCCAGTGAAAAACACGCACGTCCAATTTTGATTTATTCTTAGTTTTTTCACGTCAATACAATGTCTGTAATGCGGGAACACCGTTCACGTAAAACTAAAAACACTTCATGATATTCTGGCACTTTGAATAAGCAAATGAAATAATGCTTATTTGAAAGTTCTACAAACGATCTTTTTATGCGTTTAAACCACTTTTTTTAGCTGACAAAAATCAGTCGGGAGGAGTCACATCATTGAACCATATAGTAAAATGCTTGAAAGTCACTTTTGATGACAATTTGTCAGGCGGATGGACATTTTTTTGTGTTTTGGGGAATGTTGAGATTGATTTGACAGTAAAAAGGCATCACGTTCCCATATGTCACAGGATACACCATGCAAAATTGTTCAGTCAAATGACCACTTACTTATATAATAGTATAAGGGTAGCAAAAACCATCCTGAGGAGTGCATCTGACTCTCAGCCCACCTGTACATCCGTGCGGTTCTTCCCACTCAGGTACTGGACGCTTTCTCCGGAGGCTCTCTCTCATTTTTGCCGAGAACTTCATACCGGCCGGGAACAGTCTACAATTGCGCTACACTGGACAACACGTCATCTTTGTGTCCACTGTAGCGTGGACACCTACTCCCACACGCTCACCGCCACCCACCCTTAATATTTTGTTTTATGCTACTATAAAGCATCTTGAGAAAAGTGCTGTATAAATGGGATTTATTATCGATATTACTATTATTTAAATAGTGTTGCTGTGATGTCACTCACCTTCAGGTTCCCCATTTTGTCCTCAAACGACTTGAATGTGGCAGAGTTCCTGTACAGGACACGAGCACTAGGTCAACATTTCATAAAAGGTAATTGCAGCTAAAATATAAAAAAATGAATAAAAAAAATAAAAATGAGGTTATGAAAATTAAGAGTGTTTTCATTCTTGTTACAGTCATAACACTGTCAACTTGTAACACTGAAACTCTTGCTGCATTCCACCAAAGTGAGAAGTATGAAATTTTGAGACAAGGTGGGTTTTCATGTTTGCTGCATACAACACCTGCGTGTACAGTTAGGCACATCAATTACAGTACTGCCCGCGGGCCGTACGCTCGACACCGCGCTCTAACCTAAGAATAACAGTTTACCGTCCTTATGTTGACAGTCTTGCTAATTAAAAGTCGCTTATTTTGATTTTCTTGTTTTCTGCTTTGTCCTGAATGACATTTGGGGTATTATAAGAATTTAGTATATCAATGTTCTTCTAGAATCTATTAGCTGATATATAATTTAATAGGCCAATATAGCGCGTAAAGACCCGACGCCCCCAAATATCTGTATTAGACCCAAAAACCTTACACTGGTCGGGCTTTAGAAGATGTCAAACAAATAACAGTTTGTATGGGTTGGCAGTCATAGTATTTGTTTTATCGAAAAATTCCAAAACAGAGTGGAACGCAGCAATAGTGACATTGTAAAATAGCAAAAATTATGACATTCTAACATTATAATAATTATTACGACGGCGTGTGCGTTATATTACCTCATAGCTGGCATACTTATGGAGTGGCGAATGGAATAGTGGCTACTTTGTAAGCGTTAAAGAGGAGACAAAGAAAAATGCACGCGTTACAATACAAAGCAGCCAGACATACGCATTCATGCATAGTTATGCGCACACCCACCAAGTGGCAGGGAGGAAGTAGCACACAGTCTTACCCAAAAGAATTGGAGAAAGGAAGAACTCTGCAGAGCACGCAGTTGGCATTAAGATAAGCACAAAAATAAGTGTGAGGCTCAAGCATTAGCTCAAACCAGCAAGAACAAGAGCGGATTCAGGAAGAAAAGGTTATCAAGAGCCATGGTCCTACAGGGTTCCTAGTTGCTTCTTTTTACTTAATGTTAGTTAATGTTAGTTTGGCACAATTATGTAGTAGTAGAGGTATCTTGAAGCGGAAGTCAACTCAAACATTTTTTTTTCCAGAATATGTAGGCCGACCAGTTGAAACAAGGCTTTCTGATCAATATTGCATTTGTGGAATATGAGTTGAGCAGCAAAATCTAGTCATCTCAGGGAGCGGCCATTTTGTCACTTCTGTCGACTGAAAACGACATCACAGTTGCTCGGGGATCGGGTAACGACCAATCACAGCTCAGCTGTTTTCTGAAGCTGAGCCAGGATTGGTCGTCAGCAAAACCCTGAGCAACTGTGATGTCATTTTCAGTCGACAGAAGTGACTAAATTGCCGCCCCCAGTGATGGCTAAAAACGGGTGGATTAACTCTTATTCCACTAACGCAATATTTATCAGAATGCCTTGTTTCAACTAGTGGGCTAGTTTGGGTTGACTTGCCCCTTTAAATTAAACCCTTTCCTTTTGCAATCATTTTGATTATGTAACATGTTGTGGCATAAAATTTGGCAGGATTTTCTTTTAATCTGGAGTTTTACTCTTGAATGTCCTTTATATGCATTTTGCAACCTCTGCACAACTTTGTGGTTTGTTCAAAAATGTGTGCAGTGCAGTAAAATGGCTTGAACACCACAACAGTGGATACAATTCCAAATATTAGGGGTAAAACGCAAAAATGTAGTGCTAAGCAATATGGCCTAAAATTCATATCACGATACAAATTCACGGTGATTGTATGTATTCCATTAAGTGTCCAATTTTTTAGAATGAAAGCATTTCTGAATGGATTGTATGGTCCTTTATCAAAGCTAAAAAAAAAAGAAGCAATAAGTCAAGATATTTTTTGCTACAGCTACAAAATTATTTTATACACCTAAAAGTAATTTTTGCTACAACTACATGACAAATTTATTTTCTGCAGGTACAAGTTACTTTTGTACCAAATTGATCACCATCTAAATTAGGTGAAACTGAATCTGCACACTTACCATTGATGCTCACAGCCTGACAGTTGCAGTTCCTACGGATCTTTTTTTTTGTGTGTTTAACGAACTAGGCTTACTCAAATGCGTTGTTTTAGCCAGCAAAAACGCTACTTTGGTTCTGACCTCACTTGGTCCCATCGGCCTCAACATGGCAGCCCAATGAGATGAACAAATCTCGTTTATTTTGTTTTCTATTTTGTTTGTCTTATTCCACAAATACAGTAGTAATCAAAGTAGAGTGTTTTGTCTAATGCTGGCACACAAGCTATTTTTGCAAAGAAAATGGGTTTAGTTCCCCTATAATAGTGGTGGAGAGACTTTTTATATCCACTGTACGACGATTTAATTGTGGCGTGTTTGTGCATGTACACTTTATTCACAAAGGTGTCCCAAGGGTAACACATCTGAAGACAGTACATGGGTTAAGACTGCTGAACAATCCATTAAAGGATTATGGTTTACATTTTTAAGGAGAAGTTTCATTTGGGAAAATATAATGCAAGACTTCCTAATATATCTAAAATTAAAAAGTATAATCAATGAGAGGAGTGGCCTGAACCGGAATGGAAAGATTCTAAAAAAAAAAAGGTCGAAAGACTGAGGCAGAGAGCAGCGCCATACCTCATGTCGCCCAGTTTCCTGCTAATGGCTGAGCTCATGGTGGTGAGAGCCGCACTGGTCTTCTGTCCTGCCTGAGAGAGGGTCTCCTGAGTCTTCTTGTAGCTGCGAGAGGGTACAAGACCAGGATTGGAAGAGTTACTTGAAAAATGTATTCCAATAGTTACCCATTCAAAAAATTAATTGTGACTAATAATTCAAACACCGTACTGTAATGTTTAGGAAATATAACTTGATTTTCACCAATACTGAATATGCTAATGAAGACGCGTTGCTCACAGAAATGAGTTGTGCGAAACCCGGCCGGCACAAGTTTTGCAACCTTTTGTGCTCTGCGTGGCTTGCCCCCGCTTGGTCAATATTCTCCCAGACTACAGGAGGCAGTGAAGAGCATCTACACCGCAGGGGTCACCCACGCTTTTTGTAACTGAGAGCTACTTCTCGGGAACTGGTGAATACGAAAGGCTAGCAGTTTGATACAGACTTCTGAAATAAAATTACCTTAAATGAATATCATTAATGATAACATACAGTCGAATAAAAAATATTATTAATGTGAAGAAACATTCCTCATAATAATTCGGAAACCGATAAATATCAATATGCAACACTTTTTCTATAAATCTTTGTCAGTATGTACATTTTCAAATGATAACTTCGACAAGATTCCTAGAAAATAACAATGTCCCATCACTCGGGTTTTATTTGAAGAACAGATGCATGGGCTATTCATGTGGCCCGTGGGAGGCTAGACCTCTGGTCTAAGGCATATGAACAACACTTCAACACAATAGAAGCAAAAAAACTATCCCAACAACAGTTAGGGTTGAACAGACTACATAAATTCAACAGAATTGGGACGTACAAATCACTGTTTACAACAGCTTTTGTCACACGGTTTGACCGACCCGGAAACAAACTGGCCGTTCGGGAAAATCAAAACATTTTCCCAAAATTCCCAATGGCCAACACGTCCATGATGTTTACATATGCCGGTGGCATGGTAGCGGGGGTTATCAAGTTAGCCCCTTTGCTGGAACCCTGAATAGAAGAATGTACGAGTATTCTATTGTTTTTTGCGCTAAAAAACAACGCCATTGCTCCCGAGTCGCGCAAAACAACTTTGACTCTCCCCATCCTGCTTCGACAGCGAGATTGGAGTGCGATCCTTGTCTCCCTCTGGTGTGTGTTGTTGGGCGACTGGGCTCCCCCTTTTCGACGACATGCGACGGCCGCGATCCGGGAGGCAACTCCGGCCTTGGAGAAAGATCTCCCCTGCGTCTCCCGATTACGGTTAGACAACAAAAACTGGAATGGATAACAATGAACTGATGAAATTGACATAGGCCGTAGAGATTTGCGATGTACGGCGTACATGTTTTGAAAAGGTATTTCCACCTAACAAATCACGCCGAAAGCGTACAACTTGACAGGTATGAAAATGATAGACAGGCCTATAGGCGATTATTATTTGGTCCGGCCAGACAAAAAGGCAGATAGACGGACAGCGGAAGGGTAACCCACACTGCAGGCGGAACAGAATGGAATTTTTGGTAAAATGCCCAGCTCTTTAATTAGTTGGGATGTCACAATATCGGCGATATCATGATATCGCAATATTAAAATTGTTCCGGCACATCCTCTGGTGGTTAGTTTGTTAGTGCAGTTTAATTTGATGCAATTTTTTGCCACCTATAATGGATGGATAGATGTTTAAGACCGGCACTAATCGCCAGATAAAGGGCAACATAACACATTTGAGTTCTTACACAAATTGACCCGATTCACAATGTGTGCGTGCATTAGCAAGTAAGTGCCTCAATATTAGGTGTTTGGTCATTGTAGGTCATCTATTTCTTTGTGAATGTTACGTAAAACCCCCCCCCAAAAAAACCCCAAAAAACCCAGAATATTTTTAACTATCTTTTTTTTCTTTTTTACAATATCATGAGCTTTTATACAGTATCGTGAGCTTTTAATATATTGCCAACCTCCCCACAATATCGTGATAATTACCATATCGTGACATCCCTAGTAATTACTAAGGCTGTCCCGGCTAGTCTACGTCACCGATGACGTAAATACGTCGGCCTGCACGACATACTGTCGATGAAGAGTGTGATGCCGTAAATACGTCTGCATGCACGTACCGTCGAGAGTTGATGATGTAAATACGTCAACGCGGGCATACCGCTAGTTTTAAACAAGTGCGCACAGCAGGAAAGAAAGGAGAACAAAAAAAAGGATAAAAGCATAAATGTCCGATTCGTGCGTTCAGGGCGGGGAAGAGGAGAGCTATACCACGAAGCAGCTAAAAAGCGGACAAAAAGTCCAAAGTATGGACATTTTCAACGAAAAGTCAAACGAATTGGTCGTCTGTATCCTCTGTAAAGCCCAGTGATGAACGAACACCTGAAGCGAACACCAGGTGCTGCTGGAAGACGACCAAAAGCAAAAAGCTAGAGGATCTTAAGTTCATCCAAGTAACTACTCAGTGAAATTACCCGGTTTTACTGAAATTGCTGTTATGTGCGACGTATTATTAACGTGCATCGTTAAGTTTCATTTCTCGAAGCGGCTGGTTGCAGTCAAAATTACATTGGGGTGTTTCAGCTTTGCGCATTATGGGGCTAACGTTAGTACGTCAACGTTATTTCACTCCAGTCAAATTGTGTTGGTGCTTGCAGCTAACGTACCTGGTTCCGTTTCTTTATGTACCCACCACAAACGGTAACACGCGACATCTGTTTGTATCTAAACCGCGGCTTTTCACCGTCTTTGTGCAGACCCCGGGCGCAAACACAGCATACACATCGTATTTAGGACGATGTCCTGCTTCCGCTGCTTGAAAAAAAAAAGCCTAGAGGAAACACTGGCCTGCTTACCATAGTCCGTGACTGCACTAATATATGTATGGCTTTTCAAAATCATTGTGATGAATTTCAGTTTGCGCTCTGCTTGATCTATTTTTAAGGTGGAAGCAAACTGACACAGTCCCCCGCCCCCTGCCAAAAAAAAAGAAAAGAAAAAAAAAGAGAAATTCACACCAGAAAGAGCATCTCAAATCACACAAAGTATCCTTAAAATGATTGTCCAGAAAATGAGGCCCATTGCATTTGTGGATGGTGTTCCTCATTGGACTTTATGACTTATTTATTTTTTAGTTATACTTGGGCTACTTAACATGAGCTCACACATTGTTTCACTTTAATGCATGGACAGAGAAATACCTCAATCTTGTTCACACATCATGATGCGTGACTAAAAGAGATGTGAGTGTTCATTCAATTTCTAAAGCTTTTTTTACTTTAATAAACAAAGCATTTAAAAAAAAAAGTGTTCAAAAGTGGTTTTGTAAATTAATAACAGTCAACCCAAAAATTGATGAATTAGTCCAAAAATAATTCTTAGACTAATCTGAGAAAATAGTTGAAAGATTAATCGGGAGAAAAATAATCGTTTGGGACAGTCCTAGTAATTACCACACTTTTTAAAATTAAAAATAGTGCTTCTCTTGTACTGCCACTTCATTTTTTACATTTTTGATTGAAACAGTAAATAATAAACTCAGACCTGTGTGAAAGCCACAGGACTAAGATTTCACATTATATTGGAATTATGTTTTCTATCTGCTCCAGGGGCAATTGCGATATCAATTATGTAGGTGTTGAATTTCCGGGAAAACTTCAGGTTTTAGAGGCTAAAGTCGCACGTAGGTTTTAGAGGGATGTTTCGCCAGGCGCTTTTGGCCTAATGGGTTAACACCGGAATTACGTGCTTGGGTGATCGACTAAGCTTTTCGCAGAAGACTCTCTGGAAACCTGTTAAAAAAAGAGCGGATCCAACAATGAACAGCAAAATAGCAGGCATTTTAATAAGTGTCTGGAAAACATGGAGTGCGCCCGCAGACAGCACCGGAACAGGATAACGGCAAAGAATTACATTATATTACAGTTTACGTCAGCCAGTGGCCTTTAAGATTAAAAGTATATTAATATAGTCCACTGAATACTTAGAATATCTGTAATTTATTAGTTTATTTACACAATAGAGTCTTGAGTTTTGGTTTTGACTTTTGAGATCTGCACAATAAATGTTCTCAAAATTACACTACTTACACGTAGCTTTTTTTCTTGAATCAATTTAGTTTTGCTGAAAGAACATACAACCTATGGCTTAACGATTACCGTATTTTGCAGACTATAAATCACGTTTTTTTCCCATAGTTTGGCCAGGGGTGTGACTTATACTCTGGAGCGACTTATGTGTGAAATTATTAACACATTATTACTGTCATGGCTTGTTAGTGCTGACTTGTATTTATGATATTTTGCCGCTAAAGTGCCTGCAGAGGGAGACAAAACATCATAAATACAAGTCAGCACTAACAAGCCATGACAATTCTATATCAATTCACATGTTATTGTAACCCACATGAAGAAACATAAGATACATCCTAAAAGCTATCAAAATGCATGAATAATTTAAACGGTTAAAGTCTAATGTTTTGTTAAATAAGTAATTACAATTGTATGATAAAAAGACAATTTGACTGTTAAGGCCTTGCTAGTCGAGGAAGCCAGCTTATCCAAACAGCTAAACATTCACAAACAAACTCCACAGACTCTAGGTGTGCAGCGAAGTTGCCTGTTTATATTGTGAAACTGCACAAGAAACAGAAAATACTATCAATCTATGCATTACATACACATGTATTTTCATAGACATGAACAAGATGAGCCTATGCTAACGATTAGCAATCACAATTAGCATTAGCGATAGCGATTAGTATGTTCGGTCAACAACCTACAATCATCTACAATTCAGCTCGTATATAAATGTCATTACACACAATTGTCTAAGTTAGTTTCAGACGATGGTTGAAAAAGAATGAACCACAAACAGGCAGACATGCTAACGATTAGCGATTGGCATTAGCGATAGCGATTAGTATGTTCAGTCAACAACACGGTACAATCATCCACAATACAGCTCCTATATAAATGTTGCATGCTCATTAAACACAATTGTCTAAGTTACTTACAGACGATGGTTGAACAAGAATGAACAACAAACAGGCAGATCATGCAGCCACACACGTAAGAAGCCGAGCACAGAGGAGACGAAGACATAATTACGACCGAATACATAAATACTTTTGGAGACTTGGAAACATTCTACACGGGGATAAATAAAATACTTATTTAATCGATCTACAACCGTTTCGGTGACTTTAAAGTTATCTTACAATAACTTTCTTGTATGCTACATGTGTGAATGTAAGCTAAATGTTACCATTTCCATTCCTCGGTGGAAATGATGTGTACTAAGCGCACAATTTCCTCCCAAAATGCGACTTACACTCCAGTGCGATGTATATATGTTTTTTTCCTCTTTATTATGCATTTTATGGCTGGGGCGACTTGTACTCCGGAGCGACTTATAGTCCGGAAAATACAATATGTAAACTTATTATATTGCGTTTTCCCCCCCCCCAAAAAATTGCGCTTGCAAATTGATTTGCGATCTTTTTTTCATATATTAGATCTGAATACTACATATTGTCACATTCAGTTTGGTAAGCATTAGTGATAGACCGATTATCGGGCAGGCCGATTATCGCCTCCGATATTAGGCTTTTTGACGAATATCGGCATCTGCCTTTTTTAAAACTCTGCTGGCTGATAATAAATCAATTTAAAACTGTGGAAATCAAAAAGATATGCGAAAGTTTAACATTTCTGTCATTTTGAAATTTACTGCAGAAAACTTCATGGAGCTATTGTTTAAGTTTTCCATTATCCTTTTTAAGAGATGCTGACAATCCTGGGTGCTCCCTGAACTATTTGTTAGAATTTTATAACAGATGTATACTGTACCGTCAAAAATTTCTTGTAACAATGATTTAAAAAAAAACAAAAAAACACCATTATGCAAATCCGAAAGACTGTTCAATTAACATGCTTAAAGACGTTACAACAAAGTTAGGAGTACATTTTCTTTAGATTTTGATGCCCATATTGGCCGGTTATGGGCCTCCTTGACTACTAATAATCGATATCGGCCCTGAAAAAAAGCATATCGGTCTATGTCTCGTAAGCATTCACCACAACAATATACGCTAATTCTGCCGCACAGGTCTGGTGTAAACTTAAGTGTATATATTATACTGTAAAGACACAAACTCAAATGCAGATTACAACAATCATGTGAACAAATCGGTAGCTTTGCCACTTCATTTCATGAAACGATGTAAACGTGGACTGCACTTCTTACTCACTCAACTTATCATATAGACTGATAAATAAATAAAACATACATTTATAAAATTAAAGCTTACCAGAGCTCTTGTTAGTGTCATCACACTTGCTAAACTTTAGGAAATGTAATGCCTACTTAGGACATCATATCAAGCGGCAGCGAGCATTACCACTTGGCAGTGTCTAGTCATAAACATTTTTCCAGCTGTCTTTTGGTTTGGCAAATACATCCAAATTCGTCCTCTTAATATTTGATCGCTTGACAACTTTGCACATCTCTGTGTGCGTACTCAAACTTTGGAGACACGTAAATCGAACACGTCAACCCTCAACAGCGGCAGACATCCGATAGCCATTGATCAGACAGACACTTTCTCACATACACGCTTCGACATACGACAGCAGCCAAAACGTCACAAAATAGACAACACACCTAGAGTACATGGTGAGGGGTTATTTCTTTCCCGCACCCGGGAAGTTTTAACCATGCAAGGTGAACATTTTCAAGCAGGAAAGAAAGCTGAACGCTAGCGTGGCTGAATTCTATCGCGGCAGCGTTATCGTAGCGTGATTGTGATTCACCTGCAAAAAACTGATGCTCAAAATTATAAGGTTGCTCCTCAAATGAAATAATTCATTAGCAAAACTACTCAAAGAAAAAAAAAAAGTTATTTTGAGCCATGTACTGTAATGTTATATCCTTACCGATAAGATATTTTTTGTATGAAAATGTCATTTTGGCCTGCAGTATTATTGTTAGGGGAAAAAAATTGGCGCGAGGCCAAACATAGTGGCCAACCCCTGCTTTCAATTCTGTTTCAGTCCTAGTATATACTACAAAAAAGTTGAAAAATATATATATATTTTTTTACCTGTGAAATATTTCTCCCAGTTCCTTTGTAGTAACTGTATATTGTACACAACTATATGAGACAATGTACTATCATCCTAAACCTTTTTGTTTTCTTGCCATCAACACATGGAATTCGCAGCTTTGACCCTCTTATTTCTGCATCGCCGTAGGCACGCAGCTCAAACGGGGTGCGTCGTATCCACCTATTGATATCTGTGGTAATAATAACTAATAATGACGTAACAAGTCACATAGCACAATGGTTATGTCATTGGAAAGCTAAGATGATTTCAAGTCAAGTCAAATTTATCTAGTTCTCAATCACAGAAACGTCTCAAAGGGATTCACATGCCCACAGTTGACAAATATTATCGAGATCCCGTGATCTCAACCCCTAGGAGGGCAAGGAAAAAAAACATCTAGGGAAAAATGAGAAGACTTGAGAAGGGGCCGCAAATGGGGGAATCCCTCTTCCAGGATGTCCACGCTGCAATGGTTCCGAGTGTGCAACATTTTAGACATGACATGATGCTATACAATGTTAGGTGAAATCGTGTCAAAGTCCGTTCAGTCAGATGAAGCACTGCAGGAAGATGTCAAAACCTCATTTCTGTAATATGGGGCCCAGTGACTCATTTTGATGCGTTGGGTCACATATGGAAGTAGCGTGTCAGTACCGATGTCGCAATGCAACACTATTGCCACCACAACGTTTTATGTGACCATGAACCACAAGTAGGGGTGGGCGATATGACGATATTAGATCGTTAAGCGATTCAACATGTTCACGATTTCATAAAGCCGAAAGATCGTTTGATCCTCTACATGGCACATTCTATACAGTTTAGCTCTATGGAGGCGCAGAGCTGCTGACGCGTATACCCGACAAACCAATCACAGCACGCACAGTGCAATGTACGTGACACTACCCGCCTCCCTGTTTGTTTGTATAGCAGGAAGCTATAGCGGAAAGTCACCACGAAGAAGAGTTGGTCCCGAAAAGAAACTCCACATCCACAATGTCGATTTGGTTTGGCTTTTCCTCAGACGAGAAAGCGGAAACCAGTTATTTGCAAAGTTTGCAGAGACTCGGTTCGGACGTCAGCGCCGACAGCCAAAGCAAACAGAGATCGGACACATGGCAGCCAAAGGCAGCCGCTAGCTCCAAGCTAACGCAACCCACGGTAACACAGTCATTTAACAAGAGCACTCCATATGAAAAAAAACAAGCAAGCAGTGAAAAAAAGTAACTGAGGCAGTGACTTATTACCTTGCTGAAGACATGATTCCCATTAAAACAGTGGAAAACGAGGGGTTTAAAAGACTCGTCAAAGTACTAGACCCGCGTTACGAGCTGTGTTTTTACGTTATGTTTACACTCACTGCACATTTTGATAAAAGTTGTCACTACTCAAATTAAAACCTGTTCAGAAATCTTATCTGGCTTAAAATGTCATTTTTTTTCTTTTAGAGTTTTAAATATGTATTATATGTTTAACATGAGGAAAATGGTCAGAAATGTGCAAATTAGTGTTAAAAAAACGATGTAAAAAAAGAATCATGATAAAATCGTGATCTGGATTTTATTATTTTTTTTTAAATCGTGATTTGTTTTGCCAAAAACTTTTGCCATATCGCCCACCCCTAACCACAAGGAGATGCTCCTCAGACAGCAGCAGCAAACAGACAACACAGAGCTGGGCCACCAAAAACTCAATGCTCCAAAGAAGCCAACAGGTAGCTCAAATCAGGCCGGATAGAGAAACAGTAAAAATGGATCAACTCACGCTTCAGAGTGGGTAATGTCATCCAAAGTAGCCGAGGCAGACACATATCTGAAGACACAACAGCAGGATCAATAAATGTATGCAATGTAGCTTGTGATGAACTTCTCACATTAAGATTAACACAATATTTGAGCTTTTACTACCAAGATTGTCATCTATGAATACATTTTCGATCAAAACACCTAAACTTAACATCACATTTTATTCTCAATGACAAAAGAGGAGTTCAAAATGGTGAGTGGTTGACACTATAGCGTAATTTTACATGTTGGATGAGAGAATGACAATCAGTCTTCTTCCTTCACATGAAATTCTCTCCCTCACAGTGGACATGCACCTGCAAGGAAAATTTAGGACTCCTCCATAATTTTTAAGTTGGAGAACATGCAAAATGCAGGGTGGTCAAATATGAACATCACTGTAAGTGTTTATGCTGCACGTTTGCTACAGTTTCTATGGCAGGATTGTGGGGCATGGGAGGGAACCAAAGAAACTTCACAATAAGTTTGTCAGCAGACTCGCATTGTCAGGAGAAAAGACAGGCCTCCTTTCGACGACAGGGACAACTAGACGGAAAAAGTCAAGACCAATTTATAAACATGATTCAGGAGGGAACACCCCTGTACGACATTACAGAAAGAGTTACTTAAAAATTTCCAGTTAAAAGGGTCATAAAGTATCATTTATTCTCTCTGTTTCTTTTCATTCATTTTTTTTTTTTGTAAAAAAAAAAATCCTACATTATGAAGTCTAACAAATAAAAAAAAATCCCTTAGCAAAGCTAATTAAAAAAAAAGAAAGTAATTTTGAAACCTATCATTGTGTAGCGCAAAATAGTGTAAATAAAAGCAAATAACATTGCTGATATAAAGATTTAAGATACAGGGAGTCCTCATTTTACGAACGTGATGTAACACAAATTTCCGCGCATGTCGGTTCACGAAATTTACGTCAAAAACATTTGATAAAAAAACAAAAATACATTAAAATAAAAAGCAGAAGATGCTGTACTTAGCATTACTGTTGAGAAGTGGATGGAGAAGGAGGAGAGGATGACGAAAAAGGCAAAGAGACGGCCAGCGTGCAAACGGACACGATCGAGACAGTCTGCACATGCTCATTGCTCAACCGCAAGGAATGCTGGTCTTTGTAGGAAGTGCTTGTATGTGGAAGTGCGTTGTTTGGCGCGAAACCCGTCACAAATGGAGGTAAACAAGCTCAGAGACGCAGCACAAAAGCACACTTTTGGAGCGAGGAGGAAACCGGCTGCTTCATTCATGTGGTGAGTGACGTGAATAATCTCAAGTGTTTTATTGACAGTTGAAAGTAACAAGCGGAAATGACATCCATTTCAGTCATGACGAGGTGTGCCGCTGTACACAGTGGGTTATTCAAATGCCGGAGCAACTCTGTCCGCTCAATCATGTCAACGGGATATTCAGAATGTTTCAGAAATCGGAATTTTGACTTCAACCCGAATATTGACGACATGTAAACGTAGTCACTATGGTGGAGGAGGCGGCACAGGCGTCGTAAAGTCGAAACGTCGTGGGTCGTGTGCGTCGTAATTTGAGGACTCCCTGTACTTTTGCCTTTGAGCTCCTTGTCATGGCTGACGTCAGCCGTAAGAGTGTTCGAGCATGTGCTAATGTAGCTGTTGTCTTATTTTATCTCTTGACACTTACACAACTGTAACACTTATTTTCTGTTCATAGGTGCTTGCGCTCCGCCCTACGGTTCTAGCCAGACATGTGAGAAAAGCATGCTGTACCTAAGCACTTACTTTCATCTTTCCAGACTCTGCATTTCACATTAGCAATTAGCATTAGCACCATCTTCTCACATTCTGCCTCCTTGCTCGGTGTGTTGCATGCTTAGCGACTCCTCGTCCGCCTTTAGTGAAATCTCGACTTAAAGGTATCTTATTTGTCTCCACAGAGCAGAGTATTAGGGTGAAAAGTCAAAACCAAAAGTGGACTTAATTTTTTTCCCATTTAGTTCGGTTTGTATTCACACTGCACATTTTGCTATATTCTGTAAACACATTGACATTGGTGCACCCATTGGACAGAAATGATGAGCACAAACCCGCAAGTGGAAGAAAGCATGAAATTCCTACGCACTGCATTCTTGCTCTGCATATTTGTGCTGTTATTTGAGCTGCAAAAATAATTTTGAGTGTCGAGAGCAGCTCATTCAGTGCAGGTTTTGCGATGCTATGTTTTTAAATTTTGGAACAGGGTCGGCGAATGTGTGCAGAAACCCGCAGGAGTGTGTGCTTTGTGTGCTTTGACTCAGAACATAGGCAGGCAGCGGCGCGGCTAAACAAAAGATGAAGACTCACATACGATCAACAGTCACTACAAACTAATATTTCCCACTGTCCCACTGTCGTGGAGCATAAAAGATTTACCAAAAGCGCCATGGTCAGGTGAAGTGATGGATCATTTGGTAAATATATTGAATGGACTACGTTCCTAGGAGCAACATTGGCTTGAATTGGGGAAATTGACCTCAATTCTAAATTCTCGGCTTCAAATTTAGACACTAGAGGTTGCCAGTGCTTTAACACAGGACCACAATTCATGCAGAGAAACAGGTTCAATGCAACATTCTTTCAATCTTCAGTGCAACAGATGATATATAATATCATTTTAAATTGATGTATTATGTACTAGTTGCTCTTCATGTTTGCTGTGCACTTGCTGTACTTATTTGCTATGATATGTTGTGATCATTTTCTATGTTTCATTCATTTGCTACTTTTTGATGTGTTGTTCATCTACTACTTTGTTATTGAGATTGCTTTGTATGCTTAGCTATTGCCACACATATACCCAGTAATTGCTTACTAGATGCTATGTTTGTGCCATGTACATATTCTCACAACATGTTACATGTGATCAGAGTTGTAACTATGTTAGGCCCATTACTACATGTGCAGAAAAATGCAGTAATGTGATTGAGAAACATAAGGTTGATTTTATTATTACTTATTGTGATATAGGAACTGGTGAAGATTTAGGACTAAAAAGGAAGTATTAGCCTGAATGGTTGAATTTTATAAAAGCAATGTTTCATTGTATATTTGTAGGAAGATGATGGGGTGATGCTGACTGTATGCCACTGAACAGGACATATGAGTTATGGTCACACGCCGATATGCTCTGTTGTACAGATAAGGCAGATTTCCAAATATGGAGTAAAGGTCATTCGGACAAGGGTGAACGATGAGGTAATGTCAGGAGAATCACGTGTTTTACAGTGGAATTTTCCATGACCTCATCTCGAAGCTTCCAGAAGAATGAGGACCTATAAAAGGCCTCAGCCTTCAGAGATCATTGCTCTTTTCCTTCTGCCAGCTAAGGGGCTGTAGTCTGAGGGGCGCATAGCGAGGGAGCTGCGCGAATGAAGTTAGATTTTTGCCTTCTCTAGTGTAGTGTAAGACGCTGCGACAAGAGGACTTATTTATCTTGTTTTGGACTTAACCAAATGACAGCAACGATAAGGTAACATTAGGAAAAACACTCGATTGCGTTTAAGAGAGCCAGTTAGACAGCTTACTTTTCCGAATTCCAAATACCTTGTCAATGAATTAGGCTTTGTGTTAATTAAGAACTGATCAATCTTAATTCCACCCAAAATAGACTAATGCTTAATTTGTCCTTTTTTATCACATTTATGTTTTTAATAGCATTTAAGACAATTTAGTTATTTATATCATTTTCTTAAATGCATCCTCTTTTATCTTTAAGGTTCATCCTTTTCATAATAATTAACAATTGGATTAAACGGAAAGTTCAAACCCGTTAGATGGAGAGCTGGCGAGGACTAGGACCATAGTCCTCCGGTAAGTGGAATCTGACACCACGATGCCAGGCTACGGTAGCTTGTTAAGGCCAAAAAGTCGCACGTCCTGTATTTGGTGCAGAACGACAGTGGTTTGTATTCAGACCTGTGGTAAACTGCACGGAGTCCATTTGGAAGCGCACCGAGACCACCTCAAAAAGTGGGTCTCGGTCCGGTTGTTTGGTCCGCCCCAGGATTCGTTTGTGTATATTCACGCCTGCATAAAAGATCCGGACCAGTGAGGGAAACGAACCCTGGTTTGTTTGAAGTGGACCAAACAGTGCACGTGTGAAAACACCCTTAGTAGGGCAGCTCAATTAAGCGATTTTGAACTGTAACCGAATTTTCTGGATAAAACGATGTTAAAAAACGTTAAAATCGGCAGGCCCCCCGTGAGCCGTCACCTTATCGTGGTGGAGGGGTTTGCGCGCCCCAATGATCCTAGGAGCTACGTTGTCTGGGGCTTTATGCCCCTGGTAGGGTCACCCATGGCAAACAGGTCCTAGGTGAGGGACCAGACTAAGCACGGCTCAAAATGACCCCTTATGATGAGAAAAATTAATGGACCACGTTTTCCCTCGCCCGGACGCGGGTCACCGGGGCCCCCTTCTGGAGCCAGGCCTGGAGGTGGGGCTCGACGGCGAGCGCCTGGTGGCCGGGCCTGCACCCATGGGGCCCGGCCGGGCTCAGCCCGAAAAGGATACGTGGGTCCCCCTTCCCATGGGCTCACCACTGGTGGGAGGGGCCAAAGGGGTCGGGTGCCGTGTGAGCTGGGCGGCGGCGGAAGACGGGGACCTTGGCGGTCCGATCCCCGGCAGCAAAAACTAGCTCTTGGGACATGGAATGTCACCTCTCTGGCAGGGAAGGAGCCTGAGCTGGTGTGTGAGGCTGAGAGGTTCCGATTAGATATAGTCGGGCTCACCTCCACGCACAGCTTGGGTTCTGGTCCCAGTCCTCTCGAGAGGGGTTGGACACTCTTCCACTCTGGAGTTGCCCAGGGTGAGAGGCGCCGAGCAGGTGTGGGCATACTTATTGCCCCCCGGCTTGGCGCCTGTACATTGGGGTTTACCCCGGTGGGCGAGAGGGTAGCCTCCCTCCGCCTGAGGGTGGGGGGACGGGTCCTGACTGTTGTTTGTGCTTATGCACCAAACGGCAGCGCAGAGTACCCACCCTTTTTGGAGTCCTTGGAGGGTGTGCTGGAGGGCGCTCCACCTGGGGACTTCATCGTTCTGCTGGGGGACTTCAATGCTCACGTGGGCAATGACAGTGAGACCTGGAGAGGTGTGATTGGGAGGAACGGCCCCCCCGATCTGAACCCGAGCGGTGTTCGGTTACTGGACTTCTGTGCTCATCACGGATTGTCCATAACGAACACCATGTTCAAGCATAAGGGTGTCCATATGTGCACTTGGCACCAGGATACCCTAGGCCGCAGTTCGATGATCGACTTTGTAGTCGTATCATCAGACTTGCGGCCGCATGTTTTGGACACTCGGGTGAAGAGAGGGGCGGAGCTGTCAACTGATCACCATCTGGTGGTGAGTTGGCTCCGATGGTGGGGGAAGATGCCGGTCCGACCTGGCAGACCCAAACGTATTGTGAGGGTTTGCTGGGAACGTCTGGCAGAATCCCCTGTCAGAAGGAGTTTCAACTCCCACCTCCGGCAGAACTTTTCCCACGTCCCGGGGGAGGCGGGGGACATCGAGTCCGAGTGGACCATGTTTCGTGCCTCCATTCTTGAGGCGGCCGATCGGAGCTGCGGCCGCAAGGTGGTCGGTGCCTGTCGTGGCGGCAATCCCCGAACCCGCTGGTGGACACCAGCGGTAAGGGATGCTGTCCAGCTGAAGAAGGAGTCCTATCGGGCCTTTTTGGCCTGCGGGACCCCGGAGGCAGCTGACGGGTACCGGCAGGCCAAGCGGAATGCGGCTCTGGCGGTTGCTGAGGCAAAAACCCGGGTGTGGGAGGAGTTCGGGGAGGCCATGGAAAATGACTTCCGGACGGCTTCGAGGAAATTCTGGTCCACCATCCGGCGTCTCAGGAGGGGGAAGCAGTGCACCATTAACACTGTTTATAGTGGAGATGGGGTGCTGCTGACCTCAACTCGGGACGTTGTGGGTCGGTGGGGAGAGTACTTCGAAGACCTCCTCAATTCCACCGACACGCCTTCCACTGAGGAAGCAGAGCCTGGAGACTCTGAGGTGGGCTCTCCTATCTCTGGGGTTGAAGTCACCGAGGTAGTCAAAAAGCTCCTCGGTGGCAAAGCCCCAGGGGTGGATGAGATCCGCCCGGAGTTCATAAAGGCTCTGGATGTTGAGGGGCTGTCATGGTTGACACGTCTCTTCAACATCGCGTGGACATCGGGGACAGTGCCTCTGGATTGGCAGACCGGGGTGGTGGTCCCCCTTTTTAAGAAGGGGGACCGGAGGGTGTGCTCCAATTACAGAGGGATCACACTCCTCAGCCTCCCCGGCAAGGTCTATTCAGGGGTGCTGGAGAGGAGGGTCCGTCGGAAGGTCGAATCCCGGATTCAGGAGGAGCAATGTGGTTTTCGTCCTGGCCGTGGAACAGTGGACCAGCTCTACACCCTCAGCAGGGTCCTCGAGGGTGCATGGGAGTTTGCCCAACCGGTCTACATGTGTTTTGTGGACTTGGAGAAGGCGTTCGACCGTGTCCCTCGGGGAGTTCTGTGGGGGGTGCTTCGGGAGTACGGGGTACCGAGCCCCCTGATAAGGGCTGTCCGGTCCCTGTACCACCGATGCCAGAGTTTGGTCCGAATTGCCGGCAGTAAGTCGGATTCGTTTCCTGTGGGCGTTGGACTCCGCCAAGGCTGCCCTTTGTCACCGATTCTGTTCATAACCTTTATGGACAGAATTTCTAGGCGCAGCCGAGGTGTCGAGGGGGTCCGGTTTGGTGGCCTCAGTATTGCATCTCTGCTTTTTGCAGATGATGTAGTACTGTTGGCTTCTTCAAGCCGCGATCTCCAACTCTCGCTGGAGCGGTTCGCAGCCGAGTGTGAAACGGTCGGAATGAAGATCAGCACCTCCAAATCTGAGACCATGGTCCTCAGTCGGAAAAGGGTGGCGTGCCCTCTCCAGGTCGGGGATGAGATTCTGCCCCAAGTGGAGGAGTTCAAGTATCTTGGGGTCTTGTTCACGAGTGAGGGTAAGATGGAACGGGAGATCGACAGGCGGATCGGTGCAGCGTCTGCTGTGATGCGGACCCTGTATCGGTCTGTCGTGGTGAAGAAGGAGCTTAGCCGAAAGGCGAAGCTCTCAATTTACCGGTCGATCTACGTTCCTACTCTCACCTATGGTCATGAGCTGTGGGTCATGACCGAAAGAACAAGATCTCGGATACAAGCGGCCGAAATGGGTTTCCTTCGCAGGGTGTCTGGGCTCTCCCTTAGAGATAGGGTGAGAAGTTCGGCCATCCGGGAGGGACTCAGAGTCGAGCCGCTGCTCCTCCGCGTCGAGAGGAGCCAGTTGAGGTGGCTCGGGCATCTGATTAGGATGCCTCCTGGACGCCTCCCTGGTGAGGTGTTCCGGGCATGTCCCACCGGCAGGAGACCCCGAGGACGACCCAGAACACGCTGGAGAGACTATGTCTCCCGGCTTGCCTGGGAACGCCTTGGGATCCTTCCGGAAGAGCTGGAGGATGTTGCTGGGGAGAGGGAAGTCTGGGCTTCCCAGCTGAAGCTGCTGCCTCCGCGACCCGACTTCGGATAAGCGGGAGATAATGGATGGATGGAAAATCGGCAGGTTCGATTTTCTTATTTTTGGTGTATCTAAGCCACCGTAGTTTCCTCTGCATTTCCGCTTCCTCCCACGAGCGCGCAGTCCGAAACAACGACAACATCCATGGCTATACTGGCGATTCTGCTATTTGCTTAGGCAAGTGAGCGTTTAGTTAATAAAATCGGGCAAATATAGATCTGTAGTGTAATGTGTGCCCCGTATGGACAATACAACACGTGAGCAAGTAACTCAACGTCTGAAAGTCGTCCCTTTTTTTTCTCCTCTACAACGGACCTCTGGTCTAGTCGGACTATGCATCCATACTTAAGCTTGACAGTGCATTGTTATTATTGAGTGACAGTTTTGCACAAATCATTGATTTATGTTTAAGTAAGACCAGGGAGAAAGGTGAAAGGTTAGTCACTAGCTGGTTGGCAAAATGACTTGCTGACAGACTGTTTGGTTTACAGACTCATGTTGATGATTTCATTTCAGATGGTATATGTACTTTCCACTTTCATTATTGGTTTGAACAGATCTGAAATCTATTGTGTAAGTAAAATGCTGTCGATCCCAATGGATTGTTCTGTGTGTATTAAGTTAAATTGACTGGCTCAGTTCAAAGAAAGAAAAATTAAGTTAAAATAAAAGACATTCAAAATACTTCATTTTCCATTATTTTACAAAGAAATCGTAATCGTAAAATTGGGTTTGAGAGAAAATAATCAGGATTTTCTTATCAGGCAAAATCGAACAGCCCTAACCCTTAGTTACTATAGTAGTGGCGCGGGGCAGGCTAATTTATCATTCTCAAGCAGCCACGAAAGAAAAGGCTTCCAGGAGGATGGGTGACAGCGTGATGTAGATGCGACATTTTTTTAAAACCAACTCCGTGCTGGTAGCGTCACCTGTGTCCACAGTGGCTTGCCACTGATTGGTGAGCTGGAGGGATAGGAGCCCTTTAAATAAAAACATAGCTTTGAATAGCTTTGACGATCACGAAATCGTATTGTCTGAGCTCTCTATTTTGATCCCAAAATGATATGCAGTATCATTCAGCCCAGATGCACAGATACATACACACTAAGGCTGCACGATATTGGAAAAACATGCGATATGGCTGTTGACTATAACGATATCAATATTATTGCGATATTTAGCATGTACGTAAAGAAATGACATTTTTTTCTTATCCAATGAAAGACGTACATTTTTTTTCATGCGGCAAAATAAGCAAACTCAATGTGTTCTTCAATCTTACTTCATTGTAATTCCCTTGATAATGTTAAACTATTGTGCGACGATAACCATTTAAGTTTGCATCCGACTAGTCAAATTCAGATAAAAGTATACAATTCCATAAGAAAATTTGATGAAAATTTATGGCAGACCTGAAAAGGCATGTCCGAGCAAGGTGGCCTACAAACCTGCCTCAGTTACTCCAGTTCTGACAGGAGTAATGGGCAAAAAAAATCCTGCCAAATATTGTGAGACCAATTTCTTTTTTTCATAGTTTGCGACATACTCTGGTGCGAATTATGTGTGAAATTATTAACACATTATTACCGGTATATCATTTCACATGTTATTTTCACACTAAACCGCAAGAGGGCGCTCTAGACTAAGCGTCCGGATGGCTTCTTTAGAGCGGTGGTCCCCAACCTTTTTTCTGTGAACATGGACGTGTTCATACAAGTCTATATCGGGTTAGGGTTAGAGGGGGTGTTGTGTAATGTAACGTAAGCATACTGTTCAGCCTGTTGTTGCCTCTATTCTATTTTTATTTTAAATTGTTCGTCATTTACATTTCAAATGACATGTCTGTTCTTGGTGTTGGATTTTATTAAATACATTTACTTACTTATACTTATACTGGACTTATACTCCAGTGCGACTTATATATGTTTTTTTCCATCTTTATTATGCATTTTATGGCTGGTGTGACTTGTACTCCGAAGCGACTTAATAGTCCGGGAAATAAGGTATATCCAAAACGTTTGACTCAAGTTGTACAGTTTCAAGGCCATAGTACCAAATATTAGTGACATACTATTATGTGAACTTCTGACTTTGACTAAAGTAATGAACAATTGTATACCAAAATCCTTTAAACATCGTCAATCATTATTCTGGCATTTAGCAAACAATCATACCATGTTGTTTTTGGGTCTATAAAAAAAAAACCAAATAAATAAAAATAAAAATAGTCACATATGTGGAGCCTCAAAACAAAGTTTCCCGATAAGAAGACAGGGAGTCGCAGTTATTCCGTTGCAGCGAATCGGTTATTCTGTATGTGTGAGGTTGAATCATCTCGTATACAACGGGCCGCACTCAGCCTACAATAACGGCTGCTAACAACATACAAAAGGTGAATGGAGCTTGTACAATGTATCATAAAAACAATAAAAGACATACCAGAAGGCTGTGCACACCTAAATTGTGTTTGTGTGAAAGCATGAGAATGACAGTGTACACGAATACATACGCGTTGGAGGTCTGAACATCCTGCCAGCTCTTTGTGAGATTCTGCTTGAACTCGTTGAGAGGACTCAGGCCCAGTTTCCTCTTGAGCTCTGTGGCATGTCTCTCCTTGGCGGACAGAACTTGACGTAGGGTGCTGATCTCCTCCTCCACCTGAAAAGCAGCAGATACGGGATGCATAAAAAGAGTCCCCTTCATTCAACTACGGTAAATGACATCAAGAAGGCCTGTGACAAATGAGAAAGTACACAAAATTAGCAAATGATGGGACACCACAAAAGAGACAGTAGGGCTGGATGATTAGTCAAAAATAATACATTTCTGAGGTCAGGAATTTTTCGATTTTTAATTTCATTGTTCTTTTTCTCAGCAAAAACTTCTGTAGTTTGCAGTGCAGGGGCTGACGCTCACTACACTGATGAGGTAGCTAAGAGTAGCTATCTTACAGGAGCAATGCGACAAGACATGCTTCTATATCACAGCGGCCCCGTGACTATGTCAGGCCACCCAAGTTCACCATCACTGGCCCAACTGGGTCAAAACAAATTTCTCAAATAAATACAATGAAATCAACACGCTCTTGCGCTAATTTAACATTCAGTATTTTGAGATTAAGCCACTTGAATTGATCGATCATCCTTTGATCTTCGTTCCGCAGTGCACTTTTTTTTTTTTTTTTTACATCAGATTAAATCCTCCCATAAGGAATAGTTTGAACAAGATATAAAGCACAGAAAAGGCAAAAGTTAAATACTGTATTTGGTTCGATTTTCAACTGAAAAAAAAAACCAACATGCAAAAAAATTGTAACTACACTGAAGTAATATTTTCTTAATGTCTTACATAATGCCGCATTCATTCATTCAACTAGGTCTTAATGGTTACGGATAATAATCTAATAGATTTTTTTCCCCACCTAAGAACATATTCTTCTAATTTATTCTTCAGGAAAATCAGCTCGATTTTCACCCCGATTCTCCCCTCCCGACAATCATAGGTTATTTTGCAATAATTATTTTGTTGCGAAATAACGCAACAAAAACTGAAGTAGAAAGTAGAAACACACAACAGCGCTCTACCGGCTCTAGTGGTAGAAACGCGGACTTGCGCTCTCTGACTTATAACACAAACTGGCCGAGTTCTGCCCTATTCTTATCTTTTGGCGACTGAAACAACTGCTGGCTTGAATGTGAACAATGCATCGCCACACATCACCGAGGCATTTCGGCGAAAAACGAGGTAAGAATGGCAAAGAGCA
Organism: Filicampus tigris; assembly: GCF_054856515.1. Taxonomy (NCBI): domain Eukaryota; kingdom Metazoa; phylum Chordata; class Actinopteri; order Syngnathiformes; family Syngnathidae; genus Filicampus; species Filicampus tigris. The sequence goes on from NC_141217.1 coordinate 1,967,110, forward strand.
GCAAACGTGACGGTAAACAATGCAGTACAATGGGTGACTGGTGACTCGATCTTTTCTAGTGACCTCACTCGCCAAAGTAGAGGTCGCCGATATATATTGTTATCGATATCGTCAATCTTGCTTTCACGATGTGTAATTTTACATTATCGAGTATCAATACTGCCTCTAAAAGCGAGCCAGCCGACGGCCACAAAGTATGAGGAAATGCTGAAAAATCAGTGTGCATTGATGGCAGAAGAGGAGGAAGTGATAATCATTCGCAGAATCAGCGGGCAGGACCCGGTCATGTGACTCTGCCCGCACTGCAGAGGAGCTGTTTCCTCCTCATTTCATGGACGGGTGTCGAGCGGGGATTCAGAGCGAGGCGCGAGTCCACGTCGTCCGTAGACTGTAAATGGGTTGGAGTTGACAAGACTGACGTCGGTGGGAATAACATTGTTAGATGTGCCAAAACGGTGAAACCGTGAAGAGCAATTCTGTTGCACTACGAGCCATATGGATTACGAGAAAAACTTGGCGACCGCGCAAGCACGCTAAACAAAAGCTTAAACACGCACACACACTCAGAAAACAGTCGCCGAATTGAACCAACAAATATAAACGCATGCACGCACTCACTCACGTACACACACACTCAGTACTTAAGCGAGCAAGTCAAACGTGACATCCTGGATGATCGGTTACCATTCAGTTTACACGCTTGTAGTCCGCATCATTCATAACTAGCCTGTTGCATGGCAGGCATGTTGCACAAATGACGCCGTCTTATTAGTGTGACGCCAGGATACACCCAAACATGAATAAATTCACAAGCAGGGATCACAGCGATGAATGAGTGGGAAAATGCACTTTTCGGTAAATTGCAGTTTTGTTATTCAACTTTATTCTGAATATGTTGGCCAATTCATGAGAATGGGTGTTGTCATGACGACGTCATTTTTTCTTTCGCTGGGTGACACTTCGTCACACGTCACATATCAAATACATTTTTTCTCATTCTGATTGCTGTAGTAAACACCTTTTTCTCATTCTGATTGCTCTAGTAGTTGGCAGTGGTACACCAGAACTTACTGCAGCTCAAAATTTCATATCATGATGGAATAACAGCAGAGACATTTAAATTACATAAATATTCCCAAAAATCAATGTAAGTCTATACATATTTTTTTGTTTTTTATTGTTAAATATTGTCGTACAATATCACTATGTTTTGCGGAAGCTGTATTTAGTAATTTAAAAGAGATGTTGTTCACAAACGCTGTCTATCCACAATTGGTCTGTGAATCAAGTGCAGATTTAAAATATTTTTTGCAGAATATCGTCAAATTATCGTTATCGATTTTTTTGAAAAAATATAGAGGTATATTTTTTCTGCCCATATCGCCCACCCCTACGCCAAAGATTACCGGAGATTGCCGTACATTTGCATTTTCGTTGTCAAGCTCGTTGCTATGGGTCTAATTATGAATCTGGGCGGGTTGTGTCATAAGAACGAATGAAAGTATGCTTAAAATAGTTTTAGCCATTAGTATTACTCAATAGATGGTTGGCAAAGTTTACTTCAAACTTAGTCTTTGATAAAACCCTTGCTTCAGGTCCCTGGGGATAAATGTGCAAAAAAATTGCTCTACAAATGTAGAATGTTGCTCCTCAAATGACATCATTGATTTGCAAAACTGCTAATCAAGAACAATTATTATTATCATTTCCAGCCTTGCAATGTTATGTAATGAGACAAAAGTGAGTGCAAAAAAATAAATAAATAATAAAAAAATCGCAAAATCAGGGGATGCAATAAGAGACAGAGCAGGAAGTGACAAAATGATGCACTAAACAAGTCGGGGTCACCTTGGAGAGCTCAATGCGAAGATCCTCAGCTTCCTCCTCTGTCAGGCCTGGTGGGAGGGGGTTGCCCGAGTTCCCCAGCGCACCTTCCGCCGGAAAATCGGCCAGGCTGCCGGATTGTTCAACGGGCAGCCCCTTGTCGGGCGAGTTCAGGTTGACATCTGCACCACAAGAAACAGTGAAGGCAAAGGTTAAACGTGAAAGCATGCACACGTTTGTTGAATAAAAAGGACATGTCTGCCAACTACAAAACAAAAGACAATAACAGTGTTTCTTAATCAATATGCACAATTTTCACGTTTTTCAGATTCACAAGTAAATCCCTGATTTACACACTTTTTTTGTTTATGTTGTGTGTGCATTTATCACAACTTATTTCAAATTATTCAATACTGCTTGTGAATTGCTGAATGTGTGTGTGTGGATCAGCAGGCACACACATTTATTTTCACACAGTTTTTATAATATTGTATACACAAGTAGGCCTGTCAGGACAAATTTATATGGATGATATATTTTCCAGAAACTATCATGATAAGTAATAGTATCGTTGTTGTTATTTTTTGTTTGTTTTAAAGGCACTGATATACTGTAGTGATTATGGTAGTGCCAAAATAATTGAAGTGGATCCTTATTAAGTGCAAATATATTTCAATTCCTAAGTATACCCCATGATCTACTTTTAAGCATACAAAATTTAAAACTGTCACTTTCAATGTGTCATTCATTTCCATGCCAACAGGAACCAATACGTAATATTGCGCTATGCTCGATAAAAACATCGGAAAAAAAAAGCTCTACGAGGCTGAATTTTTCCATCATACACAAGTCGAGTGGCCCCCTCACAGATGGTCCATGACTTCAGGCTTTCAAACGGAGGTTGTGTTGGAACGAGACGGACGTGACGTAACCATTGATTTCTGTGTAGTTGTCAACAAGACGGCCTCGCCAGCAGTCTAAGTGCTAAGGAAATTTGCTTTTCAAATGTCACCAAAAGAAAAAAAAGATTACATTTGCATTCATTTCAGTGCGGGAGACAATTTAAATACGAGGCGTAGTGTTCCAAAGTCATGTAAATACGAGCAAATGCCAAACACACCATACTTTATTAAAAAGAACATATTTTTTGTAGCACCACCGATCATGTAGCATGTAGCGGCGAGCCTGTTTATGTCCTGTTTGGCTCTGAAGCGAACACAATGACACATCTCTAGACGTTTACACACATTAAACTTCTACTGGACAGTATTTATTTCAGACTTTAATTGACATTTGAGCACATCGTGCGATGCTAACGTAAGTGACACGCTTTCCAATTCTAGCCATGAGGGAACGTTGACGATACCTTGACCGACGGGATCCATTACGTCCACTTAAATGGTCTCTCGAAGTCGTCGTTGACTAACCCTGAACGGCACAGAACGTCGTCCGCTCGGCATGCAGCGGACCCGTTGCTCGAACAGGGATATGGACGCACTTCTTCTTACGCAGTTTTATGGCGGTTGGCAAGAAACTGTCAAGAGCATTACCGCCACCTACTGGTAAGAAGTGTGATGTGAGCTCACATTTGTACAATCTTGCAACGGTGCTACCGGATCACATTTGGTACCAACACCACCACTTAACTTTTCCCTTCTCTGATGGGGGGCCGGGGTCAGTTTGTAACTGAAAAGGAGTGACAATCGCAGGGATGCCTAAACATAAACATGTATTGTTTTCCAAGAATTAAGCCACACGTAATCAAATATTAAGAACAATTTCCGGGATCTTCACAGAAAAAAAAGTCAGGAAATAAATAATAGAACTATGAATTAAATAAATAACACTATTTATGAAATAAATAATAACCAAATAACCAATAAATAATAACCAAATAACCATCTCTGAGATCATCACAGAAAAAAAAGTCAGGAAATAACACAATTTGTGAAATAAATAACCAAATAACCTTTGGGTTCTTCACGGAAAAAAAAAAAAAAAAGAGGAAATATGCAATATCGCTATTTATCAAATAAATAATTACTAGGTTCGGTCATTGTTTGAATTTGGACAATTCTGGTTCTTTGATTCGATTCCAGTTCCTAACGATTCTCGATTCACCGACCCCACGAAGGGCGACTGCTGGCACCGCTCCCGGTGGCTGCTGCAGCTGGGGAGATCCGCTGGAAGGGAGGCATTTGCGCGATCCATGCAGGCATCAATGGAGGACAAGTTCAGTGTTTTCTCAAACAAGTTCAGTGTTTTCTTAATATAAAGAAAAAAAGAAAAGTTGATTGTTTTGACAAGTTTAATTCCAAAGTACATGGAAAAACGTAAGGTTGTGGTTCGCATAGAATAACATGAAACAAAAGTGAATACATGAAAGTTTAACGTGGTGCACATCATGTGATCCTGCCTAATTCCAGCCAAAAGTACATGTTGGGATGTAGTCTGACAAATACGGCTTTGATATCACAAGAAGACCAAGTATGTACGAGGTATCTGGGAATTGCAATGATATGCTGCAATGACATCATATACACTGCGGCAATTTCAGTGTGTAGATGGACATGATTGTAGTGTGAATGCAAGTGCACGCACACACTGGAGCACCCTGTAGATATCAAATACAAAATAGACAATAAATATTCAAATAGATAAATTAACTCGTCAAACGCCACCCGCCACCATTCATTTGCACCCATGGAATGTGAAGCTAACAATGCATATAGAGTACACGTGTGTTGGTGCTAATCAATCGGACAGCCGTGTGTCCCCACTGCGCCGCTAACGGACAGAACTTTGTTCAAAGGAGAGAGGCGACCATTGATGGTCACATGACGGATGCAGCCGTGGAAGGCGGGCAGGCCTGGTGCTGCGGTACCGCCATCTAGTGGACGGGATGAAGATTGCATGTTGTTAGTCTACAGTAGATGATTTGTTTCCAGGTTGACCATATTAACAACATGTTTGATTAAAAGGGCACTGTACAGTACTAACCAGGAACTCCTCCCAGGTAGACCATTTCTCTGGCCCCTGCTGAGCGGCCATGTTTGGGTCCGGCGCCACGCTGACTGTCTGCGTCCACATGGAGCTGCAGGACGTTCTTCTTCTTCACCACTGGAGACCAAAAGAGCGGCATGAGCCATCCGAGGGAATGTGGCGGCGGCGGCGGGTATCTCGATTGTGTCACTCACCTGCGATGGTGTGCCAGCGTCCATTGCAGAGTGCCTCCTCTGGCGCCAACGACAAGGAGGCATCACCTTTGCCGCTGTTCATGGACAGCATCACCTAAACACAGGACAGCATAGGCATCGTTTCCATTCCAGGTTCTTGAAAGGCCTGGCCTCCATTGCTTCTCCATTACAGCAGGCACCAATCAACTGGGGCGAGATCAACTGAATTGTGCGAGCCCCCACTGTACACTCGCAGTGTGTGGGTTTCTGCCAGAAGATTTCACGTGTCTGCCACTTTTTGCAGCGATTAAAAACATTAATCGCAGCTGCATTATGTGGCGACGTTGTAAATTACAGCCCATCAAATGCACAAAAGAGTTTACAAGAGTTTGGAAGAGGTTCTAAAGCAGGGGTGTCAAACTCATATTTGTCGCGGGCCACGTCGTAGTTCTGATTTCATTCGGAGGGCCGTTACGACTGTTAACCCATGTGAATGGATGATCGCCTTATACACAACTAATTGATGGATCACTAGTTTAGAAATCAGAAGCCAGTAAATAGTTTGTTCAACCAATTTTCAATGTATTTTAAAGGAAGGATTGGTAACAAATGCTTGAAATATTGAATATATTGTGTTAACAGTGAAGACAATTTAAAAAAAACATATCAAGTCAACACATGATTTGTCTTCGCGGGCCACATAAAATGATGTCGCGGGCCGGATGCGGCCCCCGGGCCTTGAGCTTGAAACCTGTGTTCTAAAGAATTATTCCATTGCAACTGCACGGCCTTGAAAAAGAGTAATGGACCACACGACGTAACCAGGCTGTTTTGGGGTGGAACCGATGCAATGCAAAAGTGGCTCATGTGGCTCATGTGGCTCATGTGTGTTATTATGACACAGTGACGAGATCTAAGATATAATGCCCTCCGCAGTTTCACCTCTCCTCTGTGCAGCGTCAAGGTCAGAAGCTGGCCGGACGTCGTCCCAGCCTGCAACAACAGCCCAGAGTCGGACACCGGGCGCACTTCCAGTCTGATCTCCAGGTCGCCACCCAGGACGAGCAGCTCACCTGCATCAAGTGCAGGAGTCTCACATCGTCATCACACGATAATGCAAGAAACAGAGGCGAAAAGACGGCTGCTCACCTACGACCACATGTCCTCCCTCGCCTGTGAAGAAGGCACCGGGCTGCACAGGCTTCTGGAAGCAGGGGACCACGCCCTGGCTGTGGGCGGGGCTTCCCGCGGGGCGTTCGTTCAGGGTCAGGTCGCGGACGCAGCCGATGAAGCCAGAGGGGGCGGCAGACCTTGGAGATTGCGGTGGGACTCCTCCCACATACAACGGTGCACTGATGCGCGTGCGGTCTCCTGCAGGAATCTTCCTGGACTGAGCACCGATGCCATCCACGATCATACTGACCTTGTCCGCGTCACGCTTAATGAACACCTGAGGACACAACCGAGCTGCCATCTTAGCTTTTATTCAACCGCGTCATTGCTTTCTTGACTCACCGTGTGCCATTGTTTGTCGTCCATCTTGGTGCGGCTGCGCAGGCTAACCTTCCTCTTCCTTCCCAGAGACAGCAGCAAATGACCCTCTGACACGGCCAGCGACAGGACGCCGCCCGACGTGTAGAGGATCAAACCTTCCGATGAATTGATCCTTACGGCAAGCGAGATGTGAGGCCTGTGCAGAGAGCACCTCTTATTAACTTGCCAAATTATCATAGGTTAAGGATGTAATGATTCAGTCAAGCCCCGATTCTATTCGATTTTCAGTTCCCAATTTCGATTCCATTATTTAAAATCGCTGCCATAATTGTCTCTGTGCGCTAGTTTGGTGCTAAAGCCATCCACAAACCCAATACGAAATTATGTTTGGCGCAAGCGTATCAGGTAATTTACGCAATTTTGTGCGTATGCAGTTTCTTTACAGCAGAGATATGAGAGAGCGGCTTCTGGTTAACATGGTGTTGCAAATCGGTTCTTTTATTTTTTACATCGATGCACATTGCATGCTCTCCTATGGGCCACTCCCTGTCAGACATGTGGCCGCTCTCCTGCACTGTACTCGTGACTATCATCACAGCGGAGTGGCGGGAATGGTCAAGCACTTCCTGAAAACGTGGAGGGCCTGTAGTGACGCCAAAGTAATCATCTTTTGCTTCTTTTGTCTTGGCCGCGACAGCAAACTGACCACGATGAAGCGCTTCACCTTCTTCAGTTCCAGTTTAAATCGATATTAAATCAATTTTTGATTACCATTTACATCCCTATTATAGGATCTAGAAAAATTAGATGGACTTGCTACTTTTGCTAAACTATAACGCAGCATTTGAATTATTGAACATAATATAATATATAATGTGGCGATCAAGCTTCACGTGTCGGTGCCCTTGTTTCTCGCCGCTGATATGAATATTTTAAAGCAACACTAGGTAAGTTTTCGACCTTCATAAAATCATTTCATAACTCTTCTAATGAAACATCGACTTACAACAAGTTGAATGGTACCTTTGCCATAGCCTGAGGGGGTGTGCATCACTTTTACTAGTACTAAGCAACTTTGAAGAGAGTGGTAGGAACCCTGCCACACAAAACAACTACAAATGTGCTGACTGCTTTACAGCATACGTCACTCCCCCCTTTCCCCATTCGTTACAAAGACCGTAGTTGATTCTTACGTATACACGCGATTACTGGTGTCAAAACAACCAAAGAAATAAAACGTTTCGTCTGAAGAGACAAAAAAAAAGAAAAAGACAAGGGAGGCTAGCCGGATAAAAGAACGTTCAAGGATAAACATTGGCCCGGCTTTCACTCACTGGCGTGAGCTCAAACACAGGGACGGATTTCCTGCCGACGGTGCCTTGTCTCTGTAACTGCTGGACTAGTAAGTAGCTTTCCATGTTTAAATCAAAATGATTATGCTCTATGTTAGCTATAGGAAGTGTGCGTGCTAGCAATAAATAGCCATCAGCTTGATAGTTTGCTATTCCACACTGACACGACTAGCCACGCAAAAAACTCAAGAGTACTGTATAAAGCAGGGGTCACCAACTCCGATCCTCGACGGCACCTGTCCTGCAGGTTTTCAATCTCTCCCTGGACAGGGGCCATCGAGGACCGGAGTTCCCCCAGAGAACTTGCTTAGCCTGGTGGAAGAGAAGCTAACCGCCGTCAAAATAGATATTTCATTTTCGTCATTGTGTAGACGCAGCGGGCCACACATCCGACCATACTGCGTACAAGTGTAGAGTATTTACATTTGTGCTAATGGTCACTTTCATGTGACCAAATAAAGCAGATGATGAAACATATCACTTACCAAAGCTGCACTAATGAGCCGTGGCCGTTTGTATTCCAACTGTCACAGTGCAGTGTCGTAGCGTTTGCTATCTACCCATCCATCCATTTTCAGAACCACTTATCCTCACCAGGGTCGCAAGCATGCAATAAAGTTGCCATTAGTTAGCCCATCTCGGCAACCCCGCTTTTGTTACATTGTCTCCACCGCCTGTGGGTGGCTGCCAGACCAGACAACAATGCACGCAGTCCCTGCTATCTCATCCGGGTTGTGGAAAGTGCAGTAACAAGCCAATTGTTGGGGCATTTTGTCACTTCTGTTGACTGAAAATGACATCACAACCGCTCAGGGCTCAGGTATCGACCAATCACGGCTACCCTGTTTTTTTGTAAGCTGAGCCGTGATTGGTCGTTACCTGAGCCCTGAGCACTTGTGATGTCATTTTCAGTCGACAGAAGTGACAAAATGGCAGCCCCGAGATGGCTAAAAAGGAGTGCATTTTGCTGCTTAACTCAAATTCCACAAACGCAACTAGTGGGCCTGCTGGGAACATATTCTTGAAAAAAATATGTTTGGATTGATTTCCGCTTTAAGAAACATTCAAAAATATCAATCTAAACATTCAAAAATATCAATCTAATAACGCAATGACACTAAAGAGGTTTTGTGAGGGAGGCTGTCCTTTTTCAACTTTTTCAAAATAGTTCAAGTAAGGCAAGGCCTACTGTACTATTTGCCGTCAAGTATAAATATACAAATAGTGTAATTGTGTATATAAAAATATTTTTTTTTACCCAAAAATGTACACGTTCTTTGTACATAAAGGTAAGATTAAATGTCAGTAAAGTATCTATCGCGGTATATCGTTATCATGATATAAAATAGCCAATATCGTGATCGATTTTTTTCCCAATCGCCCAGCTCTAGTACTTCGCAATAAAACAACAAATTCACTATGCAGGGACTTTAAGAAAGGTGTTATAAAATTCATGGAAAATTCCCTTTTGGCTATTTTGTTTCATATCATTCGGACAGATGCAAAGCCATCAGCATTTGAAGGTTCAGGCTTTGTTTTTTGCAAGCATATAAATAAATAAAATACAATACATTTTTATTGATATAGTGCATTTACCAGTGGCCGATCGCACCACTTAATTTTGACTGCTCCAACTCGTGTACAATTCACGCGATCCATGGCAAGCTTCGGATCTGTTCTTGACAAACCATGCAGCAGAAGGCCCCCTAATACCACTCAATCAACAAGAACAAAAGCTCGGTTCCGTTCAAACGTCAGGTTGTTGTGCATAATAGTCTTCCGCTTGAAGCCTTTGAACAACCTGTAGTTGGTACGAGTAAAGCTCTATCACCCTCCGAAGCATGCAGAATCACTGAATTGAATCTTACTTGATGCTGGGTTCCAAGTGCGTTCAGTGTTCTCATGAGTGGTGCGAGTAGCGCGCCTTACGCTGTGTAGTTCGTTATGAACGGATCCTGTTTTCACAAATTTGCCATGGATAGCGTAATTGCAGCTCAAGCTTCTCAAATTGTCATTGAATGGAGGTTAGGGACAGAAACACTTCTTGCCAGGCAGCAATTTCGCAACATTGCTGTAATGTCAATTTGTGAGCCATGGGTAAGGACATGATATGCTTAGAAAAACACAATTATTCATGTCTGTCCTAAAGATATCTGAAGCGAAATAGAAAACAGGAAGTGTATAGTGACTTTTGGGACACCCTGTACCTAGGTATATGAATTTTACTGTATATAGTACATTAATATAGAATAGCAAAATTACATACAAAGGTAAAATGACAAGTAAATGAAATACATTACAAATTATTTTCACATCTACAGAGTGTTCACACTCACTTGGAGCTCAGGGAAGCAGGAACTGAGTCGAAGCGTTGGTAGCTTAGCGTTGAGCCGCTAAATTGGACTGCTCCCAATTCCTGATCCAACAGTATGCCCTGGCACGACTCCCTGGTGTTGCGACTGCGTGACCCTGACACCTTCTTGTTTTTCCCCTGAAAAATGTACACGTGTACATTTTATACAATGTTGGTGGTGTGTATGTACATTATATGCAGCAGTGTTTCCCAATCATTAGAGCCAAGGCACCAATTATATATTCATTTTCTTATTAAATCTTACTGCATCTATCTATCCATCCATCCATCTATCTATACAGGGTTTTTCCTGCATTCAAAATTGCCAGAGCGATTGATATTGCTCAACACAGCGCGATTAATGTTCCTGTGCGGCAGCATTTTTTAATTGCAGTTGCAGCGTTCACCACTATGGAGGCACTCTTTCAGGCCTGGCCAACCCGCAGATCTTTGTCCTGTTTCATTCAAGTCGAGGCATGAGGACAATGGAGGAAGCCTTGATAAATAAAGTGCATTTACTGTACTAACACTGAAAGATACATCTTGTCTCCTCTTGATTTTTAAAATGAGAAAAGACTGGGCTTTCTTTTGTAGCAATGAAAGATACATTTTGTAAATTAGTTGGAAAAGCCTCACTTTTTGCTTCCTGGTCAGCCGCTACGTCAGCACTTCCAAATATGGACATGCTGTTGCGCGCCTGATCAAGGCCTTGTCCGAACACGGCGATTGAACAGATGACATTTGGCAAGCGAGGTACCAGCTACGTGCATCTCACGCATGTACTTTGACGCAAATGAGATCGAGGGAAAAAAAATTGAGTAGTGTTGCCAATCAAGTTCACTTTAAAAATGGGAGGGGAAAAAAAAAAATCAGAGCATAATAAAAATGTGAAGTTCAACACACAGGACGTTTTAACAGTTTTTGTTTGAATGTAATGGCAACCCCACTATAAAAACAAAACAGCAACACCAGCACAAATACACAGCAAAGCGAGCATATCTTGTGAGCTCATATGCTGGTCTATATTATGTGCGGCCATATGTATAATATGGCTCTTTGCAGTAACACTTAAAAAAATGTGGCTCTAGTATTAATAATTGAATGCTTGAACGTGAAAATAGTCAATTTTATTGGAACTCCTAACTTAAAGTATCTTCCCTGTAAAAGAAAGCGAGTAAACTGAATTTACAGAATACATGCAAATCATGGCGCATGGTCAGGATGGTACCACCTCTGCCTCAATCTGAACCAGGAACCCCCCTGCTAATCCCTGTGAAAGAAGGACCTTGCATGTCTGTGTGCATACCTTGTGCTTGCCGTTGTGTTTGGGTGGCACGGACACAATCTGCTGAGCCTTTGTGGCAGAAGGACAGTCGAGAGGAACGTTGACATTATCTCTGACCTTCAGCAGGTTCACCACCATCTGAGGACTGGTCTCCCTGATGACAAACACATTAAGCATCTGGACTCTGTTTCTTGCCAAACATCAAACATATTTGCCTCATCATTGCTCTTCTTTTCATACTGCAGCCGAAGCGACACGATCACGACTGTAGTGTAAGTGCTAATGATACATGAACAAATACTGAGATTTGATCCAGTTGTGTCGATACTGGAGCGTAAGCGATATATTATTACATCACAATATTAATCTTCAACCAATTGTATTCACACTTTAGTATAAAGTGGTAATGATACGATACATCAAATATTGGTATTGGAGTCAATAGTGTCGACACTGTAGCATAAGCAATCATGATGTCAGACATCACAACATTGCTATAGTATCTTATCCACTTGAACCACAAATGGCTCACGCTCATGGCTACTGCGGCATCGGATCGTCGGGCATGGTCTGCTTCAATTCGAGATGCGGTCAACTCAACGGGTGGACTCAACCGATCAACGGTGATAGCCAAAACATGACAAGACAAGATCCACTTGTATTGATACTGCGGCATAAGCAATAATGATACAATACACTACATCAGAATATCAATTGTGATGCAGTTGTATTGATACTTTACTGTAAGCCATATTGATACATTACAATATTGATCGTTAAAACAATTGGATCAACAGTACCATAAATGCTAATGATAAAAGCAGCACAAGATTGCTATTTGTCCCATTTGAATAAATACTTTTGTGTGTGCGATAATGAACATTTCAATGGATTGGTATTTCAAGCAGTTGTATTAATCCTGTAGCATACTGTAAGTATCTATACGAAAGAACAAGGTTGATATTTTTTTTAGCTCTTATGAAATACGCTGTATAAATAAAATTGTATTGCATTGTATCAATACTGCAGCATTATCGGCACCGATATTTGGCGTTTTGATGAATATCGGTATCAGCCTTTTTTAAAAAATCTGATGGCTGATAATAAATCGATTTAAAACTAAATTGAAATCAAAATGAAGATATGGTTCTCCCCGTGCCTGCGTGGGTTTTCCTCCGGGTACTCCGGTTTCCTCCCACATTCCAAAAACATGCATGGTAAGTTGATTGGATACTCTAAATTGCCCCTTGGTGTGATTGTGAGTGCGGATGTTTGTCTCTGTGTGCCCTGCGATTGGCTGGCAACCAATTCAGGGTGTCCCCCGCCTACTGCCCAAAGACAGCTGAGATAGGCTCCAGCACGCCCCGCGACCCTTGTGAGGATAAGCGGTACAGATAATGGATGGATGGATGGATGAAGATATGTTAAAGTTTAACATTTGTCATTTAGAAATTTTGGATAACTTCATTTACTGTAGAAAACTACATGGATCTAGCTCCCTGAACGTTTAAGAATTTCATAACAAAAATGTACTGTATATTGTCAAAAAATTATTGTTATAATAATTTAAGAAATCAACATTATGCAAATCTAAAAAAATGTTCAATAAACATGCTTAAAGCAAAGTAAAAGAAAGGTAAAAGAGTTTAAATTTTTTTTAGATTTTGCCGCCAATCTTTTCCTTTTTACTGAAAATGATGGCTCCAAATATCGGTTATCGGCCTCCTTGACTACTAATAACCGGTGTCGGTATCAGCCCTGAAAAAAGCATATCGGTCTATCTCTACTGCAGCATAAGCGATAATGACATACATAAATATACACAAGACCATATCAATATTTGATACAATTGTGTAGGATACTGTAGGATACATATTGATATAAAACTTTAAAGTGGAAATCAACCCAAACATATTTTTTTCAAGAATATTTTCCCAGCAGGTTGAAACACGGCATTCTGATGAAGATTGCATTTGTGGAACATGAGTCAAGCAGCAAAAACCACCCCTTTTTAGCCATCTCAGGGGGCGGCCATTTTTTCTTCTGTCGACTGAAAATGACATCACAACTGCTCACAACGACCAATCACGGCTCAGATTCAGAAAACAGGTGAGCCGTGATTGGTCGTTGTGAGCAGTTGTGATGTCATTTGGAGTCGACAGAAGTGACAAAATGGCTGCCCCCAGACATGGCTAAAAACGAGTGGATTAACTCTTATTGCACAAACGCAATATTTATCAGAATGTCTTGTTTCAACTAGTGGGCCTGCATAGAACATTCTTGAAAGAAATATGTTTGGGTTGACTTCCGCTTTAAATCTATATTAGTGCTGTTTCTATATGTATTACATGTTATATCCCGATGCAGCTAATTTCAAATCCCGTGGAACAAATCAAAATCAATGTTAATTTGAGTCAGTCTTCCCCAATGCAGGGCCAAAAGACACCTTTCCCTTCATCAGGATGTCTGACCTAAACCACTTGGAAGTGGTCTCTGAATTTGAATCCCGAAGGTGTAAAGAGCGACCTTCTATTCCTTCTCTCTCTTCTGCTGGCAACTCTCTTGCAGTTCTTAAAATGCTCTCTCCTGCAATGGGTTTCTGGACACCTCTTCCCGCTACTGACACTGCCTTCTTGTTGCACTGGTCTCTTGCTCCGCCATAAACGGCAGGCCCAGGCGCATTTGATATGGTTGTGGTCATCCCAAACTTCTTCCGTTTGAGGATTATGGAGGCCTTTGTGCTCTGAGGAACCTTGAATGCTGCAGAAATTCTTTTGTAACCATGGCCAGATCTGTGCCTTTCCACAACTCTGTCTCTGATCACCCTGGCCTCATGATTCTCATTTGCTCTGACATGCACTGTGAGCTGTAAGGTCTTATATGGACAGGTGTTTGCCTTTCCTAATCAAGTCCAATCATTTTAATTAAACAACTATGGACTCCAATAAAGGAGCAGAATCATCTCAAGGAGGATCAGAAGAAATGGACAGCATGTGAGCTAAATATGAAGGTTGCTGCATAGGGTCTGAATACTTATGACCACCATGATATTTCAGTTTTTCTTTTTTCATAAATTTGCAAACATTTCTACATTTCTTTTTTTCTGTCAAGATGGGGTACATTAATGAGAAATAAAATGAACTTTTTTTTGATTTTGGCAAATGGCTGCAATGACACAGAAAGTGAAACACTTCACGGGGTCTGAATACTTTCCGTATCCACTGTATTGAATGAACGAAGCGATGATGGAAGCGCGGTGAAAATAACATCATGGACTGACCGACTGATGGTTACAGTTAGGTTGGGCTTAAAAAAATGATGGACTGATGATGATATACAGGCCAGTGATGAATGACGGACCTGCAAAATTTTGAAAATTGCCCACCTCTGTCAAAAAGACATAAACCCTATGGAGCACAGGGAAGGAAGAAAAGAAAGGAGGAGAAGCAAAAATGGGGAAAAGAAAAAGTTCAGTTAAAACCCCTTGCCACTCCCCTGGTATTTTTACCTTAACGCCTAAGAAGGTGCACCCAAAGTAAAACTGAAGCTGTACTTGAACCATTTGGAGTATTAGCATAGTTCTGGTCTATTTCTGAAGATAACACTTTGATTTTTTCTTCTCAACTGTCAGAATCATTTTAAGTGCTACTGGCACTGAATTATGAAAGTGTGAATACATAAAAGAGGACGGATTTTATGCCAGCCTATTTTTTTCCTTTTCCAAAAATCTGCCTGGAAAATTTTGTATTAGGTGGTGGACTAAAATAAGACAACAGGATTATAGCTCAAAGGCTCCTCCAATACCATTTCAAATTTGACAATAAGACGACAGAAAATGAGCATTTTACACAAGTTTTTCTAAGGAGACGTCCAGGCGAACCAAAAGTGTGCCATTTGGGTGATCCCATTGCAATCATGTTGCAACCATGTTCACATACGTAGGGAAAAGACTGCTATTGTGGAATGCTTCAACAATCATGAGTTCTAATGAAAAGTAAGACTTGGCGCTATCATATCCTACATCCTGATTTAAAATACAGCAGATAATTCAAAGAAGGTGACGCGATATGATGTGTGCTCTGACGCACAGCTCTGATGTCGCTGGGCTTTGAAAGTGTGTGTTATGCAAGTTACGCACGGTGTTTTTGTTGAAAACAGTTTCCATGTTTTTTTTAAAATAATTTAATTGGCCGTTGAATGCGTCAATCAACATCTTAGCAAGTTTGGTTGTGACTGCACACATAACTGACGAATCATCCATATGCAGGGGTGGTACTATTTACGCATGGAATATGTTCACTGGTTGTTGTTGAACTCTGACATGGGAAACTTTAGTTTATTGGATCAAGTAAGCAATCAATCAAACTAAGGTCCAGCCTATGTTTTGAAAGCTCGTGTTGCTGAATCCGTTGAAGGTAACTCAATCTACGATGGAAAATATGTACATATGTAATATGTACATGTATCTGATAGCAACCTGTAATAGTTGCAGCAGCTAATAACGTGGCTTTATGGATGTCAGACTTGTTGGCGACTAACTATATTACTGGAATACTTTTACTGGACTATTATGTTTGGTATCATTCGAATCTGTGGAAACTCAGTTTTCTAGCCATATAACATGTTGTTCAGTGTGTAGTGAATGTCCCGCGTGCACGACCTGCACACCTACCCGTGGGTGGTTGGAATGGCAACGGGTTTTACGATGTAGTATAAGCATCAGTTGTCTGGCATTTAGCACAGTGTACAGGCATACTGTTCAATTGAAAACTTGCTTCTGATCAATTACCTATGATTACCTTCAACATGGTGCACTAATCAGCAAATGAGCGGTCTTATTTTTATGTAGCTGGGCTAATTGGGTCTTAAATAATGTCGAGATTAAACTTACTAAGTATGGTGTCTATGGTATATTAGAATAATGTACGCTTTTTTTTTATTTGTTGATAGCATTTACATCTGGCAGGCTAACGTATTCTCAGCTATCAAGCATAAAAATGGGCGCGCTGCCTCATAAAATTTGGAGGATACGCTCACGACCAGAGAAGTACTCTGCGTAGACTCTATAATGCTCTAGGAGAAAACCCACGCAGGCACGGGAAGAACATGCAAACTCCACACGGGAATTGAACCCACTATTCATTCAATTTAGTCATCCTCGGAGTTGTTCCGGCGCTATTGGTGTTTACGTTGTCACACCAATAGCGAAAGGACCAATAATGAAAGGACACTAAGAAGTGACGCTGCTAACCTGGGTTACAAGTTTGCGTGAATGAACAAAAAAACCAACAATTTTTCTTTCTTTCTTGCTTTCCTTCCAAAAAGGCAAACTGTGTTCACATGCAAATTTAAAACTATAAACAGGATGACTTGTCAAGTCATGAGATCCAAGTCCTAGTCAAATCGAAGTACTTAGATACCAAGTCCCAAGTAATTCAAGTCAAGTCATTCCCGTGTTTTTGGCAAGCAAGTCGCAAGTCCTAAAAATAGTAACTCGATTCCGACTTGAGTCATATGACTCGAGTCCACCATCTCTGCTACTTTATGTTAGGTTTTTAATCCTAGTTGGATGTTGTGTTTGATAAAATTGTCTAAAGCATGATAATCGTTTTAAATTTTGCATCACACATTGACATTATAATTATCTTCATTATTATTAGCGTTAGTAGTGTAAATTCTCTAATGTAAATACTCTAGAGTCAAGTACTAGTATTTCAAACTGCAGTTTACTGCTTCTTTGCAACTGGGGGGACCCCCATACAATGCCTTTTTTGTACATTGCATCCTCACTCTCACCTCCTGATGAAGACATTGCTGATGCATCCCGTCAGGTTGCTTAGGCTCTGATCGGGCATGCCCCCCAAGAAGGTGCGCCCCTCCAAGCTGGCCACCAAACCACGCCCCCTGGTGTCCAGCCAGACACCCTCCTTGGACTTCTCCAGAACATCATTCATGTAAACACGCACTCTGAAGAGGACGTTAGTAGATGTTAGCGTATAGGTGAAGGTGAACTCCCTCGATTTGGTATAGATCTATACCCGTTGATGTTGTTGTAGATGGACACGTAATGGCTGTTGTTGTCGTTGTACGTCTTCTGTGTCTTCACCTCGGTGTTGCCTGCTCTCACCACCACGTGACCTTCATACAGGAACACCTGACAAATGCCGTCCTGCGGAAGCACAAGCAAAAACGCGTGTGGACGCACACACCCACACATCCCCCCCACACACGCACACAAACACAGTAAGTTGAGCAAGGCGATAAAATCATGCACCAGCTAACAGGAAGTCCACGTCACCTTGTCGTGATGGAAGAACATGAGTCCATCCTTGTACTCAGTCCTAAAGCTGAAGCTGGCATAGAAGTTGCTCCTAAGCCCAGGAACGTTGTTCAGCGCCAAGTCCAGGTAGCTCTGACCCGAGAAGTGAGCCTCACGAGCCACCTGCACAAAGCATAGATTTCTTCTTCGCTTGTGTGACTGTGCACGTCCGCCATGATTCTATAGTGTTAAACTGTATGGAATAATGTTGCCACAACTGCATCGAATATAGACTTGAGTCACTCGGATCGTTTTCTTTTTTTTCGTTTTCTTTTGGTAGGTCCCATGTATATAGCCATAAAACACAATATTCTGTGGGCTTTCAAAAATGGGTCAAAATCCTTGAAAATGGCTGGCACTCAGGGGCTTAGCTGCGCTGCGAATGGCTGGCATTTAATGAGTTAAAGGCTCTGAATGTTGTGGGGCTGTCCTGGTTGTCATTCCTCTACAACACAGGTGTCTAACTGTGGTCCTCGAGGGCCGCTGTCCTGCCTGTTTTCCATCTCTCCCTGCTGCAACACACCTACTTCAAATGATCAGCTCATCAGCAAGTTCGGCAGGGGCCTGATCCCGATCGTTTGAATCAGGTGTGTTGCAGGAGGAAACCTCTACAAACATGCAGGAGGACCGGAGTTTGACACCCCTGCTCTACAACATCGTGTGGACATCAGTGTCACTGCCTCTGCATTGGCAGACAACAGGGGTGGTGGTCCCCCTTTTTAAAAAGAGGGACCTGGTATTGTGTTCCTACTACAGGGGGAACACATTCTTCAGTCTCCCTGGTAAGGTCTATTCAGGTATGCTGGAGAGGAGGGTCCGTCTGGAAGTCGAATCTCAGATTCAGGAGGAGGATTTTGGTTTTCGTCCTGGTCGTGGAACAGTGGACCCGCTCTACATTCTCTGCATCGTCCTCAAGGGTGCTGCCCGCACTAAGTCCGATTTGTTTCTAGTGAGGGTTGCCCGCCACCAAGGCTGCTCTTTGTCACTGTCATATATAGACGCAGCCAAAGTGCTGTCCAGAGGCTAACTGGCAACCAGTACAGGTTGTGCCCTGCCTCTTGCCAAAAGATAGCCCAGACAGACTCCAGCTCACCAATCACCCTAATACAATACAATACAATACCATTTTATTTATATGGCGCATTTCATGAGAGGGAAAACACTATAGAAAATAGATACATGTAGATGTAGGTTTTGGGTGTTCCTACCAGCAGGTCGCTGTCACATCCAAAACTGACTCCAGAGCTTTTCATCCTCTTCAGGTCGATGTGGGAATTCTGGGCCTTGACGTTCCGGAAACATCCCTTTATAGAGCCCTGCTCAGGAAACAAGGCTCGCAACCTACACCACCGCCACCACCACACGACAAGACAACAAAAACAAAACACACGTTGAAGCACACATTATGTCAAAAGCAATGTTACATTGTATGTCTGTGTGTGATTGTGTGTGTGTCTCAACAGTGATTGCTGTGCGTTTGTATTCATCATGTTTTGGGGATAGATCCATTTACCCAGTCAGCAATGGAGACCTCTTGTGGTCTGTGAACTGAAAATCAGGTCCCCCCTTTTAAAATTAAAGCGAGCACGTATTTTGGAGTCCACTGATAGTGTAGTGGTACACACGCCTGAGTTGTGTGCGGGCAGCGTGGGATCAATTCCCGCTCAGTGACAGTGTCTATGTGTGCCCTGCGACTGGCTGGCGACCGGTTCGGGGTGTAGTCTGCCTTCGCCCATTGACGGCTGGGATAGGCTCCAGCAACTCCCCGCGACCCTGTATAGGATAAGCGGTTTGGAAGATGACATGACATGACATGACGTATTTTGGATATGCTTATGCAGTGTGGACTTGCATACAATCAACACACAATTTGGTCCTTGATGAGGACACATAGGCCTGCCATTTCAAAAGTGTTGAGTTAGCCATTTCAAATATGCGTTTTGTCGGAGGTCCACTGCATATGCTTGCTAAGGCTATACAAGTATTTTGGAATACAGAGTTAACTGTTACAAGGTAAGCACCCATTTTCATAACGTATATTTGAATGTAGTACTAGCTTTCTAAGGTCAAGTGATTTATTTTCCAGTTTGAGATGAAAGATCCTTCCATGCAAAATCCTAATAACTGTGTGTTACTTCGTGCCTCCCCAAGAAAAAGCACAACATTTTAATGTACAGCAACAATCCTTAAAGTGGAAATCAACCCACACACATTTTTTTTTAAGAATATGTTCCCAGTAGTTCCAGTAATTGAAACAAGGCATTCCGATACATATTGCGTTTGTGGAATAAGAGTTAATCCACCCGTTTTTAGCCATCTCTGGGGGCGGCCATTTTGGCACTTCCGTCGACTGAAAATGACATCACAACTGCTCAGGGCTCAGGTAATGACCAGGCATGGCTGACCTGTTTTCTAAAGCTGAGCCATGATTGGTCGCAGTTGTGAAGTCATTTTCAGTTGACAGAAGTGACAAAATGGCCGCCCACAGAGATGGCTAAAAACAGGTGGATTTTGCTGCTGAACGCATATTTCATAGTAATTATATTGCCTTGTTTCAACTAGAGGGCCTCCTCCTCCTCCTTTTTCATAGTTTGGCCGGGGGTGCGACTTATACTCTGGAGCGACTTATGTGTGAAATTATTAACACATTATATTGTATCTCTTTCCTTTTCAACGTCAGCAAACAATACACCAGACAACCACAGGAGGGCGTTCTAAGGCTGCATATAAACCTACATTACAAATTAACTTTACAACAGGCAGAATAACATGTATAGCAGAGCTGGGCACTTGACCATTTTTTGCCGATCCGGCTGAGACCCTCCACCCTTGACCTGGGTACCCTTCCGGCCGCAAACCTGCGGCCATATTCATAAACATTGCCGACCCCCGCCCCATTCCGCCCGCCGACCCAAACCAAAAAAAAAAAAAAAAAAAAAACGCGTCCGTGATAAAGAAACAAAGATTAATCCTAAAAGCTATTAAAATGCATGAATAATTTAAACGGTTAAAATCTAACATTTTGATAAATAAGTAATTAAAGTAGTATGATAAAGACAATTTGACTGTCTATCAATATACATCTGTACAAAATCGTGTACTGTTGCTTTAAGACAACAGGAGCGACTTATAGTCCGGAAAATACTGTACTAAAATGCCCCCCTCCCCCAAAAAAAGATTCTGTAGTGATTTAAGGGCTTTTTTGTGATTAGATTTACGACAAATCGGCACGCCCCCTTCTGGAGCTCGGCTTGTTATTTTTTCGGTCTCAGCGGTCTACGTCACAGGAGGGAGGCAAGCGTGGTAATATTGCTCGCTTTGTCAGTTGTGTTGTCTAAGACGGCGACCGATCACCACCAAAATGCAAATGCACATTACTACTCTTGTCCACTTCAAACTGTGAAAGTATAAAAGTGTTCTGCACAATAGTTTGGATTTATTGACATCAGACGTGAGCTCATCATGATCACCTCCACAAATTCAAAAATGCTATGGCGATCGCTTCTCCACTTACATAGGCTGAAGCGGACAAGAGCATGAATGCGCACACGAAGCCCGACTGGTTATATTTCGGACATTTAGCGACGCTAAACTCATGTCAACTCTCGGGAGGCAGACGGCGACTGGTAGTGGGCAAGCAATCAGGCAAGCATGGATGTTTATTTCCCCACCCCCCCCTTCTCTCCCCGGCTAACAGTAGAATAACGGTACAGCTAATAGCAACAACTAGCTTCAGGCCGTTAAAACAAAAGGCGTTAGCACAACAACATTAGCTCCTTACTGTCCATCCAGCCTGCGTCTTCATGTCGCGGCTTTGCCTCCCAAGGAGCCGCGTGCGTTGTACGACACCGCTTAAAGCCGACAGCTTCGGCGTGAGAGTGAGTGGGCGTCGATTTCAGATAAAGACCTCATCGAACACTGGAGCTGTCTTGAATGTCCGCATCGCGGGACAGCATGTGCTTTTAGTTGGGGCCACTTCGGGAGCGTCAATGTTCAGCGAACAAAAAGTTGTAGCGAGGAGGCCGACTCCACAACCGAGTGTGGGCGCATTGGAATGCACCATTTCGGCTGCTACGTTCCAAATTGGACGGCGTGTTGTAGGTTGAAAAACTGGGGCAATTCCTCATCCAAATAAATGTGCACGTCTACTCATTCCGACTTCAGTCTCTGTAAATATCCCGACTGGTGTTAAATGCCTCGCTCGTCCTAACCGTAATCAGCAAAGAAGCAATGTTTTGTTTGTTTTTTTAAGCAAAGAAGCAGTGTGCGCTCGTCCCAGCATAAATCTATGTAGCTCTGCTGACTTCCACATTTCCTCATTCTCATATAAATCAGCCAAGGAGAGGTTAATCCTTTTGATATGTTGAAGTGGTCATTAGTAAGTATGTCCACATAAATTTTGGTGCCTACTGATCACCGTTTTTGGACGAAAAATAGGGGCTGAAATGTTCAGCCTCTGGCTGTTAAATGGTTAACTGAAATGGGTTCAAGTTAATTCCACAAGGTGAAGTTTAACTGGATGCACAATGTACCTTTGTTATTACTCAATTTAAAATCAAAAAGGGTTCCTGTATTTTTTACTTTGTAAAATATTATTTAAGAAAAACAAAATGTTGAATAACAGTAAAATACTTACACCTAAATACTTAACAGAAAAAGTGATTGTTTGAACCAGTAGGGGCTGTGGCATACACACATGTGCCAATACGTCAGAATGGTACCACCTCTGCCCCTATTTTGGTCATGAAAAAACCTAGTGTGTGTACGGGTGTGTGCGTGTGTGTGCGTGTGTTTATGTATGTGTTTTTTTTGTTGTTTTTTTTACCTGTCAGGCATGTTGGGTTCGGGGACTCCTCCAAGAAAGTATGTGCGTCCAAAGGCTGGGATGGTCTCAGAGAAAAGGTGCGTGAAGAGTGGGGTGCGGTTGCTCCTCACCACCACTCGATATGGAGAAGATCGTAGAATGATGATCTCCAACTAAACAAGTCAACAATCAATAAATCAAGTGCTTTGGATTTGAATTAGGTACACCTGCAAATAGGTACATTTCACATTTGAACTGGTACGGTACCTGGTACTCAACTACCA